>NC_045777.1:68220344-68541594 GCF_008692025.1 Phocoena sinus | reverse complement strand
TGCATATTATTTAAGATGCGTGAAATACTTAGAAGAATTTTATTACCTAATGTACATTTACTTTGAAATGTTATTGCTTGAATTTTCACACTATTCTAAGTACTGGGCATCTCGTCCCTGCCTTAAGTGAGCTTAAGTTCTACTCAGAGATGGACACAGAGAACAAACAAATACACAGCTAGTATTATTTCAAAAGTGACTGATGCACCTATGGCCAATTAAACTATGACAAAGGAGGCAAGAATACACAATGGAGGAAAAACCATCTCTTCAACAAGTGGTGCTGGGAAAACTGGACAGCCACGTGTAAAACAATGAGATTATAACATTCCCTCACACAAAAATAAACTCAAAATGGTCTAGAGACCTAAATGTAAGACCTGAAACCATAAACCTCTTAGAAGAGAACATAGGCAGAACACTCTTTGACGTAAATCATAGCGATATTTTTTTGGATCTGTCTCCTAGGGCAAAAGAAATAAAAGCAAACATTAAAAAAATGGCACCTAATTAAACTTAAAATCTTTTGCACAGCAAAGAAAACCATCAACAAAATGAAAAAAAAAAAAACCTACAGAATGGGAGAAAATATCTGAAAATGATGTGACCGACAAGTGGTTAATATCCAAAATATATAAACAGCTCATACAACTCAACATTTAAAAAAACCAAACAACCAATCAAGAAATGGGCAGAAGGCCTGAATAGATATTTTTCCAAGGAAGACATACAGATGGCTAACAAGCACATGAAAAGATGCTCAGCATCACTAATCATTAGAGAAATGCCAATCAAAACTACAATGAGATATCACCTCACACCGGTCAGAATGGCTGTCACAAAAAAAGTCTACAAATAATAAATGTTGGAGAGGGTACAGAGAAGAGGGAGCCCTGGTGCACTGCTGGTGGCAACGTAAATTGACACAACCACTACAGAAAACAGTATGGAGGGGCCTCTAAAAACAAAACTTGGAGCTACCGTGTGATCCAGCAATTTCACTCCAGGGTATAGATCCAGAAAAAACAAAAACACTAATTCAAAAAGATACATGCGCTCCAATGTAGTAGCAGCACTATTTATAAGAACAGCCAAGACAGGGAAGCAATCCAAGTGCCCACAACGGATAAATGAATAAAGAAGATGTCATACACACACACACACACACACACACACACACACACACACACACACACACACAGGAATATTGCTCAGCCATAAAAAAGAATGCGATTCTGCCATTTGCAGCAACATGGATGGACCTAGAGAATATTATGCTTAGTGAGATAAGTCAGAGAAAGACAAATGCTGTATGATGCCACATATATGTGAAATCTATAAAATAATACAAATGAATGTACAGGCAAAACAGAAAAAGACTCACAAATATAGAAAATGAGTTAGTGGTTACCAAAGGGAAGAGGGAAGTGGGGGAGGGACAAATTAGGGTTATGGGATTAACAGATACTAACTACTACATATAAAGTAGATAAGCAACAAGGTTATTTTGGATAACAAGGAATTATAGCCATTATCTTGTAATAGTTTTTAATGGAGTATAATCTACAAAAATACTGAATCGCTATGCCATGTACCTGAAACTAGTATAATACTGTAAATCAACTACACTTCAATTTTTAAAAAGTAATTGACACTATGAAGAAAATAAACCTGGTTAAGGTGATAGACATGAAAGAGAATGTACTTTGGATCGAAGACTTCTCTGGGGAGGTATTTGAACTGAGATCTAAAATGTATGAAGGAGCAAACCATGCAGAAGCAAAGCATCCATGCACAGCAAAGAGAGAGTATAAAGTTTCAGAGGCAGAGACGAGCTTGGTGTGTTCCAGACTGTGCAAAGGCAGCACTACGGCTGCAACAGAGTGAGCAATGGGGAGAGGAGGTTGAAAGCAAAGCAGATGCCAGGTCACGTAGGGCCTTGTAGACCACGTGGAAGAGTCTGGATTTTATTTTTAATGTGAAGGGAAGTCTTTGGGACATCTTGAACAAGGGTGTCATGTGGTCTGATTTATGGTTTTTAAAAGCCCATGGGGGCCGCTGTAAGAATTAGTAGTCTGTTGGGAATTGCCTGGCGGTCCACCAGTTAGAACTCGGCGCTTTCACTGCCAGGGGCCCGGGTTGGATCCCTGGTCGGGAAACTAAGATCCTGCAAGCTTTGAGGCGCGGCCAAAAAGAAAAAAGAATTCGTAGTCTGTAGTAAGGAGGGGTATGAGTGGGAGCAGGCCAGCCAGTTGCGAGGCCCCTTAAAGAGTCCAGGTGGAAGATGATATTGGCTTGGAAGAGGACAGTAGCAGTGTAATTGGAGAGAAGTGACTAGTCTGAAGACAGGTTATGGAGACAGAACCAAAGAACTTACCTATGCCTTGACTGGGTGTGGGATGTGAGGCAGTGAGAAATCAGGAAAAACATGTAGCATTTTGGACTAAACGTCTGGGGGGATGATGGAAACATACTGGGGTGGGGGGGGACAGGTTTGTTAAAGGGAAATCGAGAATTCTAGTTTGGACATGTAAAGTTTGGAGTACCTGTTAGATACCCAAGTGGTGGTGATAAGCAGGGAAACTAGGAGTGCGTTATCAGCCCGTAGGTCAGCGGTCCCCAACCTTTTTGGCACCAGGGACTGGTTTCGTGGAAGACATTTTTTTCACGGATGTGGATTGAGGGGTGTGGTTCAGGAGGTAATGTGAGCCATGGGGAGCGGCACATGAAGCTTTGCTCACTGGCCCACAGCTCACCTCCTGCTGTGCGGCCCGGTTCCTACCAGGACGTGGACCGCTGCCGGTCCGAGGCCCAGGGGTTGGGGACCCCAGCCGCAGGTGGTATTTACGGACATGAGACCTCAGATAACAGAGGAAAGGATTTAAGTGGAGTGATGTTGAGGTCTGAGGCCTGAACACTGGAGCATATTTAGGGCAAGTGGGAAGAGGCGGAGGAACAAACAGGCCAAACAGAGAGGGAACAGGAAGCAGGCTAAGATTTCGGTGCTGTGGAACACAGGAGAAGAAAGTGATTCATTGTGTCAAATGATGCTGAGAGGTTGAGGAAGATGACGACAGAGATGTGGGCATTGGATTGGCAAACCGCAGGTCATCGGCGACCTCCACTAGAGAGGATTCATGGGACTTGTAAAAATCTGATTGGAGAGGGCAATCATGGGGCCAAAAGTACAAGTGGAGTTCTACACATCACACATCTAAATATTTAAATTTTATCAGTCAAGCAAACTGCTAAATAAAATATTATTGTATTTATTACATATTGGAAGGCGAGATTCAAATTTAGAATTCTCCAACTCCTTGAGTTCCTTACCAGAAGGAACTGGCATAGAGAGAACTGGAACCCTGACCTGCTCCCCCAGCTTTTTCTTCTCTCCCTCTGGATTGAATATCCAAGTTCCACCTACACATGCTTCCCCAACCCTCCACCCTAGTCAACAGCCATCTCTGAGGCATAGAGATATATACACCACATCCCTTGGATCTGGGGAACAGCCCCTAATAGGCCCTGGGAGCTGGTTTGGGACCATTTAGACAGGGTCCTAGGCATCCTGAGTGAGGTCTGGGGAGGCGGCAAATCCAACGGTTTGTGTTCCCCTCATGGGGAGGGGCATAGCCTGAGGGGGGCCCGAGTGGGGTCCTCTAAAGCATGGGGCTTAGGGGCAGTACTGGAATGGGTTAAAGAGAGAATGGGGATTATGAGGTGAAGCGGTGAGAAAGCAGTGTAGACAGCTCTTTGGAGGGACTTTTCCTATAATGGGGACGTAGCCGGAAGGAAAGGAAAAGCCAAAGAAAACTTAGTCTTTTTGCTTTTTAAAGACAGCACTTTTGCATGGTGATGGAAAGGATGAGTGGAGGAGAGGATGGGGATAATGTTGGGCCCACAGTCCTTCAGCAGGTGAGAGGAACAGGATCTAAGCCTCAGGGGGAGAGATTGGTACAGACAGTTCTTCCACTATTAGATGAGGGAGAGCAGATTCAAAGGGCACAGATGTAGGTAGCCTGGTAAATCTGGCAGTGGGAGGAAGAAAAATCATTCTTTTCTAATTGCTTCTAATGTTTACAATTACTTAGCAAATGAGATCATCCACTGAGAGTAGGGAGAGACAAGTTGTGAAAAGTTATCTGAGACACTTAATGGTTAAGATGGTAAATTTTATATTATTATGTATTTTACCATAATTAAAAATAATAATCTTAAGGAGTTCGCTGGTGGCTTAGTGGTTAGGATTCTGGGCTTTCACTGCCATATCCCAGTTCAATCCCTGGTCGGGAACTGAGATCCTGCAAGCCGTGTGACACAGCCAAAAGGAAAAAAAAATTTCAAAAGATGAAAAAAGGCTAATAAATAACCATCCTCCCCTTTTTCAAAAAAAAAAAGCTACCTGGGAAAACAGGAGAGTAAATATATTAGGGAAATGTAATATTAGAGGCAGTACTAGGAGCTTACTGGAGACTTATGGACATAAATTTAAAGCAAAACCAATAAGCTTAATCGTGCATGTTTTTCCTCTGCTACCTTCAGTTACCAGGGTACAAATAGGTGAAGCAGGCAGAAAGTTGGGTTAAGAGAATTTGATTGATGTAAGAAGATTTGTGACTTTAATTAAAAAATATTTAAGAGAATTTGATTGACTTAGACTAAAACTGAATGCTTAAAAACTTCTGGATTAGTAAACAATTTCAGATTTATTAGGTTTGTAAATAGTGTTTCAGTGCTTAGCAATCTTGTTTGTTTCATTTATAAGTCTGCCTTGTAAGACGTCTGAAGCACTGAAGAGAATCAAATCTGTAATTGTGGTTAAAAATGCCAAAGCTGGGCTTCCCTGGTGGCGCAGTGGTTGAGAGTCCGCCTGCCGATGCAGGGGACGCGGGTTCGTGCCCCGGTCCGGGAAGATCCCACATGCCGTGGAGCAGCTGGGCCCGTGAGCCATGGCCGCTGAGCCTGTGTGTCTGGAGCCTGTGCTCTGCAATGGGAGAGGCCACGTACCGCAAAAAAAAAAAAAAAAGCCAAAGCTAAGGGAATGTTATTAATCAAGTTTGTAAGTGATGTTAAATATTTAGGAGAATTTACTATGTCAAATTTACAAGTTAAGTTAGCACAGATATAAGAACAAATGAAAATGAGTCTAACTTTAGATAAGACTTATAAATACAACAATATCATCTTTGAGCTATATGTTAAAGGCTTAGCGAAAATTGGGTTTTTACATTTAAAAATTTAGCAAATTGAGCATTAATTAAAATACAAGTAACTGTAAGTATACTCTTGTACTCACTAAGGCCCAAATTTAGATGCTGAAAATATGGCTGTTCCCTATGAGATGCCATCTTATGCCAGTCTCACCATTTTATTTTCTCAGCACAGGTACCTACCTTCCATGTTCCAAAATTCCACTAAAATGACAGAAAAATATGCATTATTTACATATACAAAATCATTTATATTTAATATATATTATTTATATATAAAATATCTATATGGTCTGGCAAATTTTGCATATAGATCTATAACTGCCAAAACTAAGAAAGAGTCCTATTAGTAAATCAGAAATGATGAAGAATTCCTGTAAGATAGAATATATAAGGGTTCCAATCAACGACAAAACTAGGGTAGAGAAACTTGACACTAAACACTCCTGAGGGAAGGTAGCTCTTCCCAAGGAATCCAGGGGGAAATCCAAGATTAGAGTAAACACATAGAAGAGAGAGAGAGAGGTCTGCCTGGACAGTTGTTAAAGTAATTAAATACAGGGCTGCATTTGGCCTGGCTGGATCAGATATCGCCCTCTAGCTGGCAGCTCAAGGCAGATAAAGTTCCCAGGCTAAAGACCCCAGGACTACTTTTTGAATAGGGGAATAAATACCTTTCTTGGAGAAGGCTCTGAACTTGAAGGCTGGCCTGGATGGGGAAGCAGAGCCTTTCTTAACGGGGCCTCCAAAACAACAGGGACTGAGGTTGGGGAGGAAGAGAAAAGGTTGTCCCCAGTGCCTGGTCCTGTCACTGCTACCTGGGTAGCTCTCCAAGGTAGGATGCTTCAGAATAACTGCAGGGGCAGCCGAAGGAGGCAAGCAGTGCCCCAGAGAATACTCAGCTACCTACCAAGAAGGATAGAATATCTCGACCCCTAGAATATAAACCACCTGGTCTGGCAGTACATTTACCCCATCCCTTAAAATCCCAGGAATTGGCTCTGGAAATAAGAACAGGGATCCTCATTTGGATTAACAATGCTCCAGCTTCCAACACTGCAAGTTCTAGAGAAAGGAGTGGTGGATACAAGAAACATAGTGTTTATAAACACTAGTAAAACTTATGACTATATCTAAATAAATGTGGATATATTTATTGTGAGAAAAATTAAAAACTAGAACTTCATAAGATTTCAACATTGGAGGGGGCAGGAAAGGGTCTGAAAGTAGGTTATGGCTTGAATTATTCCAAGGGGGCTGTAGAGGCAAAGTCAGTCTAGATACTGATGGGAAGATATCTGACAGGAGATTTAAGATGAATTGGAATGGGTCATGCAGGAGGCTTCTGGGGTGCGGGAAATATTTCATTTCTCAACGTAAAAATGTTAAGTTTTGTTTGCTTTATGTTTTTTTTTCCTGAGTGTCTTATATTTCTCTACATATGGTATTTTATAATAAAACATTTAAAAAATCAAGAGTGACTGCTAGATTTGGGATTTTCAAACCTGGCTGCATATACAACATGGGGAAGGTTTAAAAATACTGATGGCCAGAGCACACCCCAGACCAAATGAATTAGAATCTCTGGGATGGGGACATATGCATCTGAGAACCACTGTACTGAAAGAATAAAAATAAACAAATTCAATGGGAGGAAACAGTAATCACGATCAATGTTAATGGGTTAAATTCTCAAAGTAAAAGAACTCAACAAGATCACCGAGATCCAAGTTTCCTTCATTTCTCAGGTTTCCTATCTTAGTATTGGCTCTGTTCTCAAATTCCTTGTGGCTACAGGACTGCTGTAGGAATGTTATCCCTATGTGCTTTTAGGTTTATATTAAGAGGGAAAGAACTCTTGAGTGTATGCCAGATATCTCAGCAAAACCTTCATGGCACCTCTTTTCTTCTACTGTGATCATGTGCTTAACCCTGAGCTAATCACTGTGACCAAGAGACTTTGGTTGGCCAGGCCTACATCACAGGCATGCCCACCCCCTGCCCCAAACTCGGGGTGCAGTCAATATTGCCAGAACTACATGGGATGAAAGTGTGGGGGAGAGCTGGAGCCTCAGGCAAAACCCAGAAGCTGTTAGCAGAAGTAGAGTGAATGGAAGCTGGGCAACCAAAGAGAAAAAAAAATTCCATAATGGAAATATAGATTCAAGGCATTAGAAAACACTAAAAACTAAACCAAAGTGGGTAGGTTCAAAGTGGAGGTTAAGGAGATGGAAACTGGTTAAAAAAAAATATCCTGCCCTACAGAAACAGTTGTCTGTGGGCTTGACTGAGGCCAGAGAAGAAGCTATTAAGGACAGTGGACAAGCTGAGTCAATCTCCATGGCTACCAGTCCATCCTATATCCCCAAATATGTATCTGCAGCTCAGATTTCTCTCTCCACGTTTATATACACACTTGCCTTCTGGACAACTATACTACATGCCTAAGAGGCAGTTCAAATTCATCACGTCCAAAACTTAATTACCAAAAGACGCCAACTCTCCTCTTCTTAAATTCCTTTTCTTCGTTAATTACCTCAGGCTCTAAACCAGGAACGCAGAATCATCTTTTAATTCCTTCCTCTCTCACCTCCATGTCTCATCTTTCTCTAAGAATGGTTTCTATCTCCATTCTTCATCAAGATTTAGCACAATTGTAATTTAATCTTTGGGTAATTTGTTTGAATAGTGATCACTCCCACCAGGCTGGATCCAGGACAATAGGCCCATTGCAGTCTTTCCATTTTTGTATCCCCAAATCGGAGCTCTGTTACTGGCATTCAGTACTGGCGAGTATTTGTAGAAAGGTTAAAATCAAGTCTGCCAGCATCCAGTTTTATGCGCCATCTTCCAAACTCAAAACTATATTACTACCTGAGTAATCTTCTGAAAATACAGATCTGACCCTATTTTCCCCTCTGTTTAAAATCTTTGCAGCTTTCAATGACCCCCTCATTCCCTAAAGGAAAGCAGTGTTTCTTAAACTTTCAGTGTCTAATAACTACTTATTAGCTCTCTGGAGCATATTGAAAACCTCCAATTTTAGGTAAACATTCATAAAATTTTTAAATAATAAAATTAGTATAAACTAACTTAAAAATTAATAATATTCAAGTATCCCTTGTTATCCAAGCCTATTTATCTCCTGAGTTTGAGTTTGGAAATCAAGTTCATAGAGCAAGAGATACATATACTTGGTACCTGAATTCTGGATAACAAGTAGCAAGAGTTTGGATAGTGCAGTATACCAGGCCTACTAAAAAGAAATATTCAAATATACTCAGATCCTGAGTTTGGGTAGGGAGAGTTGAAATAGCAAAAGTAGGATGATGAGAAATATCAAGTCAGCGAAAGGGATACTGTTATTTGCAATCAATCATTAAAGTATATAACATACACACATATATATGTGCATCTGGATTAATGACAGATTCCATTTATTTTGTTCTGCTAAACTAGAGAGCATAACTAAGAATTATGGGCAGCAAATGCTTGGTGGCCCTACAGACGGTTGTGTATATTTGGATGGGACCTATACCTAGAAAAAGTGGTGAAGTCTTTCACTAAAGGCCACTTTTACAAGCAAGTAAGTCAAAGAATATACCTTATTCAAAGGCTGGATTGTTGGATGTTTTAACTTGGATCGTAGTTGCAAATGAATTTCTAATGTTTTTTGTTTGGGTTCAGCTCTGGAAAGAATTTCTCCATGTTTTCTGCCATAGTGAATGGTTTTTAAATATGCCCAACAATATGTTGTTGATGTCTTTCTCCAGAAAATGAAAAAAATCAAGTATTAGGAAAGAGTCAATGCCTGCTAACAAAGCCTCTTCACCACAGTTCAATTTCCTGGTATCTTATCCTTGGCACTGAATGTCCTAAGAGGTTAGGCCTGAAGTGAGAGGTTTGAGCTTTTCAAGCTACTGCCCAGGGCATGTTGACACCCACTTGAAATCACTGAGATAACATTTCCTTACAACACTGGTAATGACCCAGATTTGTGGTTTCTGGCTTTCCCTGGCATTATTGGTGTTATAAAGAAGTCTTATCTCCTCCCTCCTTTCAATTATTCACATGAGTACCTTCCCCTTGGATAGCCAGCATGCTTTAGGGTGGAGAAACAGTTTTAGTACACACCGCCCATTTCTTCACAAAACACACGGGAAAGACATGTGCTCCCTGATGGAGATTTGATTGTGCTAACAATTTGTGTTAGTTCTTCAACACTTAGAGAAGATCAGCACGCGTAACTGTTCTTGGTAAATAAAACAGCGTGCAATTTTAGCACCTGGATACAACTATTTTTGAGTAGTCAAGTGAGGTACGTGGCAAAAATGGCCCTAATCCTTCATCCCTCCTTATGTCCATGCCCTCTGTCACAGTGTGGTAGCACCCTCCCACTCTACCTCTGAGCTGGCCATGGGACTTGCTGTGGCCCAATGGGATTTGCTGTGGCCCGATGGGATGGTAGCAAATGTGACAAAGCAGAGACCTGAAGAGTGCTTGCGTGTTTGGACTTGCTTGTTCTTGTTCCTCTGCCTTTGCCATAAGAACATGCTTGGGCCAGCCTGCTAGAAGATGAGATGCATAGAGTAGAGTTACCCGACTTGTCCCAGCCAAGTCTATCCCAGACAAGCCGTGCTGATACCCAGACACATGAAAGAACCCAGCTGAGAGGAGCAGAGCTGCCTACACCACCCACAGCCAGGACTGGCTTCATGGCTATGGGGCCTTTGTAGTCACACAGGGTCCTGTGCTAAGAAAAGTCCCATGCTTGGTTTCATATTCTGCTGTCATGACCCTGAAATTCTTAATCACTTTCGAATAAGGGGCCATGCATTTTTATTTTGCACTGAGCTCCACAAATCATGTAGCTGGTCTTGCCCACGTTCTAGCATGACACCTGGAGGAGCCTAGCTGAGATGGGGAGGAGCCTCACGGGCCTACAGACTCATGAGATTAATTAATTCCTACTGTTGAAGTGACTAGGGTTTGTAGTTGTTTTACATTTTGTAGCAATAGATACTGACACACCAAGCCTTTTTTTGCTGGACGCATGGCTGGTCCTCCATCAGCATTACCTCAAATACACTTCTAACCTGCATCATATCTCACAAAAATATTAGATTAATTGATAATGAGAATTCAAAATTATAAATTATGTCTTTCTCATTCATATAGCCACCACGGAGATCTTTTCCCACAAGTGGTTTCACTCAACTGTAAAACAAAATATTGGCTCTCATCAGTACAACAGTAGTAGTTCCACCATCTTTGTGTGCCATTTGTGCTATGCAGACTATCCTGACATTAGGTTTGCTTATGGCTACTTTGGCTTTCTTCCTCAGCATTTTATTTGTCCTGAATTTGAGGCTGGTTTTATAAGCATGTTGGCCATAGCATGACTTGTATCTGTTGATGCTGTTGCCTTGGCGTCTTTGCATTTAGAAATAAAATTAATCAATTTCATACCAGAAAATATTATTTTGTGCTTGGTCCCAGAAAAACTACTGGTTGACCTATAAGGTTATGCTATTTTGGAAATGATGTAAAATCTCTGAGAGCATCACGAGCTCTCTGACAGAGTTTTCTAATACAGAGTGCGCAAGGGGGGATAAATCCCTTGTTCAACAAAATCCAGCTTTTAGATATTCATAGCCACACTTCCCGTTCACACTTTCCCTTTCAGCCGCTTGGGTGAGATAATCACGTTCACAGATGCTCTTGTCCCAATAGATCCTGAAGTCCTGTTCACTAATTATGCTTCAGAATTGTAGAGTTTATACTACTATTTTGATCATTGCTTTTCCACTTCAATGAACCACTTTTTAGTCATTAATCTATTTTTGTTAATCAGAGCCATAACACAATAATAACAACAAAAAATGCAAATTTTACACACATAAACAATAATATTCCAATGATATAGTTAAAATAAACTATATCCTAGTAACTGATTTTAACTACATCTTGTTAAGTGTCTGACCGATTTGATCCGTCCATATGTGTGAACCATTATTAAGAACATAATGGTATCTGATACTTTTTCTTCCATTTCAAATTCATAACATTTTAAAGAACATATCTTTTTATTACTTGTGCCACAGAAGCTGCTTGAGGACCATTAGTTGTACAGATTAATGGATCACATTTTAGAAACACTGACCTAAAAGGCCTGAACTCTTTGACACGATACATAAGCCATTTCGTAATCTAGTCCCTTGATTCATATCAAACAATAGTTGTTATTAGTGTGTATACACACACACGTTGTTATTAGTATAACAATAACAATAGCAACAACAACACTTTCTATTTACTGAGACCTTAAATGATGCCATGTGATCAGGTGCCTTTCTAAGCATTTAAAAGGGATTCTCTTATTTCAAACTCACAGTAACCCTAGGAGGTAGGTACTAGTTTGTTATTATGAATTTACAGATAGGGAATTATGAATATTACAGAGGTACTTGCTCAAAATCACAGAGCTAGTAAGACGCCAAGCAGTGTCTAATTCTCAAGGACTATATTACCCGGCCCCCACCCTGCCTCTTCAACCTCCCCTTCCTGTACTCTCTCACAAACGCTCGCAGCCTCTGTATGCCTCAGCGAGGCCACACTACCTTCCAGTCCCCAGAGAAGATGTCTTCCACCTGTGTCTGTGCCCATCTTATTCCTTCTGTCTGGAATGCCCTCCGCTTTTCCCCCCCGTCACCCTTGTGAACTTTCATTCACCCTTCAGCACCCAATTTAAGAGTCTCCTCTATGAAGACTTTCCTTCCACCCACACCCCAGATTTTTACCTTGTCTGTAATATCAGCCTAACTTTTATTTCTTTCTATTCTCCAGACAAAGATGCAAAAATGTCTAGAGTGACAGCTGAGTTATTAAGAATTATAAGATGACAGAACATAATTTACTACATTGTACCTGATTGTTCCCTGGTCTATCATTAGTTGACTCCAGTTATTGATTTACGCCTCAATGAATAGGCAATTCCTTACCTTAAAATGTTATTCTCAGCTGGTCAGAGGACAGAATTAATTTTTATTGCATCTATAATAGCAACTAGTTAACTTCACGAGGCACAGGGAATACATTCTCTATTTTACCCTCTCCAATTTACTATCTGAGAGTGAGATCCATGATAATAAGTAAAATTTCTAAATTAACTGTCTCTAAGAACTGGTAGGGATATTGTTTTATGGATACTTAGAAAACACAGCTCTATCAAGGTGGCAAGAGTATATCTTTAGGTCTGCTGGTAATTAAGGAAGCTGTAAGTTAATCAGTTATATTCTCTCTGAAGAGAAAGTAGGGGCTTCCCTGGTGGCACAGTGGTTAAGAATCCGCCTGCCAATGCAGGGGACATGGGTTCGAGCCCTGGTCCAGGAAGATCCCACATGCTGCAGCAAGTAAGCTCATGTGCCACAACTACTGAGCCTGCTCTCTAGAGACCACGAGCCACAACTACTGAGCCTGCGTGCCACAACTACTGAGCCTGCACTCTAAAGCCCACGAGCCACAACCACTGAAGCCCGTGCATCTAGAGCCTGTGCTCCGCAACAAGAGAAGCCACGGCAAAGAGAAGCCCACGCAACGCAACGAACAGTAGCCCCTGCTCGCCACAACTAGAGAAAGCTCACATGCAGCAACGAAGACCCAACGCAGCCAAAAATAAATAAATTAATTAATTAATTTTAAAAAAGAGAAAGTAGAAGGTGGTGGTTTAGAGCAATGGTCTCTAAACTCTTTTGAACACTCACTTCAGCAGTAGACATGTGAACCTTCACCCCCTCAAATGTGTATTTATTTATAGTTTATGTATGTGTACTACTGAATTAACATTCAGTATGGAAAAACGTTCAAAAAACATACAAAACATTCATGAAATGGAAACGAAAAGGAATGAGGTAAGGAATAAATAAAAATAGAAGTTCCACTATTTTCCTTCCTTACCCAGTGGATCATCTTGTGTACCTGCTGGGATACATTCACACTACCAGCAGAAGACTCATTGGACAAATACCAACTGGCCCCGGTGGATCCAGATGCTGGGCTCACCCTAGTGGTCCTCAGCACCTGGTTGGCCCCTGTGGACCCAGGATCCAGGTCCAACCATGCAGACTCTGGTCCCAGATCCATCACTGCAGACCCAAGCACCAGGCCTGCCTGGTGAACCCGGGCTCCAGGTCCACCCCCAAGGACCCAGGCACAAGGTCTTCCCACCTGCTGACCCAGGCACCAGGCCTGCCCACTTATGGATATCACCTAGAATCTCTGGATGGGCTGACTGGTGAAGGGCTTTGCCTACTGAAGCCAGTCTATAAAGGCATTCTTCAAGGTGTAGACACCAACACAAGGCCACAAGGATCATGAATAATGGAGAAAACATGACACCACCAAAAGAAACTAATAAAACTCCAATGACTGACCCTAAAGAAATGGAGATCTATGAACTGTCTGACAAAGAATTCAGAATAATCCTCTTAAAGAAATTCAATGAACTACAAGAAAACGCAGATAAATAAATGAAATTAGGAAAACAATGCATGAACAAAATGAGAGGTTCAACAAAGAAACAGAAACTATGTATTAAAAAAAAGTAGAAATTCTAGAGTTGAAGAACACAATAATTGAACTGAAGAATTCAATAGAGAGCTTTGGCAGATTTGACCAAGCAGAAAAAAGAATTAGTGAGCTAGAAGGCAGATCATTTGAAATCATCCAGTCAGAGAAGTCAAAGAAAAAAGAATGAAAGAGTCAAGAAAGCCTATGTGAATCATGATATACCATTAAAAGAAACAGTTACGTATTATTGGAGTCCCAGAAGAAGAGGGGGAAAGGGGGAAAAGAAAGCTTAGTTAAAGAAACAGTGGCTGAGAACTTCCCAAACCTGGGGAGAGATTTGGACATCCAAGTTCATGAAGCTAATAGGTGACTGTAAAATTTCAACACCCAAATCATGTTTTCCAAGACAACTTAGAATAAAATTGTCTAAAATCAAAGAAAATGAGATAATTTTTAAAGCAGCAAGAGAAAAAAAAATCTCACCTATATGGGAAACCCCATAAGGCTATTAATGAATTTCTCAGCAGAAACCCTGTAGGGCAGAAGAGACTGGGATAATATATTCAAATTACTGAAAGAAAAAAAAAAAAACTGTCAAGAACACTTTACCTAGCAAAATTGTCTTCGAGAAATGGAGAGAGAAAGATTTTCCCAAACAAACAGAAGCTGAGGGAGTTCATCATGACTAAACCTGTCTTACAAGAATCGCTGAAACGAGTTCTTCAAGCAGAAATGAAATAACATGAAAATATAAAAGATACTGGTAAACGTAAGTATATAGTCAAATTCAGAATACTCTAATACTGTTATATGGTGGTGTGTTAATCAATTAACTCTAGTATAAAGGTTTAAAGGACAAAAGTATTAAAAATAACAATAGCTACAATAATTTGTTAGTGAATATACAATATAAAAGAGGTACATTGTGACATCAAAAACATAAAATATAGGGTAGGAATAAAAGAATAGAGCTTTTGTATGCAGTCAAAGTTAAGTTATCAACTTCAAATACACTGTTACGTCTACAAGATGTTTTATTTAATACTCATGATAACTACAGAGCAAAAACCTACAGTAGATACACAAAAGATAAAGAGAAGGGAGTCAAAGCATTCAATTATGGAAAATCACCAGTACAGAAAGAAAGACAGCAAAAAAGAAAGGAAAAAGGGAACTACATAACAGCTGGAAAACAATTAATGAGATGGCATTAGTAAGTCCTTACCTATCAATAGTTACTTTCAATGTAAATGGATTAAATTCTCCAATCAAAAGGCACAAAGTGGCTGAATGGATTAAAAAACAGAAACCAACTTTATGCTGCCTCCAAGAGACTTACTTCAGACTTAAGGACATGAACAGGCTCAAACTGAAGGGGTGGAAAAATATATTCCATGCAAATGGAAACCAAAAGAGAGCAGGAGTGGCTATACCTATATCAGACAAAATAGACTTTAAGTCAAAAGTGTTAACAAGAGACAAAGAAGGTCACTATATAATGATAAAGGGGTTAATTAATAAAGGAAATACAGCAACTGTAAATATATATACAACCCAAATCAGAGCACCTAAATATATTAAGCAAATACCAGTAGATGTGAAGGGAGAGATAGACAACACTGCAATAATAGTAGGAGACCTCAATACCCGACTTTCAATGATGGATAGATTATCCAGACAGAAAATAAATATGAAACGTTGGACTTGAACTACACCTTAGACCAAATAGACCTGAAAAACACGTATAGAATATTCTACCCAACAGAAGCAGAATACACATTCTTCTAAAGCACACATGGAACATTCTCCAGGATAGATCATATGTTAGATTACAACACAAACCTAGCAAATCGCAACTGTAAGATGATTGAAATCATACCAAGTATATTTTTTGACTGATATGAAACTAGAAATCAGTTACAAGAGGAAAACTGGAAAATTCACAAATGTGTGGAAATTAAACAACACACTCTTGAGCAACCAATAGGTCAAAGAAGAAATCAAAAGAGAAACCAAACAATATCTTGACACAAACACAAATGAAAACACAACATACCAAAACTTATGGGATGCAGCAAGACTAGTTCTAAGAGGGAAGTTTAATGCAATAAACATCTCTATTTAAAAAAAAAAAAAAAAAGCAAGGT
Source organism: Phocoena sinus (assembly GCF_008692025.1). Taxonomy (NCBI): domain Eukaryota; kingdom Metazoa; phylum Chordata; class Mammalia; order Artiodactyla; family Phocoenidae; genus Phocoena; species Phocoena sinus. The sequence continues at coordinate 68,525,669 of NC_045777.1, read as the reverse complement.
TCCTAAAGTGAATGAACCCAGCCAGTGCCTCTTGCAATGGAGATGGCCACGTCTTGAGAGTTACCAACTCTGGAAAAATGAGCGTCCTCAAGAGACCCCAGAATCTAACAAAGCATATACACTTCCTTTATAGAGTCTCTTGCTGCTATGACTTGATTCTCACAAGCTCCAATTTGGTTGTATTTGCTACTTCCCTGCAGGTGAAGAAAGCTTTCTTTGCTTTGGTGACTAATGGTATACAAGCTGCCCCTTTCTGGGACAGCAAAAAGCAAGGACTTGTGGGCATGTGGACTACCACTGATTTCATCAATATCCTGCACCGTTACTATAAATCAGCCTTGGTACAGATCTATGAGTTGGAAGAACACAAGACAGAAACTTGGAAGGAGGTGTACATACAGGACTTCTTTAAACCACTTGCCTGCATTTCTCCTAATGCCAGCATGTTTGATGCTGTCTCTTCATTAATTCAAAACAAGATCCACAGGCTGCCAGTTGTTAACCCAGAATCAGGCAATATCTTGTACATCCTCATCCACAAATGCAGTCTCAAGTTCCTCAAATTGTTTATCACTAAGTTCCCAAGCCAGAGTTCATGTCTAAGTCTCTGGAAGAGCTACAAATCAGCTTCTATGCCAACACTGTTATGATCTGCTGTATGTGGCTCTGGGCATCTCTGTACAGCACCAGTTCTCAGCCCTGCCAGTGGTGAATGCGAAAGGTCATGTGGTAAACATCTTTTACAAGTTTGATGCTATCTATCAGGCAAGACCTACAACAACCTAGGTGTGTCTGTAGCCAAAGCCCTGCGACATCAATCACATCACTATAAATGTGTCCTCGAGTGCTACCTGCATGAGACTCTGGAGACCATCATCAATAGGCTGGTGGAAGCAGAGGTTCACCAGCTTGCAGTGGTGCATGAGAGTGATGTGGTCAAGGGAATTGTATCATTATCTGACAACCTGTAGGACCTAGTGCTTACAGGCAGAGAGAAGCAGCCCTGAGCTGAGGGAAGAGGGCAAGCAGCACCAGTGGATGTGCCTCACTCACTGCCTGCCTAAAGCTCTGGGAATCACAGATAAAACCTTGTGACTGTTCCGTGCTCAGGAGCCCCCCTACCCTTCTACCTGGAAGCTGGAGAATGCATGGGGAAAGGAAGGAGAATAAATTTTTAGGTGTCCTTAACCTCACAGTACTCAGAAAAACTTTCAGTCTAGCCCATCCTAGTTCCTACCCTCTTATTCATATCCCCCTTTCTGGGCAAACTCTGGGCTCTGTGCCCCCCCCAGAAAATTCTGATCTCTAAGAGATCCCTGGGCTTCACTTAGCCTTAGCCTCTATATCTGCCTCTGACTCCACTATAAGATAACAGCACCATAGAACTCTTCATAAAGATACTTTCATTCATCCTGCTTCATGTTGGGTGAAAGAGGCTAAATTCATTTTGTGACATTTCTTCCCACAATAGGAGTGGGGTGGATCATTGGGAGGAGGGTTTTGGGGTGTCTATGCTGTATGCATGTGAAGGGAGATGGGAGTTGGTGAAAGAAGAAGGCAGAGCGGTTAGCTGAGGCTATTGCTTTTCATGGTGAACCTAATTAAAATGATAAGAACCCATCCTGAGGGTTGTCTTTTCGTCTTGTTTATGGTTTCCTTTGCTGTGCAAAAGCTTTTAAGTTTCATTAGGTCCCATTTGTTTATTTTTGTTTTTATTTCCATTTCCATTTCCATAGGAGGTGGGTCAAAAAGGATCTTGCTGTGATTTATGTCATAGAGTGTTCTGCCTATGTTTTCCTCTAAGAGTTTTACAGCGTCTGGCCTTACATTTAGGTCTTTAATCCATTTTGAGTTTATTTTTGTGTATGGTGTTAGGGAGTGTTCTAATTTCATTCTTTTACATGTAGCTGTCCAGTTTTCCCAGCACCACTTATTGAAGAGGCTGTCTTTTCTCCGTTGTATATTCTTGCTTCCTTTATCAAAGATAAGGTGACTATATGTGCATGGGTTTATCTCTGGGTTTTCTATCCTGTTCCATTGATCTATATTTCTCTTTTTGTGCCAGTACCATACTGTCTTGATTACTGTCATACAGAGTGAAGTAAGTCAGAAAGAGAAAAACAAATACTGTATGCTAACACATATATATGGACTCTAAAAAAAAAAAAAGGTTCTGAAGAACCTAGAGGCAGGACAGGAATAAAGACGCAGACGTGGAGAATGGACTTGAGGACATGGTGAGGGGGAAGGGTAAGCTGGGACGATGTTAGAGAGTGCCATGGACATATATACACTACCAAGTGTAAAATAGATAACTAGTGGGAAGCAGCCACATAGCACAGGTAGATCAGCTCGGTGCTTTGTGACCACCTAGAGGGGTGGGATAGGGAGGGTGGGAGGGAGACGCAAGAGGGAGGAGATATGGGGATATATGTATATGTATAGCTGATTCACTTTGTTATAAAGCAGAAACTAACACACCATTGTAAAGCAATTATATACTCCAATAAAGATGTTAAAAAATAAAATTAATTAAATTAAATTTTAATAAATGACAAGAACCACCCCCCAAAAAAAAGAAAGAAAGATTACAAAACTTTATACCTTAAGGAAAGAGAAAAAGAAGAACAAACTAAGCCCAAAATTAGCAGAAGGAAGGAAATAACAAAGATTGGAGCAGAAATAAATGAAATGAAGACCAGAAAAACAATAGAAAAGATAACACAATTAAGAGCTGGGTTTCTTTTAAAGATAAACAAAATTGACCAACCTTTAGCTAGACTAATTAAGAAAAAAAGAGAGGACCCAAATAACTGACATTAGAAATGAAAGAAGAGACATTACAGCTGATATCACAGTAATACAAAGGATCATAAGAGACTGCTATGAGCAATTATATGCCAACAAATTGGATAATCTAGAAAAAATGGATAAATTCCTAGAAACATTCAAACTAACAAGACTGGATCATGAAGAAATAGAAAATATGAACAGACCAATAACAAGTAAGGAGATTGCATCAGTAATCAAAAACCTCCCAACACAGAAAATCCAGGACCAGATGGTTTCCCTGATGAATTCTAACAAACATTTAAAGAATTAACACCAACCTTTCTCAAACTCTTCCAAAAAATTGAAGAGGACAGAACACTCTTAAGTTCATTTCACAAGCTAGCATGACCATGATGCCAAAGCCAGATAAGGATGCTACAAGAAAAGAAAACCAAAGGTCAGTTTCACAGATTAATATAGATACAAATATTCTCAACAAAATACTCACAAACTGAATTCAGCAGCACATTAAAAGGATCATACAACATGATCAAGTGGGATTTATGTCTGGGATGCAAGGATGGTTCAACATATGCAAATCAATAAATGTGATACACCACATTAATAGAATGAAAGATAAAAATCATATGATCATCTCAATAGATGCAAACAAATACTTGACAAAATTCAACATGCTTTCATGATAAAAAATCTCAACAAATAGGGTATAGAAGGAATGTATCTCAACATAATAAAGGCCATACATGACAAACCCACAGCTAACATCATCCTCAACAGTAAAAGGTTGAAAGCTTTCCCAATAAAATTAAGAACAAAACAAGGGTGTCCCCTCTCAACATTTTTATTCAACAGAGTCCTAGAAGTCCTAGACAGAACAGTTAGGCAAGAAAAAGAAATAAAAAGCATACAAATCAGAAAGGAAGAAATAAAAGTGTCTTTGTTTGCAGATGATATAATCTTTTATATAGAAAATCCTAAAGACTCCACCAAAAAAAAAAAATTAGAACTAATAAATGAATTCAGTAAAGTTGAAGATACAAAATCAACCTACAAAAATCGGTTGCACTTCTTTACAACAGCAATTAACTATCCGAAGAAGAAGTAAAGAAAACAATCCCATTTACAGTAGCATTACAAATAATAAAATACTTAGGGATAAATTTAACCAAGGAGGTGAAAGGTCTGTACACTGCAAATTATAAAGCATTGATGAAAGAAACTGAGGACGACACAAATAATGGAAAGATATCCTGTGTTTGTGGATCAAAAGAATTAATATTGTTAAAAGTTCATTCTACCCAAAGGCATTTCTAGATTTAATGCAATCCCTATCAAAATCCCAATGCATTTTCCACAAAAATAGAAAAAGCAATCTTAAAATGTATATGGAATCACAAAGACCCTGAAGAGGCAAAGCAATTCTGAGAAGGAAGAACAAAGCTGGAGGCATTACACTTACTGATTTATTACAAAGCTATAGTAATAAAACAGTTTGGTACTGGCATAATGACAGACACATAGATCAATGAAAAAGAACCAAGAGCCTAGAAATAAACCCATGCATATACAGTCAACTAATATATTTTACGAGAGAGCCAAGAATACTCAATAGGGAAAGGACAGTCTCTTCGATAAACGGTGCTGGGAAAACTGGATATTCACATGCAAAATAATAAAATTAGATTCCTATTTTATACAACCCACAAAAATTATCTGGAAATGGATTAAAGATTTAAATAGAAGATCCAAAACTTTAAAACTACAAGAAGAAAGCACAGGAAAAAGTTCCTTGATGTTGGTCTTAGCAACAATTTTTAGTATATGACAACAAAAGCATAGGCAACAAAAGCAAAAATCAACAGGGGGGACTAGATCAAACTGAACATTTCTGCGCAGCAAAAGCAACAATCAGCAAAATGAAAAGGCAACCTCCAGAATGGGGGGAAATATTTGCTAACTATCTTTTAAAACTTTTTTATTTTACGTTAGCATACAGTTAACAATGTTTTGTTAATTTCAGGTGCATAGCAGATTGATTCAGTTATACATATACATGTACCTGTTCTTTTTCAAATTCTTTTCCCGATTATGCTAACCATCTATCTGATCAGGGATTAATATCTAAAATATATAAGGAAATTGTATAACTCAATATCAAAATAACAAATAACCTGATTTAAAAATGGGCTAAGGACTTAAGTAGACATTTTTCCAAAGAAGGCACACAAATGACCAACAGGTACATAAAAAGATGCTCAACATCACTAACCGTCAGGGGAATGCAAATAAAAACTACAATGAGATATCACCTCACACCTATTAGAATGGCTATTAACAAAAAGACAAGAGACAACAAGTGTTGGTATGGCTGTGGAGAAAAGGAAACCCTGGGGCACTGTTGGTGGGAATGTAAACTGGTGGAGCCACTATGGAAAACAGTATGGAGATTCCTCAAAAAATTAAAAATAGAACTACCATATCATCCAGCAATCCCACGTCTGAATATATGTCTAATAGAAATGAAATCACTGTCTCAAAGAGTTATCTGCACCCTCATGTTCATTGCAGCATTATTCACAATAGCCAAGGCATGGAAACAACTTAAGTGTCCATCAGTGTATGAAAGGAAAAAGAAAATGTGATACACACACACACAGAGAAACACACACACACACACACATACACACTGGAATATTATTCAGCCATAAAAAGGAAGGAAATCCTGCCTTTTGTAACACATGGATGGACCCTAAGGGCATTATACTAAGTGAAATAAGTCAGACAGAGAAAGACAAATACTACATGTTCTCACTTATATGTGGAATCTAAAAAATTCAAACTCATAAAAATAGTAGAATGATGGGGACTTCCCTGGTGGCACAGTGGTTAAGAATCTGCCTGCCAATGCAGGGGACATGGGTTCGATCCCTGGTCCGCGAAGATCCCACATGCCACAGAGCAACTAAGCCCGCGCACCACAACTACTGAAGCCTGTGCGCCTAGAGCCCATACTTCACAACAAGAGAAGCCACTGCAATGAGGAGCCCGCGCACCCCAACGAAGAGTAGCCCCCACTCGCCGCAACTAGAAAAAGCCTGCGTGCAGCAACAAAGACCAACGCGGCCAAAAATAAATAAATAAATAAATAAATAGTAGAATGATGGTTGACAGGGGCTGGGGCATGCGGGGAATGTTGGTTAAAGAAAGGGTGCAAACTTCCAGCTCTAAGATGCATAAGTTTTGGTAACTAGACTTAACAATACTATATTATATTCTTGAAAGTTGTTAAGAGAGTAGATCTTAAATGTTATCACTACACACAAAAAAAGGTAATTACATGGAAGAATGAAGGTGTTAACTAAGCATATTGTAGTAATCATTTCACAGTATATATATGTGTGTGTATCAAATCATCACATTGTATACCTTAAACAAATGTATATATATGTCAATAAAGCTGGAAAAAAGGGAGAATTCATCAATATAATTCACTACACTAAAAGGATAAAGTAGGAAAATCATTTTATCATCTCAGAAGACACAGAAAAAGTATTCGATAAAATTCAAAAACAATTCATATTTAAAAACTCCAAGCAAAGAAAAATAGGAATTTTCTTAATGTGATAAGAGATAAAATTCTAAAAAACCCCATTCAACCAAAAAAAAAAAAATCTGTTACTTAATTGTGTAATGTTGAATGCTTTCCCTTTGAGATCAGAATGAGACAAGGATAATTACTTTCACTATTTCTATTATATTGTATTAGAAGGCTTGGCTGGTACAATGAGGCAATGACAACAAAAATTAAAAGGTGTAAGGATAGGAAAGGAAAAAAATTAACTTGCAGAAAATAGTTTGGCATTTTCTTGTAAAACTGAACTTATGCATACTCTATGATCCAGCACTTTCACTCCTAGGTATATAGCTTAGAGAAATTCTTGTACAAGTCCATAAGACATGTACAAGACCAAATGCCCATCAAGAGTAGAATGGATGAATAAATTGTAGCACATTCACTTGGTGGATTACTATATATCCGTGAAAATGAATGAACATACACAAACACAGATGAATCTCAAAAATAAAATATTGAGTAAAATAAATGTCATAGAAGAATATCTATGATCTGATTACATTTATCTACAACTCAAAAAGTTGGAAAAACTAATATATTGGTTAGGGATGCACACATATGTAATAAAACTAGCAGAAAAATTACTATTATAAAAGTCAAGATAGAGGTTACCTCTAGGGAAGATGAAGAGAGATGTTATTGGAGGGCTTCTAAGGCACTAGGTAGGTGTTACAAGGACATTTTTATTCTTCAGGCTGTATGTATATATGTATGTATTTATACATACATGTTTCATGTGTGATACATTTCACCATAAAAGTTTTTTTGAAAGCAATTCTTTTTAGGTCTAATTACCTAGAGGTATTTAGAGGAACATATTCAACGATACCTTGAGAAAACAACCAGTAAAGTCTAGACTTTGGGAAAATCTAGAGGACAAATCATCATATTTCTTCAATACAAAATTTCAAGGAAAAAAAAAAAGAGATGAACAGGAACCTATAAATTACAAAAGAGGTAAGAGACATATTAACCAATTGCCAGGTACAGACCTTGTTCAGACGCTAATTCAAACAAACAAATTACTACAAATATGACAACTGCAGATATGGGAACACTATCTGGATATCTGATGATAATAAGAATTTATTCTTGATTTTATTGGGAAGCGGTGATGATACAGTGGTTATGTTTTAAAAAGGGGCCCTTGTCTTTTAAGGGACAATCATTCCCTTGAAATCCCCCTCAACATCCTCGCCCTTTTCTCTCCTGTGGAATTTGTTCAGCAAAACTTCAACCCGACTTGCACTCCAATATTTACAGATGAAATTTTATCATGTCTAAGATTTGATTCAAAATAATCCTGTTTGGTGGCGGCAGTGGGTGGGGTGGAGGGATGGTATAGAGAAAACAAGATTGGCCATGAGTTGAAAATTATTGAAACTAATGTTGGTATACTGGTTTTCACTATATTTATATATACATTTGAGATATTGCATAATAAAAATTAAAATAAAATAAAAACCAGGACAAAATTTTAAAGAACTTCTGCTAAATCAAGATCTGTTTTGAAAGGGAAAATAAATATAGAAGTGAGTGTGACATTTTGGGGTTCATTACCTTCTCACTCTGCCCAGAATAGCACCATTTATTTTGTTTATCTTATTTTGGCTGTAACGCACAGCTTGTGGGATTTTAGTTCCCCGACCAGGGATTGAACCCGGGCCCTCAGCAGTGAGAGTATGCAGTCCTAACCACTGGACCACCAGGTCATTCTCAGCACCATTTGTTTTTCACAAGACAATCTAGATCATTGCTTCTAAATCTTCAGTGTACATACAAGTCACCTGAGCATTGTTAACATGCAGATTTGGATTCAGAATATCTAGGTTGGGGCCTGATATTCCACATTTCTAACAAGCTCCCATGTGATGCTGATGCTGGACTACCTCCAAGAATGCAGTCTTTCACCTCATCATAACCTCTATTCCGTTGAGCTTACCACTCATTCATCCTCCATCATTCCTTCCTGGTTCCATTCCCATTCTGATCCAGCTTGGATTCTGTGGCTCACCTGGACGATCATTCCCTTAAAACCCCCTTCAACATCCTCGCCCTTTTCTCCCCTGTGGAACTTGTTCAGCAAAACTTCCACCCGACTTGCACTCCACCATCTCCAGGTTCTTGAATCCAAGCACTTAAATGTTACTGGAGAAAATGAGACAATTTAAATACATGCTCTCTGTTCTCAGTAGGCACTCTGCTTTGCCCAGCAACCCTACTTCTCTCTTCAAGATGCTTATTTCCAAAATGACCATTTTATATCTTTACCTCCTCCCTCTTCTCATCTCCTTTCTCTCTACTAATCCCCTTTCACTGGGAAAATAAAAGTTGGCAGATAGGAAACTCTTCATCCTCTCGATACCAAAATCTAGAAGGTTTCATGTATCTGCTCCATCTTCTTTCTCGTTATTCCCTCCTTTAAAAAAATAAAAAGCTATCATCACCTATTCATTCACATACACTTTGGATCCCTTTCCCCTCTCTCCCTTTCAACTGGACCACTCCAACAGTTTACATAATCTACAGGTTCCTGTTTTTGTTTTTTTAAAGCAAACATAAAATCAAGATAGATTCCCAACCCTGACCCATATCTAAATGGTGCTTGATTTCTGTGCTCCCTTTCACAGTTTATTTACTTTTATTCACTCCTTAACACACTCCAATCTGGTTTCCATTATCACCAATCCACCAAAATTGCTCTTGTCAAAGTCTTCAGCTATCTCCATGTTACCAACTTGAATAGACAATTTTCTGTCCTCAATTTACTCAATGTCTCAGCAACTTTTGACCCAGTTAATAGAATGCTAGATTTTTTCCTGCCTGCTCCCTTTCCCCCACCAAAATATTCTGATCCTCTCCTAATCTTTCCACCTTAGGAAATGATATTACCAAGTTTAAGTCCCTTTTCTTAAACTCCTATCAAATCCATCAGCAAGGCTTGTTCTTTCTACCTCCTGAATATTTTTCTAATCTGTCTACTTCCATGCCATTTTCACTGCAATTACATTAAACTAATGCCTCCTATTTCCCAAAACAAGCCACCTGCTTCCTTGCCTCAGGGCCTTTGCACACACTGTTGTCTTGCCGAGAACACTGAAACACACTCCAAGTTCCATATGGCCCAAATTTCATTCTAGGGTAACAATCACAAAGTCTTCTTTGACTCCAAGTCATTCCCAGATAACCCCATGAGGAGACATTTCGACATTTCTTCACCGCTTTCTATACCCTCTCCTGATTCACGTCCAAAAGAGATGCTCAGACCCCTGCTTGTTCTAAGCAGATAATAAAGTCTGATATATGACCAGGTCTGAGCTCATCTCTAATCAGAGCAAAACTGGCTCCAAATTTCCTCTTGGCTTTCAGTTCTTCCCATAGTAGAGGAAGACAGTATCCAGCTTACCATTCTGAATTCATGTAGTAGGCTGGAAGCAAATAGACACAGTATTTTATAACTCCTCTTGTCAAGAGGTATATTTCTTCATCCCTTGAATCTGAGCTTGACCATGTAACCTGTCTAGGCCAATGGAGCATTAGCAAACACAATGCAAGCAGATGTTTGAAAAGTGCTTGTGCATTGGGGCTTACCCTCTCTTGCTGAATTTGGAACTCAGCCATCATACGAAGACAACTGAGCTAGCTAGCTTGTTAGATATAGAGACACATGGCCTGGTCAGTTTCAGTGGCCTCTGCCGATTAGCAGACATGTGAGTGAGAACATCTAATATCAACCACCACCAGCCAGCCTGCCAGCTAACTAGCTATATGAGTGAAGCCACGCAAGAACAGAATTCCTGGGCTTCCCTGGTGGCGCAGTGGTTGAGAGTCCGCCTGCCGATGCAGGGGACACGGGTTCGTGCCCCGGTCCGGGAAGATCCCACATGCCGCTGAGCCTGCGCGTCCAGAGGCTATGCTCCGCAACAGGAGAGGCCACAACAGTGAGAGGCCTGCGTACCGCAAAAAAAAAAAAAAAGAACAGAATTCCTGTCCAGATGATCCCAGCTGCAGCTGTCAACTTGCTGCATAATGACCTATAAATGATTGTTGTTTTAAGCTGTTAAGTTTTGGGGTGCTTTGTAACATAGCAAAAACTAACCGATACACCTCTGGAAGGAGTCTTTTCATATTGCAAATCCAATTATGCTACTTCCCTACTTAAAATGCATTAATGGTTGTTCATTGATCCTGGGATGAAACCCAAGTCTTTTTAGCAAGGCCTACTGTGACCCACATTATGTGGACGGCTTCACCTCCTATTGTCCCACTCCTTCTTGCTGCTCTTGAAGTGGACCCAGTTCTCTCCCACACCGAGGCCCTTACACATGCCATTCCCTCTACCTGGGATGCTCTTTCTGGCTCTTCACCTGGTTGACTCCTGCTCCTCTTTCAAGTCATAGCTTAAATATTATTGTACATCAGCAGAGAGGACTTCTTGGACCAACTCTTCCCCTTCGCCCCCCAACTGAAGTATGTCTCCAGTTATATATTCTCATGCTACCCTATTATTTTTCTTCTTAGCAAATACCCTAATTTGAAACGATATATTGTCTTGTGTGATGGTATGTTTATTAGCTGCCTTTTCCACTGGATTGCAAACTTCACGAGAACAGGATGTCTCTGTTTGTTCACATATGTAGCCCCAAACCTTGCATACCACCTGTCACATAGGGATGTGGATAGATATTTTTTGAGGCAGTTTATCATAGTGGTTAACAGTGCAGGCTCTGGAGAAAAGCTGCCTGGGCTCATATCCTAGCTCCATCACTTACGAACTGAGTGACATAACTAACTCCTTTGTGCCTCAGTTTTCCCATCTCTAGAATGGGGATACAAATAGCACCTCCTCATTGAATTGTTAGATGGATTATGCTCAGTAATTTTTAATTATTTCTTGCTGAACAGGTGTCAGCATACCTGGAGAACAGTGAACCAGGAGCTTCTGACACTGCCAACATCTCCTTCCTATGAGGCTACAGACACTGCCATGATTAAATTTACTTTTGCCTTCCCTGTGGCTAGTTTCTCAGCTAATGCTCTGCTCGTTCTACCAAGGTGCAGCCTCAAACTGTAAGCCATCTCTGTGGGGTGCCTTGTGACAACTGAGTGAGCCCCTATGCATTGAGCACTGGATTTTGACTCCTGCTTTAAGACCCGACTTCTTGCACAGAGAGTCAGACATCTGGGGTCAGAGGACGTGGTCTCCTAACCGCTGTAACTGCCCCTCCTGTCTCTTGATGATCCCCTGGCTGAGCAGGGATCTGGAGCCGCAAACATCCATTCAAGAAACAGTTCTGATGGGAAATACATCAATCACCCTTAACACACACGCACACGCACACACATACATGACAGGAACTGGGCCCTCTGCATTGTCTTAGTAAGAAAATCATCTCCAGAGGGGCCGTTAGTAGATTTCCAACCACCAAGTCCTCAGAAGCTGGGCCTTCAGGTTCTGGACAGAAAGAACACAAAATCTAGGTACCCCCCCCAAAAAAAAAGTGTTTCAATGCGAGGGGAGAGGAACTCCTAAGACAAGGCGTGGGAGAGAGAAAAACAGAAGGTGGGGGTGAATGAAAAGAGAAAATAAGAGGGGGTGGAGAGGGAGGAGGTGAGAAGTAAGAGAGGCTGAGAAGAGAGAGGCTCAGAGGAGCAAGCTGAGAGAGGAGAGGGCTGTCGGAAGAGGAGGCCGGGAAGGCAGGGAGAAGAGAGATGGAGTGCACATGCCGCCCCGGCACAGCCGCGCAGCACTGGTCCCAGGAAGCCTGCGTCTGGCGGGGCCAGAGCCGGCAGGCACGTTCCTACCAACGCGCCCAACCAGGGTGCCTGTGCATGCTAATGAGGCAGTCTAGGACGGCTTCACACACAATTGCTCCAAGTGCTCAGGAACTTACCAGGCTTCAGAATGATGGGGCACAGCTCCCGGGGTGGGGTGGGGGGGACCCCCTGCAGAGGGGCCTGGCCTCCAGGTACCCGGCGCTCACGGGTTAGTGGCTGCAAGACGACGGGTTTTCCATTCAGTCAGGCATCAACCCAAAGGGAGGGAGAGCCAGACCAAAAGGCAAAGGGAGAGGAGGGGAACCTGCTTGTGTTTTTGGATTTAAATTGTTTTTGAGCCCACGTAGCCCTGGGAGTCACATGCTGCCTGCAACATCACCGGAGTCATCACGTGATACAGGTCCCCCATCATGTGACGAGACAAATCTGCCTAACTTCAGACCCCCGCCCCCACCTCCAGCTCTCAGACTGGCAGATAAAGTGCTTCTGGAGGAGCCTCCCCTTCCCCCAGAAGTCAGTGATAGAGGGAGGGATGCAGGTGGAGAACCTCAGAGCCCACGCGACGCTCGGGTCTTGATGAATAGTAATATGCCTTTCGCCCTCCTCCTAAGCTACTGCGACTTGGAGCAGTGCCAACCTCATTTGAATTCCAGCCTTTGTGAATAACTCAAGTGTCGCCACCGTTGCTCCAGCAATTGCAGAGCGTTTGAGCTCACACCATCCTGCCTCGTCCTGGAAAGCCCAGCTCGCCGGCCTCCCCTCCCCACAGCTTCCATGCCTCCTCACAGAGCAGTGGGAGTGGGGCGGAGCTGGGAGACGGTGGGGCTGCAGGAGAAGGGGAGCCGCTCCAGCTGAACCTTCTAGTCCTTTTTTTTTTTTCTAGCTGCAGTAGGAGTCAGGTGGGGCCCGTCTGGCTCTGATTAGGCTGTCTCCTCTTAGTGATTGTAGCTCAGCTCTGCAGCGCTCTCTCTCTCTCTCTCTGTGCCCACAAGCATTCCTTCATTTCCCTCCTTAATCGGGATTCAGTTAAGTAGATCTGGTTTAAAAATCCGTTAGGCTTGTTTCCTCCCATTGCAGTAACCTCCTTGTCTCACTTGTTCCTTCACTCAAACAATCTTTTATTAAAGAAACTCATTTTTGTCGAGTACCTACTGCGTTGTGGATCTTGTGCTAGGCATTGAGAAAGGAGAAAGGAAGGGAAGAGATGTTAAATGTGTAAAACAAGATCTCCATCCTGGAGGCTCACGTTGTTTGTTAGGGGCAACAGAAACATCAACAGACGTAGTAGATGTAAATTTCAGAGTCACACAAACTCAGGCATGCAAAAATGTGAATCCTCTATTTGTCTACACCCCAACCTCACCTCTCGCTCCAGCCCCACACGCCCCCCCCCCCACCGGCCTCCATTCTGCCCAATATAGGAGATTTAATCTAATCACTTCCGAATAAACTTGTCTGGGTGATTTTTCTCTGCTTCGGATTTAAAGTCAAATTAAATTTCTGTTCTCTTGTCACTCTGCATACTAGGGTTGATATTAAACTCTGACACTCGCTCAAATAAAGAAACAGGTAAACAAACTATATGGACCACTTTCCTTGGAAGGAGATAGTATGACCGTTACTTTACAATCTGGAGGCCTGTTTGAGCAAAGGAAGATTACATTTTAAGAACAGATGGGCAGCAGTGTAAAATGCCTATGAGAGAAAAGATCCTGTTCTGAGTCAGAAGTTTTGTTCTATTCCATCCTATATAATAAGAGCAGAAAGGGTGTCTGTGGTAGGCACAAGTGGCTGAGTTTACATGATGTGAAAAATTAAGTTTCCTGTGTGGAGCAGAGTGAGGGCTGAGTGTAGAAATTAGGCTTAGGAGTAGACAATTAGAGCACTAATGTTTTTGCACTCCTGAGTTTGTGTGACCATGAAATTTGGGTTTGCTGTGTCTGAGTTTCTTCTGCCTTCCACTGACAACATGCACCTCAAGGACAGAGATCTTGCCTTACGTGTTTCTACAACTCTTATTCTTTGTCAACAAAACCCCATTATGGTGCCAACAGCAATGTTTCCAGCCCCGGGGATGACTCCATTCTCCTTTGCCAGTGATTGCTCCAAGGATGGACATGTGACAGTTCTTGCCATAAGGGCAAAAGGGTCAACTTCTTGGAGCTTCTGGAAAGATTTTCCTACTTGATAAGAGACAGAGTCATGAGAAAAAAGTTCTCTTCTTGCTTGCCACCTTTTGTTACTTGGATGTGGTCATGGGAGGCAGCCATCATGTGACAATGAGGTTAAAAAAAAATCATTGTCATAATACTAAGGATGGCGAAGAGGAAGGACAGAAAAAACACAGGTTTTTAATGAAACTGAGTTGCCAAACTGACCCTGGGTCCACCTATCTTAGAAAAATTAAGCATCTTTATGGTTTAAGACACTTTTATCCAGGTATCTTGTCACTTGTGTTTGGAACATATCCTAACTGACATAGCATCCACCGAACTTGGCAGCTGCCTCCTGGTTACCAATGGCCTTGGAAGAATAGCACTGGTGAAGTCGTGGAGGTGGAAGTCTGATGATAGTGAGTCAAGAAGTAAATTGGAAAATTCTGTTCCTGACGATACAGAGGACCAAATACGCATAGAAAAAAAACTGGATAAAATATAACACATTTCTTTTACGTGCATAGTTGAGTACTCTGAGAGGGAAGAAGAAAAAGAAAAGCAGAGAGCTAAGCTCATGAGGTAACACTGTGTCAACCTTGGGGAGTTGGTGCTTAATGGGGACATGGCAGCCTTAGAGGATTGGGTTGTAACCTCGAGCAGTGTAGAAGACAAAGTCTGGGGAATTGGAACTGAAATTTCGACAACAACTTAGGACCCTTAAAGAGCTGTATTCTCACTGAAAACGTGCAACAGAAAAAGGTCTGCATTTAAGTCCAAGAAAACATGGAAGCTTGTGTGATCTGACCTGAATTCTGGGTCAAGGGAAAAATGACTCCTCTGATAATTAATAACTAAGGCCTGGCTCATGTACTTTGATGTTTGAATATACACTACTTTTTATGACCCAGGAATACCCAAAATAAAAAATAACACATAAAGAGAGGAGCCTTGGAGAGGCAAACATAAAACTGACCCAGAGGCAAGTTCCCTAAACCCAGGCTCCACAGAATTCCCACGGATTAAGTTCCCAAAGCAGATGAGTTCATAATCCAAAATGGTAAAACACCAGTTATAACATATAAAGCACTAGTGACAGAACAGTATTAGATCCCTCTAAATTTCATACAATAAAACAGTTAGATGTAGACTATTTAAAAAAACTTTATGCTTAACTTTTTTTTTTTTTTTTTTTGGCGGTACGCAGGCCTCTCACTGTTGTGGCCTCTCCCGTTGCAGAGCACAGGCTCCGGACGCGCAGGCTCAGTGGCCATGGCTCATGGGCCCAGCTGCTCCGCGACATGTGGGATCTTCCCGGACTGGGGCACGAACCCGTGTCCCCTGCATCGGCAGGCAGACTCTCAACCACTGCGCAACCAGGGAAGCCCTATGCTTAACTTTTTAAGAAGAGATATTGCCTCTTGATTTCAAATAAGATGGAATAACAGGATTTGGATGTACCCTTCTGTGTGAAACAACTTAAAAGATAAAATATATAAAACAACAGTTTTCAAGACATGGAACATTAGATAATAAAGGACAAAGGAAACAAATGAGATGAGCCTTATTATTGCCCCATATTACTTGTCTAGAAAGAGTCTTCAGGCTGCAGTGAGAGAGGTGGGACTCAGACTGAGGCTGGCAGTCTCCCTGAGTTGAGGAGACAGAGCTGAGAGGCCAGGGAGGCCAAGGCAGTTAAAGTTTGCAAGGCAGGGTACTGGAGAGGAGATAGCCTCATGGAGAATGAACCTCCAGAGATCTGCAGGGGTGCCCTTCAAGTCTCTAGCTGAGTACAGATCATCACACACAGGTGATAAAACTACCCAAGACAACTGAAAGAACCACCCAAAAGGATTAGAGGGACCAATTCCTGGGGCACACACAGGGCCAGAAATAATTCCTGTTCACCACCCTAGTATGGAAAAATTTGTAATTTACAGGGTATTGGGTAGAGTACTAAGAAGTGTCTTGCCTCAGTGGTGGGACCAAATTATCTCCAGACTAAACACAACTCTAGTTCAGCCAAACAAACTTTAAAGCAAGCCTTGAAAGAATCAGTATATTTCTGAGTAACTTAACTCTATCCCATATCAAAGTTAACAATATTTAAAGAAATACAAAAACATCCAGCACATGTCAAAATAAAGTTCACAATTCTACCATCCAATCTTGAATATTATCAAACACGCAAAGAAACAGAAATATATAACAGAGTGGGAAAAAAATCAATCAAAACTGACCTAGAAATGACACAAAATGGAATTAGTATGTAAGAAAATTCAAGCAGTTATAATAATTATGTTCCATATGTATAAAAGGCTAGAGGAAAGATGAAATATGTTGGGTAGAAGCATGAAGATATCAAAGTCAAGCTTCTAGATGTGAAAACTATAATGACTGAGAGGAAAATTATAATATATAAGATTAAAAGCAGATTATACTTGTAAAATAGAATATTAGTGAACCTAAAGACGTAACAATAGAAATAATCCAAAGTGAAGCACATAGAGAAAAAAAACATTGAAAGAAATGAGCAGACTATTGTGAGTTTTAGAAAAACTTCAAGTGGCCTAGTATACATGTACTTGGAGACCCTGAAAGGAGGGGGATAGAAAACATATTTTAAGAAATCATGGCTGAAATATTTCTAAATGGATGAAAACTATAAACACACAGATCCAAAAAGCTAAACAAACACCAAACACAAGAAACATAAAGAAAACAACACCAAAGAATATCATAATCAAATTTTTAAAAACCAGTGATAGGGAGAAAATATTAATAGCTGTCAGGGGTCACTTCACATCTGCTAGGATTGCTATAATAAAAGAAGATGCTTTGTGGATGATATGATACTATACATAGAAAATCCTAAAGATGCCACCAGAAAATTACTAGAGCTCATCAGTGAATTCAGTAAAGTTGCAGGATACAAAATTAATATACAGAAATCTGTTGCATTCCTATACACTAACAACAAAATATCAGAAAAAGAAATTAAGGAAATAATCCCATTTACCATCGCATCAAAAGGAATAAAATACCTAGGAATAAACCTACCTAAGGAGGCAAAAGACCTGTACTCTGAAAACTATAAGACACTGATGAAAGAAACTGAAGACAACACAAAGAGTTGGAAAGATATACCATGCTCTTGGATTGGAAGAATCAATATTGTTAAAATGACTATACTAACCAAGGCAATCTACAGATTCAATGCAATCCCTATCAAATTACCAATGACATTTTTCACAAAAGTAGAACAAATAATTTAAAAATTTGTATGGAAATACAAAACACCCCAAATAGCCAAAACAATCTTGACAAAGGAGAATGGAGCTGGAGGAATCATACTCTGTGACTTCAGATTACACTACAAAGTTACAGTAATAAAAACAGTATGGTAGGGCTTCCCTGGTGGCGCAGTGGTTGAGAGTCCGCCTGCCGATGCAGGGGACACGGGTTCGTGCCCCCTTCTGGGAGGATCCCACATGCCGCGGAACGGCTGGGCCCGTGAGCCATGGCCGCTGAGCCTGCGCGTCCGGAGCCTGTGCTCCGCAACGGGAGAGGCCCCAACAGCGAGAGGCCCGCGTATTGCAAAAAAAAAAAAAAAAACAGTATGGTACTGGCACAAAATCAGATATATAGATCAATGGAACAGGATAGAGAGCCTAGAAATAAACACATGCACTTATGGTCAATTAATCTATGACAAAGGAGGAAAGAATATAAAATGGAGAAAAGACAGTTTGGGGTTTTTTTTCTTATAATAATGGTACTTTGTTTTTGTTTCGTTTATATTTATTTTTTTATCTGGCTGCACCAGGTCTTACTTGTGGCATGTGGGATCTTTAGTTACAACATGTGAACTCTTAGTTTCAGCATGTGGGATCTAGTTCCTGGGCCCCCTGCATTGGGAGCATGGAGTCTTAACCACTGGACCACCAGGGAAGTCCCGACAGTCTCTTCAATAAGTGGTGCTGGGAAAACTGGACAGCTACATGTAAAAGAATGAAATTAGAACATTCTCTACCACCATATACAAAAATAAAACTCAAAATGGATTACAGACCTAAATGTTAGATCAGATAGTATAGAACTCCTAGAGGAAAACATAAGCAGAACACTCTTTGACATAAATTGCAGCAATACCTTTTTGCGTCCATCTCCTAGAGTAATGGAAATAAAGGCAAAAATAAACAAATGGGACTTAATTAAACTTAAAAGCTTTTGCACGGCAAAGGAAACCATAAACAAAATGAAAAGACAACCTACGGAATGGAAGAAAATATTTGCAAACAATGCAACTGACAAGGGATTAATTTCCAAACATACAAATAGCTGATTTAGCTCAGTATCAAAAAGAACAAACAACCCAATCAAAAAATGGGCAGATGGGACTTACCTGGAGGTCCAGTGGTTAAGACTCCACGCTTCCACTGCAGTGGGCAAGGGTTCAATCCCTAAGATCCTGCACGCTGCATCGCATGGCAAAAAAAAAAAAAAAAAAAATTGGGCAAAATACCTAAATAGACATTTCTCCAGAGAAGACATACAGATGGCCAACAGGCACATGAAGAGATGCTCAACATCACTAATTATTAGAAAAAGGCAAATCAAAACTACAATGAGGTAACACCTCACAGTGGTCAGAATGGCCATCATCAAAAAGTCTACAAATAAAAAATGCTGGAGAGGGTGTGGAGAAAAGGGAACCCTGGTACATTGTTGGTGGGAATGTAAATTGCTGCAGCCACTATGGAGAATAGCGTAGAGGTTCCTCAAAAAATTAAAAATAGAGCTAACATATGTTCCGACAATCCCATTCTTGGGCATATATCCAGAGAAAACTCTAATTCAAAATGATACATCAACCCCAATTTTCATAGCAGCACTGTTTACAATAGCCAAGACATGGATGCAACCTAAATGTCCATCAACAGAGGAATGGATAAAGGAGATGTAGTATATATATACAATGAAACATTACTCAGCCATAAAAAGAATAAAATAATGCCATTTGCAGCAACATGGATGGACCTAGAGATTATTATACTAAGTGAAGTAAGCCAAAGACAAATATCACATGATATCACACATATGAGGCAAATGAACTTATTTACAAAACAGAAATAGACTCAGACATAGAAAACAAACTTATGGTTACCCAAGGGGAAAGGCATGGGAAGGATAAATTAGGAGTTTGGGATTAATAGATACACACTACTATATATAAAACAGATAAACAACAAGGACCTACTGTATAGCACAGGGAACTATATTCAGTATCTTGTAATAACCTATAATGGAAAAGAATCGGAAAAAGAATAAATATCTATCTATCTATCTCTCCATTTATGTATAGCTGAATCACTTTGCTATACACCTGAAACTAATACAACACTGTAGATCAACTACACTTCAATAATTAAAGAAAAAAGATAATATCATCTGTGTAGGCCAAGACGTGGAGAAATTGGAACCCGCATACACTGAGCTTTTGAGAATGTAAAATGTAAAAAACAACCACTTTGGAAAATAGTCTTGTATTTCCTCAAAAATTTAAGAATACCATTTGAACGAATAATTCTAATCCTAAGTATATAACCAAGAGAAATTAAAACATATGTTCACATAAAAACTGGTACGTGCGTGTTCATAGTAGCATTAATCACAATAGCCAAAAGGTGGAAACAACCCAAATATCTATCAATGATGAATGGATAAGCACAATGGAATATCGTTTGGCCATAAAAATAAATTAAATACTGATACATGCTACAACATGGATGAAACTTGAAGACATTTTGTTAAGTGAAAGAAGCCAGTCACCAAAAGAACCACATATTATGATTCTCTTTATATGAAATATCCAGTATAGACATATCTGTAGAGACAAAAAAGAGTTTAGGGCTGAAGGAGATGAGGATATTGGAAAGTAATAGCTAAAGGGTGCAGGGTTTCTTTTTGAGGTGATGAAAATGTTCTAAAATTGATTGTGGTAATTGCTGCCAACTCTGTGAATATACTAAAAAAACCACTGAATTGTATACTTTAAATGTGTGAATCATACAGGATGTGAATTATATTTTGATAAAATTGTTACAAATAATTAAAAAGCAATGAAATGGAGGAAAAGACATTTTACATATAAAGGAAACAGATAAGAATGAGAACAAAATTTTGGTTGGAAAAATGCAAGTGAGAAGACAGTAACAACATCTTTAAAGTACTGAAAGGAAAAAAATCAACTTAGAATTTTATACACCCCAAAAAACCTGTCAAAAATGAAATCATATTAAAAACATTTTAATTCATATAAAAGCTGAAAGAATTCATCACCAGCAGACCCACACTATAGGAATTGTTCAAGGAAATCCTTCAGACAGAGAGAAATAATTCTAGATGGATATCTGGATCTACATAAAGGAATGACGAGCACAAGATATAGTAACTATGCAGGTAAATATAAAGACTCTGTGCCTTATTATTTAAATCTCTTTGAAAATAATGTTTAAAGCAAAAGTAATAACAACGTACCATGGGTATACAAAATAAATAGAAGTAAAATGGATGGTGAAAATAGCATAAAGATCAGGAGGGGGAGATGGAAATATACTGTTGTAAGATTCTTATACTAACTACATGTGAAGTGAAATATCACTTGAAAGTAGAATGTGATAAGTTAAAGACGCATACTGTAAACCCAAGGCAACCCCTAAAATAACATAATTAAGAGTCATAGCTAATAAGCTAAGAGGAGCACAACTGCATATAGATATGGATAAATCACTAAGGAGAAACAGATAAATCCACAATTATAGGCAGATATTTCAACATCTCTCTTTTAATAATTCATAGAAAAACTAGACAGGAAATAAGTAAGGGTATAAAAGACCCAATATTTTAACCAACTTGACCTAATTGACATTTATAGAACATTCCACATAACAGCAGCAGAGTACACATTCTTTTCCAGTGTACATAAAACATTTACCAGGATAAACCATGGTCTCTGTCATAAAACAGATCTCAAGAAAATGGATTAAAATTATATGAAGTACCTTCTCTGACCAAAATGGAATTAAATTTGAAATCAATAATAGAAATAAATCTGAAAAAGCCCCCAATAGTTGGAAACTAAAAAACACACTTCTAGGGGCAGAGTCAAGCTGGTGGACTAGGAGGACAAGGAATTCGTGTCTCTGCACAACTAGGGCACCTACCAGGCACCGGTGGGGGACCATGGACACCTAAGGGGATGGGAGAAACCCCCAGAAACTGGGTAGGATGTGGGGAGTAGTGAGGGGAGAGGAGAAGTGGAGGCTGGACTGGATCAGCAACCCTGAGGGGTGGCTGGGCGGGGGAGAGGGATCCGAGGCCTGGAGGGGAAAAGGGGGGAACCTTTGGGAGGGCAGAGGACCAAAAGGAGCATGGCCAGCGTTTAGCCTGTCCACTTGGTTCCCTGGAAGCCTGCTGAGATCCCAGGCCTGATCCTCTGCACACAAAGGCCCCATCCAGCCACGCGGGTCCTGAGGGAGTGGGAGGGAGGGAAGGGGGAGCAAAAGTAAAGGCCGGACCTCTGGGACCAGCACCCCTGAGGGGTGGCTGGGGGAGGGGAGGAGTTCCTACACCTGGTGGGACCCACCCACAGTTAGGGTTCCAGAGGCGACGGAGGAGACTCTGGAGGGGGATGGGGTGGAGGAATGAAAGGGACCGCAGCCAGCATTTTCCCTGTCCACTGGGCACCGGGGAGCCTGTCGGGCTCCTGGGCCTAATCCTCTGCCCTTAGAGTCTCCCCACTGCTGTGCAGAGCCCAAGCTCTGCCCCTACACCCCCACCCAGAGCCCTACCTCTACAGGTGGCACTCTGAGACCCCCTCCAACTGCCCTGGGCCTAAACCGCACCCACACACCCTCACCCAGGGACTTACCTCCAAACTCCGGAACTCCACACTTTGGAGGCCCCCCTCTGGACGTGCCTCCTCTCCACTTCTGCACAGGTGCTAAGCCTAGGCCTCACTCCATGCTTAAACTGCACTCCCCAGCCTAGGCCCCGCCCCACCCTAAACCCCACCCCTGCCTAAGTTCCACACCCCCATCTAGGCTCTGCCCCCCCCAGTCAAGGCCTTTCTGGGCCTTTTTTTTTTCTTTTTTCTTCTTTTAGGTTGGGCTTCTGTATTACCTTGCTGTTGTTGATTCGCTTATATTTTTATTTTTTCTAATCTTTTATTTTTCTAATTTTATTTTATTCTTTATACTTTGTTATTGTTCTGCTCCTTTTGGCTTGTTCCTTTTTTTTTTCCTTTCTTCTGCTGTGGTTTTCTTTTACCTTGTTGCAGTTGTTTCAATTATATTTTTATTTTTCCTAATATATTTCTTATCTTTCTAGTTTTATTTTATTTTTTATTCTTTGTTATTGTACTGCTTCTTTTTTTCTTTTCTTTTGCCTCACCACGCGGCTTGCAGGATCTTGATTCCCAGGCTGGGGGTCAGGCTTGAGCTCCTGTGGTGGGAGCGCCGAGTCTAAACCACTGGACTACCAGAGAACCTCAAATCCCAGGGAATATTAATTGGAATGAGGCCTCCCAGAGGTCCTCATCTTGGCACCAAGACCTGGCTCTACCCAACTGCCTGCAAACGCGAGTGCTGGATGCCTCAGGCCAAACAACCAGTAAGATAGGAATTCAGTCTCACCCATCAAAAAAAAAGGAACGACAAAAAGTACATTACAGACGAAGGAGCAAGGTAAAAACCCACAAGAACAAATAAGTGAAGATGAAATAGGCAACCTACCTGAAAAAGAATTCAGAGTAACGATAGTAAAGGTAATCCAAAATCTCAGAAACAGAATGGAGAAAATACAAGAAATGTTTAACAAGGACCTAGAAGAACTAAAGAGCAAACAAACAGTGATGAACAACACAATAACAGAAATTAAAAATACTCTAGAAGGAATCAATAGCAGAATAACTGAGGCAGAAGAAGGAATAAGTGAGCTGGAAGATAAAATGGTGGAAATAACTGCCACAGAGCAGAATAAAGAAAAAAGAATGAAAAGAATTGAGGACAGTCTCAGAGACCTCGGGGACAACATTAAACACACCAACATTCATATAATAGGGGTCCCAGAAGAAGAAGAGAAAGAGAAAGGGTCTGAGAAAATATTTGAAGGGATTATAGATGAAAACTTCCCTAACATGGGAAAGGAAATAACCACTCAAGTTCAGGAAGTGCAGAGAGTCCCATACAGGATAAACCCTAGGAGAAACACACCAAAACACATATTAATCAAACTAACAAAAATTAAATTCAAAGAAAAAATATTAAAAGCAGCAAGGGAAAAGCAAAACATAACATCCTAAGGAATTCCCATAAGGTTATCAGCTGATTTCTCAGCAGAAACTCTACAGGTCAGATGGGAGTGGCAGGTTATATTTAAAGTGATGAAAGGGAAAAATCTACAACCAAGATTACTCTACCCAGCAAGGATCTCATTCAGATTCAACAGACAAATCAAAAGCTCTTTACAGACAAGCAAAAGCTAAGAGAATTCAGCACCACCAAACCAGCTTTACAACAAATGCTAAAGGAAATTCTCTAAGCAGCAAACACAAGAGAAAAAACAAACACCCATAAAAACAAACTCAAATCAATTAAGAAAATGGTAATAGGAATATACATATCGATAATCACCTTGAATATAAATGGATTAAATGCTCCAACCAAAAGACACAGGCTTGCTGAATGGATACATAAACAAGACCCTTATATATGCTGTCTACAAGAAACCCACTTCAGACCTAGGGACACATACAGACTGAAAGTGAGGGGATGGAAGAAGATATTCCATGCAAATGGAAATCAAAAGAAAGCTGGAGTAGCAATACTCATAACAGACAAAATAAACTTTAAAATAAAGACTGTTACAAAAGACAAGGAAGGACACTACATAATAATCAAGGGATAAATCCAAGAAGAAAACATGACAATTATAAATATTTATGCACCCAACATAGGAGCACCTCAATATATAAAGCAAACGCTAACAGCCATAAAAGGAGAAATCCACAGTACCACAATAACAGTGGGGGACTTTAACACCCCACCTACACTAATAGATCATCCAGATAGAAAATAAATAAGGAAACACAACTTTAAATGACACAATAGACCAGATAGACTTAATTGATATTTATAGGACACTCCATCCGAAAGCAGAAGAATACACTTCCTTCTCAAGTGCACACAGAGCATTCTCCAGAATAGATCACATCTTGGGTCATGAATCAAGCCTTGGAAAATTTAAGAAAATTGAAATGGTATCAAGCATCTTTTCCAACCACAATGCTATGAGATTAGAAATCAATTACAGATGAAAAAAACTGTAAAAAAAAAAAACACAAATACATGGAGGCTAAACAGTGTGCTGCTAAATAACCAAGAGATCATTGAAGAAATCAAAGAAGAAATTTAAAAAATACCTAGAAACAAATAAGAATGAAAACATGATGATCCAAAACCTATGGGATACAGCAAAAGCAGTTCTAAGAGGGAAGTTTATAGCAACTCAAGCTCACAGCTTTTGACAAAATTCAACACCAATTTACGATAAAAACTCTCCAGAAACTGGGCATAGAGGGAACCTACCTCAACATAATAAAAACCAAGTACAGCAAACCCAGAGCAAACACCATTCTCAATGGTGAAAAACTGAAAGCATTTCCTCTAAGATCAGGAATGAGACAAGGATGTCCACTCTTGCCACTATTATTCAACATAGTTTTGGAAGTCCTAGCCACAGCAATCAGAGAAGAAAAAGAGATAAAAGGAATACAAACTGGAAAAGAAGAAGTAAAAATGTCACTGTTTGCAGATGACATGATACTATATATAGAAAATCCTAAAGATGCCACCAGAAAACTACTAGACCTAATCAATGAATTTGGTAAGGTTGCAGGATATAAAATTAATGCACAGAAATCTCTTGCATTCCTATACACTAATAATGAAAAATCAGAAAGAGAAATTAAGAAAACAATCCCATTTACCATTGCAACAAAAAGAATAAAATACCTAGGAGTAAACCTACCTAAGGAAGCAAAAGACCTGTAGTCAGAAAACTATAAAACACTGATGAAAGAAATCAAAGATGACATAAACAGATGGAGAGATATACCATGCTCCTGGATTGGAAGAAACAACATCGTGAAAATGACTATACTACCCAAAGCAATCTACAGATTCAATGCAATCCCTATCAAATTACCAATGGCATTTTTCACAGAACTAGAACAAGAAATTGTACAATTTGTAGGGAAACACAAAAGACCCCGAATAGCCAAAGCAATCTTGAGAAAGAAAAATGGAGCTGGAGGAATCTGGATCCCTGACTTCAGACAATACTACAAAGCTACAGTCATCAAGACAGTATGGTACTTGCACAAAAGCAGAAATATAGATCAATGGAACAGGATAAGAAGCCCAAAGGTAAACCCATGCACATATGGTCACCTTATCTTTGATAAAGGAGGCAAGAATATACAACGGAGAAAAGACAGCCTTTTCAATAAGTGGTGCTGGGAAAACTGGACAGCTACATGTAAAAGAAGAATGAAATTAGAACCCTCCTAACACCATACACAAAAATAAACTCAAAGTGGATTAAAGACCTAAAGGAAGGCCAGACACTATAAAACTCTTAGAGGAAAACACAGGCAGAACACTCTATGACATAAATCACAGCAAGATCCTTTTTGACCCACCTCCTAGAGTAATGGAAATAAAAACAAAAATAAACAAATGGGACCTAATGAAACGTAAAAGCTTTTGCACAGCAAAGGAAACCATAATCAAGACAAAAAGACAACTCTCAGAATGGGAGAAAATATTTGCAAACAAAGCAACTGACAAAGGATTAATTTCCAAAATATACAAGCAGCTCATGCAGCTCAATATCAAAAAAAAACAAACAACTCAATCCAAAAATGGGCAGAAGACCTAAAAGACATTTCTCCGAAGAAGACATACAGATGGCCAAGAAGCACATGAAAAGCTGCTCAACATCACTAATCATTAGAGATATGCAAATCAAAACCACAATGATGTATCACCTCACATTGGTCAGAATGGCCATCATCAAAAAATCCAGAAACATGGGGGTTTCCCTGGTGGTGCAGTGGTTGAGAGTCCACCTGCTGACGCAGGGGACACAGGTTTGTGTCCCGGTCTGGGAAGATCCCACATGCCGCAGAGCGGCTGGGCCATGAGCCATGGCCGTTGAGCCTGCGCGTCTGGAGCCTATGCTCCGCAACGCGAGAGGCCACAACAGTGAGAGGCCCGCGTACAGCAAAAAAAAAAAAAAAAATCTAGAAACAACAAATGCTGGCTCGACTTCCCTGTTGGTGCCGTGGTTAAGAATCCACTTGCCAATGCAGGGGACATGGGTGCGATCCCTGGTCCGCAAAGATCCCACATGCTGTGGAGCAACTAAGCCCATGAGCCACAACTAGTGAGTCTGCATGCCACAACTACTGAAGCCCGCACACCTAGAGCCTGTGCTCAGCAACAAGGGAAGCCACTGCAATGAGAAGCCAGCGCACCGCAACGAAAAGTAGCCCCCACTCGCAGCACCAGAAAAAGCCTGTGCACAGCAATGAAGACCCAATGCAGCCAAAAATAAATTAATTAATTAATTAAATTTAATTTAAAAAAATGCTGGAGAGGGTGTGGAGAAAAGGGAACCCTCCTGAATTGTTGGTGGGAATGTAAATTGATACAGCCACTATTGAGAACAGTATGGAGGTTCCTTAAAAAACTAAAATAGAATTACCATATGACCCAGCAATCCCACTACTGAGCATATACCCTGAGAAAACCATAATTCAAAAAGATACATGCACCACAATGTTCATTGCAGCTCTATTTACAATAGCCAGGACATAGAAGCAACCAAATGTCCATCAACAGATGAATGGATAAAGAAGATGTGGCACATATATACAATGGAATATTACTCAGCCATAAAAATGAATGAAATTGAGTTATTTGTAATGAGGTGGATGAACCTAGAGTCTGTCATACAGAGTGAAGTAAGTCAGAAAGAGAAAAACAAATACCGTATGCTAACGCATATACATGGAATCTAAAAAAGTGGTACTGATGAACCTAGTGGCAGGGCAGGAATAAAGATACAGACATAGAGAATGGACTTGAGTCACAGTGGGGGGAGGGGAAGCTGGGATGAAGTGAGAGAGTAGCACTGACATATATACACTACCAACTGTAAAATGGATGGCTGGTGGGAAGCTGCTGCATAGCACAAGGTGGTCAACTTGATGCTTTGTGATGACTTAGAGGGATGGGATAAGGAGTGTGGAGGGAGGCTCAAGATGGAGGGGACATGGGGATATATGTATGCATATAGCTGATTCAATTTGTTGTACAGCAGAAACAAACACAACATTGTAAAGCAATTATACTCCAATAAAGATGTGGAAAAAATATTTAAAAACTCACTTCCAAATAACCCATGGGTGAAAGGAGAAATCAAAAAGGAAATTAGAAAGAATTTTGAACTGAATGAAAATGAAAACACAACATATAAAAATGTGTTGAATGCAACTAATGGAATATTTAAATGGAAACTTGTAATACTAAGTGAATATTTTAGAAAAGAAAGATCACAACTACATAACTTTAGCTATTACCTTAAGAAACTAGAGAAAAAGGAGCAAACGAAACACACAGTAAACAAAAGAAAGGAAATAAAAAATATTAGAACAGAAATCAATGAAATAGAAAACTGAAAATATAGACAAATCAATGAAAAAAACCCGGATATTTTCAAGATCGATAAAATTAATAAATTTCTAGCCGTACTGATCAGGAAAAAAGAAAGAGAAGACACAAATTACCAATATCAGGGATGAGAGAGATAACACTCCAGATTTATGGATATTAAAAAGGATAATGGAGAATATTATGATAACTTTATGTTGATAAATTTTACAGCTTAGATAAATTAGACAAATTCCTGGAAAGACAAAAATGATCAAAGCTCACTCAAGAATATTGTACTATACAAGATCAATATATACAAATCTATTGTAGTTCTATACACTAATAATGAACAACCAAAATCTAATTAAGAAAGCAATTCCATTTACAATAGCATGAAAAAACATACTTAGGAATACATTTAACCAAGGATGCACAAAACTTGTACACTGAAAACCACAAAACGTTGCTGAAAGAAATTAAAGAAGATATAAATAAATGGAAAGATATCCACTGTTCATGGACTGGAAGACTTAATATTATCAAGATGGCAATACTATCAAGAGAAATCTACAGATTCAATGTAATCCCTATCAAAATTCCAACTCCCTTTTTTTTTTTTTTTGCAGAAATGGACAAACTAATCCTAAAATTCATATGGAAATGTCAGGGACTCAGAATAGCCAAAAAGTTATATTTTAAAAGAACTAAGTGGGAGGACTCACACTTCCCAATTTAAAAACTTACTATAATGTGGTACTGGCTTAAGGATAAGCACATATTATCAATAGTATAGAGTTAAGAATCCAGATATAAACCTTCACATTTATGGGCAATTGATTTTGGAGAATGTGTCAAGATTCAATGGGGAAAGAGTAGTCTTCCAACAAATGGTGCTAGGACAAGTGAACATCCAGATGCAAGAGAATGAATTTGGACCCCTACCTCCTTCCATAGGCCAAAATTAACTCAAAATGCATCATAGACCTCAGCGTAAGAGGTAAAATAATAAAATTCTTGGAAGAAAATGTAGGAGTAGATCTTCATGACCTTAGATTAAGCAAGTTTTCTTTGACGTGACACAAAAATTAACAAAAGAAAACATAAGATAAATTGGACATCATCAAAATTAAAAACTGTTGTGCTTCAAAAGACACCATAGCAGAAATAAAAAGACAACCCAAAGACTGGGAGAAAATATTTGCAAACTGTATATCTGATAAGGGACTTGGATCCAGACTATACAAAGGACTCTTACAACTCAACAGAGGAAAGACAAATAGCCCAAGAAAAAGTTGGGCAGGGAATCTGAATAGATATTTCTCCCCAAAAGATATGCAAATTGCCAATAAGCACATGAAAAATGCTTAATATCATCAGGAGTGAGGGAAATGCAAATCCAAACCACAATGAAATATCAGTTTACATCCACCAGGATGGCTATAAACAAGAAGATGGACAATAACAAGTGCTGAGGAGAATGTAGAGAAATTGGAATTCTCACACTGTTGGTGGGAACATAAAATGGTACAGCTGTTTTGGAAAACAATTCGGCACGTAACCCAGCAAATACACAAGACTGAGAATTGAAAATATACATCCACCAAAAAACTTGCACATGAATGTTCAATAGCAGCATTATTCATACTAGCCAAAAAGGAGCGATAAGTCAAATGCCCATCAATTGATGGATCAACAAAAAGTGGTATAGCCAATGGGACCTAATCAAACTTAAAAGCTTTTGCACAGCAAATAAGACCATTAGCAAAATGAAAAGACAGCCTACAGACTGGGAGAAAATATTTGCCAACAATGTGAACCAACAAGGGGCTAATTCCAAAATGACAAACAGCTCATACAAATCAGTATTTAAAAAAAAACCTGATAAAAAATGGGCAAAGGACCTGAATAGACATTTTTCCAAAGAAGACATACAGATGGTCAAGAGGCAAATGAAAAGGTGCTCAACATCACTAATCACCAAGGAAATGTAAATCAAAACCACAATGAGATACTACCTCATATCTATCAGAATGGATATTATCAAAAAGACAAGAATAACAAGTATTGGTGAGGATGTGGAGAAAAGAGAACACTCATGCACTGTTGGTGGGAATGTAACTTGGTGCAGCCACTATAGAAAATATGGAAGTTCCTCAAAAAATTAAAAATAGAACTACCGTATGATCTGGAAATTCCACTTCTGGGTATTTATCCAAAGAAGGCAAAAACACGAGTTCAAGAAGATATATGTACCCCTACATGCACTGAAGCTTTATTTACAACAGCCAAGATATGGAAGCAACCTAGTGCCCATCAATAGATGAATGGATAAAGAAAATGTGGTATATATATATATATATATATATATATATATATATATACACACACACACACAATGGAATCGTACTCAGTCATAAAAAAGAATGAAATCTTGCCAGCTGTGACAATATGGATAGACACATGGAGGGTTATTATGCTAAGTGTAATAAGTCAGACAAAGAAAAATAAATGCCTTATGATTTCACTTACACGTGGAATCTAAAAACCCAAACAGAAACAAACAAAAAAACCAAAAACAGACTCAGATACCGAGAAAAAAAATGATGGTTGCCAGACAGGGGATGGGGGGAATGGACAAAATAGGTGAAGGGGATTAAGAGGTACAAATTTCCAGCTATAAGATAAATAAGTCATGGGGATGTAATGTACACACAGGCAATATAGTTAATAATATTGTAACAACTTGCATGGTGACAGATGGTAACTGGTCTTACTGCAGTGATAATTTTATAATGTATAAAAATATTGAATCACTATGTCATACACCTGAAACTAATATATTTTATTTTATTATAACTCAATAAAATTTTTTAATTAAAAAACAAGCTCATGGAAAGGTATATGGAAGACAAATCCCTTAACTATACCCTACAAAGAATCAGAGTTACCAACAGAATAAAAGAGGTGGAGGAAGAGAAGAAGAAATAAGGAAAGAGTGGAAGAAAAAGTTCCTGATCTAAAGGAAAAACTTAGGTTGATATAGTTGACCAAGGATTCTAGGCACAAATCTAGAATGGCCTTGAAAACATGAGAAGTCCAGAAATTTATAGAATCTTGGGGGAAAACTTTGACATTTTACAGGCTCACGTTTTGCTAATCTGTAGGACTTGGCAAGCTCCCAGCTGACATTGTTTAACAATATTATTGATGATAGAGAGTCGGATTGAGGGATTCCAGCTAAACATAGTGGACTGAATATAATTCCTTCTGATTCTTCCTGAAAATTCACTATAATGATAATAAAGGGAGAAAAGGGGCACAAATGAACAAGAACAAAGAGAAGAAATACTAGCAACATTTTTGGAAGGTGAAATTCATATGGAAAAGTAGAAACTGACCAGAAAATCAGAGGTCTAAATCAGTAGCCCAAAGTGAGGCTATTCATAAGATAGAAGCCCAGGAAGAATCAGAATACATAGGTGACAGATACTACTGAAAGCAGGGATGCAGGTAGGGCCAGAAGGGTGAATACACAGCAGCTCATCCTGCAGAAGAATGAAGACTAGCTCAATTAGAGCAGCGGTTCCAAACCTTGGCTGCACATTGGAATCCCCTGGGGAGATGCATTAAATCAGAAACTCTGGAGGGTAGCATTCACCCAGTTTTCAGCATTTTTAAAGCCCCCCAGGTAATTTCAATATGCAGCCCTGTGAGAACCACTGAACAGAAAGCCTCTGGATTTGAGGACATCGGGGTGCTATAATGAGAATAGGAAGATCGACTCTAAGTCTATATACTGAATGAAGCCTACCTGGCTCCCCAAAAGTTCCTGGTAGCAAGCTTCATAATTATATTTTACCTCCTCTATCCCATTCTGAAGAGTGGAAAATTCCTCTTTGGGGAAACTAGCCCAAGAAAAATGTCTGGGAGATACTAGCAGCTGGGGCTCCCCTAATGAAATGATCCAACAAGAACAACAGAACCCACTTGACAAACGTCACACACAGTTTCTAATGCAAGGGACACCAACCAAAAGAAAAAAAAAACTCAAAACCTATCGTCTCTCCACAAGTCCTATTATATCCATGAAAAAAGAACAAAATGTTACAAAAAGGGAATAAAACAAGAAATAATTCTGAGAAATTAAAAATATGCTAGCAGGAATAAAAATTGGGAAATGTTGAGGAGTCTTCACCAAAAAAAACATAGATAGAAAATAAGAGAAAAGGGGTAAGAAAATTAGACAATCAGTCCAGGAAATCTAACATCTAAATAATAAGTCCCAGGAGAAAAATGGAATGGGGGGATATTGTCCCACAAGTAATAAAAGAATGTTTTCTAGAACTGAAAGACATTCATTTCCAGATTGAAAGGGCTCATAGAGCACTCAGCAAAATAAATTAAAAAATACATTGATGTACATCACTGGGCTTTTTAATGCACCCAGGATAGGAGAACGTTCCCAAAAGTTTCCTGGGAGAGAAAAGAAAAATAAACAAATGGATTAGAAGTCAGAATGGATTTGAATTCCTTATCAGCAATGCCAAGCTGTGTCATGAGAAAGGCTTCCAAGTACGAGTGAAAATAATTTCCAACCTAGAATTCTATGCCTTGTCAAGCTATAAATCAAATGTGGGGTGGAGTAAAAACACTTTTAATATTATAGGAGCTCAAAAAATTTACCTCTCAGGAATTTACTAGATCATGTGCCCTCCACCCCAAATGAGGAAACAAACCTAGAAAGAGGCACACAGGATGGAAAACACAAAGATAGAGTGCAGGTGAGAGGGTGAGGAAAATTCCCAGAATAGTAAAATAAGCTTGTGGGATCAGAGCTGTGCAGCAGGCCTAGAAGAGAACCCATTTTTTTAAAAATAGGAATAGATATAAAGAAGGTTCTAGAATTGTCACAAGAAAAAAGATAAAACCGAAGGAACAGGATTTATTTGAATATGCCAAGAGGTTGTTTACATTTTTGGTAATCCATAGGAAACAAAACACATTTTAAAATGAGGCAGTTATTAATTCCAGGAAAAACAAAATTTCATAAGAAATCCTAATATACCAAATGACTTGATTCTGAATATATCATAATGTACACACCATTCGATTTAGCCCAAACAGTGAAACTTTTATTTGGAGGCTGGGAGAGGATGTATATGTGGTGGGGAAGGGGCAGGTAGGGACAAGGAAGAGCTAAAGTAATAGTTAATACGTGAAACTGGAAAATCAAGAAATAAGAGGCGAATGCTCTATTCTTGGGTTTTGGGTTTTGCTTTTGTTGTTAAAGAAAGAACTAGCAGACTTGAAATTGCCTCTGAAGAATTGGAGTCAGGGTGCAATGGGTTAGAACAGGAGACTGAATGTGAAGTCTCGAGGCAATTTGTGACTTTTAAAACTATGTACAACTTTGTTAAAAACAAAATTTAAAAGCCTTCCAATTGAGAATGTGTAAATCATGATCTGGGTGAACTTCATGAAAAAACTAACCATCATAGACAAATCCTGGTGGAAATGTCAAGGTGCGGGGAGAATGGAGAATCAGGTTGGCTTTGGACTTGTAATTCTTTTTTTTTTTTTTTTTTTTTTTTTAAATCATTGATTTTAAACCTTTATTCATTACTGATGTAGGCATTTAAATGATATTTTCCCCCACTACACAATGCTTTGCTAATATCCCACAAATTTTGATATGTTGATTTTTTTTTTTTTTTTTGCGGTTCGCGGGCCTCTCACTGTTGTGGCCTCTCCCGTTGCGGAGCACAGGCTCCGGACGCGCAGGCTCAGCGGCCATGGCTCACGGGCCCAGCCGCTCCACGGCATGTGGGATCCTCCCGGACCGGGGCACGAACCCGCGTCCCCCGCATCCGCAGGCGGACTCTCAACCACTGCACCACCAGGGAAGCCCTGGACTTGTAATTCTAAACACCTGAGGGCAATGGAACTTTGTTTTATTGGAATTTTATTATCAGTGACATCTTTTTCAGATGTTAACCGGCCATTTGTATTACTGAGTAATAGCTGAGTTTGTAATTTTTAAAAGTTGTAGAGGGAAAAAAAGTTGCTATTTTAAAGAACAAACTGTAGCTTCTTCTGCCCCCTAATGGCATAATTCATCACAGGAGAATTGTTTCTTGGTTCAGAAAAATAACTTAATGATTAATTTCAGTTTAAAAGATGAAGAGCCTATGGTATAGGACTGAAAAGAAGGATGATGCTGTACATAGAAAAATGAGAGGAAAATTTGTTCTAGGAGAAATGTCATAAAGCTTATGAAGACTGAGACCCTAGTGAGATTAGAAGAGAAAAATCAGCACCAAGAATGGACATCAGGAAATCAAAAAGGGGTAAACCAAGATAAACAGATCTCAACAAGTACCATCAGAAATAATGAGGAAGGGGCTTCCCTGGTGGCGCAGTGGTTGAGAGTCCGCCTGCCGATGGAGGGGACACGGGTTCGTGCCCTGGTCCGGGAAGATCCCACATGCCACAGAGTGGCTGGGCCTGTGAGCCATGGCCACTGAGCCTGCGTGTCTGGAGCCTGTGCCCCGCAACGGGAGAGGTCACAACAGTGAGAGGCCCGCGTACCACAAAAAAAAAAAAAAGAAGAAATAATGAGGGAGGACCTGGGTTTCCAATTGTCTGATTTGAAAAATAAAGACCTAAACTAGTAAAGAAAAGGTGATTCTACAAGGCTGGAGGAAAACTGATCAACGAGTTATGCAATAAAACAAAACTTTGGATAAAAAATATTTAATCTGTCTAGAATTTTAAGATGTGAAAAAAAGCTACTTTAAATGGCTATCCAGTTCTCTCAAACTGCTTACTGAAAAATCTATCCTTCTCACATTTATTTATGCTGAAGCTGTTACTACTCTTATACTTGGATCCATTTCTGGAATTTTATTCAATTCCACTTAATTGTCTGCCCTTGCTAGTACCAATACCATAATGATTTGAAAATTATATATCTTTGTTTTTTCCCCTTACCTGTAACAGCAAGGGGAATGAGGCCTGTGTGGCCTAGCCTTCTTCCTGGCAATGAGACCAGGTATAGCAATCTATTTTTGGATAAAATTGTCCCCTTTACCAA
Source organism: Phocoena sinus (assembly GCF_008692025.1). Lineage (NCBI taxonomy): Eukaryota > Metazoa > Chordata > Mammalia > Artiodactyla > Phocoenidae > Phocoena > Phocoena sinus. The sequence continues at coordinate 68,490,437 of NC_045777.1, read as the reverse complement.
TCAACACTGTAGCCTAAGATCCAGGTTAAGGAAACCTGAAGTGCAATTTCCATCATATCAAAAGTGGACTCAAAGGGAATATTCCTCATGTGCTCCACAATCTACCCTGTCCCTCCAACTTACAAGGTGTTCATAATGCCTGTGATGATCTATTTGTACTTCTCAAGAGGCCATCTGCTTTCTCAAGGAAAAGAATTGTAGGTGTTTATTTTACTTTTTTTTTTATAGCCAACAATACTGTATTATAAACTTCAAAGTTGCTAACAGACTACATCCTAATTGTTCTCACCACAAAAATAAATAATAATTACATGACGTGATAGAGATGTTGGCTAACACAATGCTGGCAATCATACTGCAATATATAAATCTATCAAATCAACAGATTATACACCTTAAACAGGTTATGTCAGTTATATATAATAAGAGTTGTGCTAATTAGGTTTTTTGATATTAGAAACATTTAAAATGACAAGATAGGGACTTCCCTGGTGGTGCAGTGGTTAAGAATCCGCCTGCCAATTCAGGGGACACGGGCTCGAGCCCTGGTCCGGGAAGATCCCACATGCCGTGAAGCAGCTAAGCCCATGCACCATAACTACTAAGCCTGCGCTCTAGAGCCCGTGAGCCACAACTACTGAGCCCACGTGCTGCAACTACTGAAGGCTGCACGCCTAGAGCCCGTGCTCTACAACAAAGAGAAGCCACTGCAATGAAAAGCCCACACACCGCAACTAAGAGTAGCCCCCACTCGCCACAACTAGAGAAAGCCCGTGCGCAGCAACGAAGATCCAATGCAGCCAAAATATATATATATAAAAATAAATAAAATTAATCATCAATGTGATTTTGTAAATTGATATTTATTAAATTTATATTTCCAAAGCCAATTAATAATTGTTATTTAAATATATATTATTAAATTAAGAAATACACACTAGATATAGAAAAATAACATTTCCCAGAGTAATTACAAGAGGTAATGATTGATTGCATGACAGGAAGTCTGTTCTTTAGCCTGAGATTCTGACTCCAGTAAAGCCAAGATTCTTTGGATTCTTGGATTGGATTCTTTTTGAATCTGATTAATTTGATGAAGCCAAATTGAAATCCTTCCAAAATATCAGTTCAATTCAGGGGGTTCAAAATTTCATGAATTGTCAGTTTCAACCTTTTCTTAATAGAAAAATTGCTACTAACTGATGAACTGCTACTTTTATTCTTAGCATATTTCCAACAGTAATAATCACCAGATGGCCACCCACCACTGAGTGACCAAAAAACCCAAAAAAACAAAACCAAAAAACCTTAAAAATGTGGTATTGTGGCAGAAATTACACACTTCTATGTCTGCCCCTCCTATGCTTTACCTGGTATCTAGCACTGATATAGTTTGCCTCATGTTCTTTTTTTTTTTTTTTTTTTTCGGTACGTGGGCCTCACTGTTGTGGCCTCTCCTGTTGCGGAGCACAGGCTCCGGACATGCAGGCTCAGCGGCCATGGCTCATGGGCCCAGCCGCTCTGCGGCATGTGGCATCTTCCCAGACCGGGGCACAAACCTGCGTCCCCTGATGCATCGGCAGGCGGACTCTCAACCACTGCGCCACCAGGGAAGCCCCCCTCATGTTCATTTTTCATTAAATTTGTTATTAATTTTTAGGACACGAAAAAGAATCAGTCTACCAGCTTTATTCATATATCATTAAGCCTAGGTAAAAACATTTATAAGCAATTATTATAATTTTAAGGTGCTAACGTCTCTACAAAAGAATACTTTCTTTTAAATCCTAAATGTATGTCCACTCTTGTATTAGTATCTTTTACTACTAAAGACATTAACAATTAAATTGAGAAAGATTCATACTGGCCAAGCCAATTTCATAGCAAATTACTAAACAGCCACATTGCAAAGTGGAAAAGATTCATGTTGGTGTTGGCTTTAATAAAAGATCACTGTTCACCCTCCAGCTTTAAGTGCATAATGAAATTATCAATAGCTATTTTTAAAAAGTCTTTAAAAAATTTTTTTTTAAATAAATTTATTTTTGGCTGCATTGGGTCTTCGTTGCTGCACACGGGCTTTCTCTAGTTGAGGTGAGCGGGGGCTACTCTTCCTTGCGGTGCACAGGCTTCTCATTGTAGTGGCTTCTCTTGCTGCGGAGCACGGGCTCTAGGCGCACGGGCTCAGTAGTTGTGACGCACGGGCTTAGTTGCTCCGCAGCATGTGGGATCTTCCCGGACCAGGGCTCGAACCCTTGTCCCCTGCACTGGGGATTCTTAACCACTATACCACCAGGGAAGCCCTAAAAAGGTCCTTTTAACATGATCTTAAAAATAATCTCAAAGGCCACAAAGACTTGATAAACTATTTATACTTGAGGTTACTGAAAAAATTCACGTGAAATCTTTGAATATTCCTGTTAACCCCATTTCTTTCACATTGTATGCCTGTTATTCACTTCTAGCAGCTCTACATTATTACCCTTTATCAAGGAGTTAAATGGTTTACTTTTATTCAGTTCTCTTTTCATGATCATTCTCAATTCTTAAAAAATGTGAAAAATGTTAATGTCAAAGGGATGTGATTATGATATATAAAAAGAAAAAGCAGGGTACACTATACACATGTATTAGAGAGGCCTTTGTTGTTAAGAGACCCACTGAAGCTAGCTTAAGTAAATGGCAGTGGTGTAAAAGCACTCAGAAGGAAGTTCCAAATCACAGGTTCTGTTCTATGTAGTTTTGTACAATAAGAACAGTGCTCATTAAAGGAATTAAAGGCAGGAGAAAGTGGACAAGACATAGATGAGGACACTTACACAAATCAGGATGCATAAACCATTAACTAGCTTTCTACCTCTCTGAATCCCTGTCCTAAACATTTTGGAGGGCATCTGCTTTCTTCATTTGGCATGCTGACACTAGCAAAGGAGTTATTTTTAGATTCCTAATTGTAAGGCTTTGGAGTTTCCCTGGCACACTGAAGCAGCTAGTCATTGGAAGGATACTATCACCCAAGTCTATAGTAGCTCAAAAGTTTTTTCCTGTCTTTAAAAAGTTGACATATTCCTGGTTTCCATGATCCATTGAGGGAGACAACCAAACAGAGCCTGTTAGTAAGCACTTTGGTGTTACTATAGCATATTCAGTGATTCTACTGCATCTTGAACATGTATATTGAGGACGGCAGACAGCACTGAGAGAACTCAAAACAATCAAGGTAACTCTCAAACAATGGGTAGGAACTTGTGAAGACAGGCAGAGGAGGAAGGAAATTCCAGCCCGGTGAAACAGCCAATTGAGTTCAGATATAACCTTGTCTTTTTGGAGAGGTTTCCCATGTCCAACACCAAATGGCAGGGGTGAGGTGGACAAGTTAGGCACTAGTTGGAGTACCCAAGGCTGGACTGAACCTTCAGAGGCAGTGTGGAGTTGCCTGCTCAAACCAGCATTAAACAACATGAGCCATCAGGACTTTTAAGGATCAAGTACTGCACCTAGCACCGTACCCGGCACTTATTTCTTAAATTTTCTTTCAAGCCTTTTAATTTTGTTAAGCAGCATGCAGCACCTGTATCTAGATTTGGGGTTTAACCTGTTCAGATACAGCAAGATGGACAAGGGGGAGCAGGTTTTGGGAGTGTTAGCATGTGGCTGAAATGATGGGATATAGGCAACTATAGAAGGAAGGACAATAAAAGAATAACTACGGGATGAGTTGAAACCTCAGGCCAATAGAGAATGGAGCTGAAAAACCAGGTTGCAGATGACATAATGGAGTTTTAAGATGGGAATGGTGACAGATGATTAACAACTCTGGAAAATTGTCATAGGAGTGGACTGCAATTAAAGTGGAGTTGAGCTTGAAATAACAATGCACCTAGGTAATGAAACTGACCTCACATGACAGAATTTATGATAAAAAGTGAGTTCTAGATGCCAAAATCCTCGGTGAACGTGCAAGATATAGTTTAGATTTTCGGTCGAGATTAGTTAAGTATTAAGAGTGTCGTCTTGGGCTTCCCTGGTGGCGCAGTGGTTAAGAATCCACCTGCCAAGGCAGGGGACACGGGTTTGAGCCCTGGTCCAGGAAGATCCCACATGCTGCGGACCAACTAAGCCCACGCGCCTAGAGCCTGTGCTCAAGAGAAGCCACCGCAATGAAAAGCCTGTGCACAACAAAGAGTGGGCCCCACTTGCCGTTAACTAGAGAAAGCCCGCGTGCAGCAACAAAGACCCATCTCAGCCAAAAAATAAACAAGTAATTTTAAAAAAGTGTAGTCTTGCTGGAGTATCTGAAAATACAAGTGGTATGTGTTGTGGGTAGGGTGGGGTGAGGTTGGCAGTAGGTAGAACAGGCATCCCATCCCCAGTGATGGAGATGTCTAGGAATAAAAAAATGTGACTTCAGAAAGTCAAGTCGGTTTCATTTAAAGGCAGCATTTCCCAAACTTAACATTTCCCAAACTTTTCCCAGCACTTCCCAAACTTAACATTTCCCAAACTTAACTCAGTCCTGAACGGCTTTCATAAGGCTAATAGCATTCTTACTATCAGCCTTACAATTTCTCTTTAAATCACTTTTTCCTTAAATATTAAATGCTGCATTACACACATTTAAGTATGTTTGTATACCATCTAAAACCGAGTACCAACAATGGTATACAATACTGTAAATATTGTACTGTATGCTCTGGAAATAATGTATCAAGGCAAGACAGGAAGTTAAAAGTTGCTGCTAATGTAAACCCTTTCCTCTTCTACTACCATAGTCCAATGCCCCCTGCCAAAGTACTTTAGGACCACTACCTCACACTAGAACTGGTCTTTTCCTGCTTTTAGCCATTGTCTTCTTCATCTCCATTTATACAGCTATGTTTCTAAAGTACCATTCTTATCCTACTTCCCGACATCCTTTCAACAGCTTTTTATTGCTTACAATAAACTTCCTAAACCAGAGCCATTAAGGAAATCCACTGTAGCCTTACCTAGTGCTTCTTGCCTCCTATTGCTGCTTGCTTCTGTCAACTGGACAGATTGGGTAGGCCACAGACTGTTGTGTTATTTAGTACTTTATCAAGGAATTTAATACTCATTTATCAGGGTTTCAAGAAAAATACATAACCATAAACAAATCAAAATTCCTCACCTCTAAAATTCATGTCCAAACTTCTAATTACTATATTAAAGACCCTTCCAGATTTATTCAACCAGATCTCCAATTAACCATGATTTCTTATTTCTGGCCACCTATTACCAGCCCACTAATGAAGTACATTTTCCATGTTTACTTCAGAATTTTACATATACAGTTCAGCTTATACTAAAGCCTCAAAGGATATTTTAAATATGAAAATGGAAGGGGGAAGAGACATGACACACTTTCCTTCAAATAAGGCAGATATTCAACATCTGAAAAGTTTACTGAAAACTTTTATTGTAATCAAAAAGTGACATAACGGAGTTGTAATGAATTCAGCAAATCATTCTGCTGATATTTTAGAACTGATATCACCTTTTGCCAGGCAATTAAAAAAATTCAATGTGAAAATTTCACAGTACAGTAAACTCCACCCCAACTAATTAACGGTGGTTAAAAATAATAGGCCCTAGCAAAACCTCTCATGTTACATGGTCACAACTCACAATTCTGTACAAAAGTTCGTGTTATAAAGCTCTGATGTAAAAATCAAATAATCAAGCAGCAATATTTTAAGTGCAGCACAGGGTCTTCCATATCATTATTTACAAGGCTTGAATCTCTTTACATTATAACAAAATTTAATACAGATGACTTAGTAATTAAGTCAATTTTTAAAATCTGCCCTTTTACACAGTGACAGATTTCACTTTTTGGTCATCCTTCTCCTTCTCCTTTTCTTTATCTTTGCTCTTCTTTGACTTCTTTTTCTTATGTTTGTGTTTTTGGCTTTTTTCCAATTCTACTTCAGTGCCTGCATGTTTCTTATGCTTCTTGTGTTTTTTATGTTTCTTGTGCTTTTTCTTTTCTTTCTTTTTCTTCTTCTTCTTGCTGTCCTGACTTTCTGCAGAGCTAGCACTGCTACTGTGGCTTCGGGTTTGGCTTCCAGAAGGGCTATGACTTCTACTTGGACTGACACTAGGGCTGCTTTGACTCTGGCTCCTGGTTACACCTACCTGGCTGACTGCTGCCATGTCCAGGCTCTCTTTTGCTTTCTCCATTACTTTATCTTTCAGTTCCTTAGAAATTTTCCCTGAAGTTTCTTCCTCTTTTACAGATACATTGCTTTCACTGTCACTTTCATTGTAATCTGGTTCAAAAGCAGCTTCATCAGTTTCTCTAGTTAAGTCAGAGGACAGTCGAGAGGAGTGACTTAACTGGGGTTTAGGCTTGATGGTGTTCTTATCAATTTGCCCAGTAACTTGCTCCTTCTCAATCTGTGGGTCCGGTGGGTTAAGTATATACAGTGATTTATTGCCACTTGACTCTTTATTGTTCTTTGCCTCTAACACGTGTTTCTCACGATCTTTACAGGGATTTTTATCTACAGATTTCATCTCTTCACTTGAACGTTTAGTATCATAAGTGGATTTATGATCATGAGGTTTTTTGTCTCTTGAGGGACTAGAGTTACTTTTTTTGGAATCTCCTGTTCCTTTTTTAGGCACATCTCTCTCCTCCCTTGGCTTAGTTTTTTGTCCAGCTGCAGAGTCTTTACTGCGAGAAGGAGAGTCTTTTCTTCTTGTTAATTCATTCCTTTCATCTCTACGTTTGGAACTTGAATACTCTCTGTTGTCATAATCAGTTTTTTTGTCTCTGTTGGGAGTGAAGTCTTTATTTGAGGAACCTCGAATGGAATCATGCTTATCTTCTTTGCCAGAAGTTCTAGTCTCTTTGGAAGACTGAGACAGACTTTTAAAATTTCCTTGCTCATTCAGACGGTCCAGATTACTATCTTTCTCTGGCTGAGTGCTGTTCTTCCTCTTTTCTTGGTTTTCCTTTTCCAACACTGAATGATCTCGATCTTTGGTTTTCCCTTTTTCACTAGATGCAGAGATTTTTGAACTTTTGACCTCATGCTGTGTAATTTCATGGCTCACTTCCTTGGTGAGTTTCTGAATTTTCTCTGATGACTCATTTTCTTTTTCAGTATATTTGACTGCATTTGATGGTTTAGTGCTAACATTTTTTATAACACTGGCAGGTTTTCCTACACTTGATATAGGCTGTGTGGTGGATTTAGCATCTTCTTCTTCAGATTCAAAGTCATCTTTATCCCATTTGGATTGAGGAACCTGAATCATAATAATGACATCTTCAGCAGGAGCTGTGTTATCATTATTATATTCTTCCATTGTTTTAATGACAGTTCGCTTTGTATCTGTCTTTTCTTCAGCTTTCCGCACAGGACTGCCTCCAGTCGAACTGGTACTAAAAAGAATTAAAATATTTTTTAATTAATGAAGAACTTACAGTTATTAAACATTGATAAGTATAAAAAGACCAACTTAAACATGATAAATGTCCTTTTAACTTTCAAAAGCCACTTATTTTGCTCTGAGATATAAAGATTTAAGTGTATGATTATATAAAAACAAATGTGGCTCACCCCCAAAATCTACTTATCTTTTAACAATTCTTTTCTTCAAAGACAAGAGTAACCAGCTAACCTCCAACATCAATATATTCTTAATTATCATATTCCACTTTTTCCACCCGCCCATTATCAGATACCTGGTATAATCCACAAGTGTTGAGCTGGATCCTTCAGTTCCAGTCACTTTTCGCCTGACCTTTCCTTTGATTTTTTCTTGTTTAACTTTGCCAGATGTTGACTCCAATTTTTCAGAGGGTTCTTTTGTATTAGATATATTTTCTGTACTTCCAATTTTTTTACCAGTTTCTCTGTTAAGCTTGATTTTTTTGGCTGGAGCAGTTGATGATGAAATTTTGTCTTTTTCAGGCGTCCTATCCAGCTTTTCAATATCAAGTTCCATTTTGCGCTTTGGTGATGGTTTCACTATTTCGGTTACTTCTAATTTAGAGATTTTCATTGAAGATGACTCAAAATCTTTATCTCCACCTTTCTCTTCAGTTTTTCTTTTTCTTTTTTCTCCCTTGCTATCAAGTGGTTTACTCTTATCATTAGGCTTCTTGGTCTTTTCTTCCTTACTAGTTAGCTTCTCTGACTTGACGTCTTTGGAGTAGTCCTTCTTCACTTTTTCCTCTTTGACTGGTTTTGTCTCCTGGTGTTCCTTTACTGACTTAGAGTGAGCTTTTCTGGGGGTACCAATGATCTTTTCATCTTTTTGAGAGGAAGATGATGATTTCACATTGTCAGTCTTTGGAGTCTCCTCTTTGGCTTTTTTAAGTGGAGGTTCAGATCGAGGAGATTTTTCACGCTCTCCATCTAGTTTTTCTTGAGGTCCTTTAGCAGGTTTTGCAACAGTTTCTTTTTTGGACACAGCAGATCCATCATTTTTCCGTTTGGTCTTGTCACCTTTTGCTTTAGGTTTATCTTTTTCTCTCTTGTCTTTTTCAGACACTGATTTAAAAGTAATGGATTCAGCATCCATTGGTTCATCTCTAACAGGTGTAGCATCATCTCTACTTGGGAGAACAAACAATGAGTCTGTTTTATTTTCTTCACCACTTGTTGGCTCTCTTGATTTCCTAGAAGTTTCTAATAACTCTGGGTTTAGAAAGCCTTCACTTTCTTCCCCCTTTCTTCTTTTTCTGTGTTTCTTATGTTTATTTCCTTTACCATCTCCTGAAACATTTTCACTCTCCTTCTCTTTTGACTTTGTATTATCCTTCTGATTGTGACTGTCTCTTGATGAAAGCTTTTCTGGATAGTTGCCACCTATGTTTCGACTTCTATGACTCTGTCCACCAGAGTACTCCTCTCTGCGGCCTCTTGTGAAGGGAGAATTCCTGATATTAAGTGGTAAAAATCTCTCTGGAGAAAAGTTCTCTCTATTTGCTGATGGTCTAGGCTGTGCTCCAGCAGCATAGCCTTTATAATATTTTTCATACCACTCTCTGTATTTTCTCTCCCATTCTCGATAACGTTCTTTTTCAAATGGGTCTCTGAAGTCAACACTCCTCCCGTAATAAGCTTTCATGTCATAAGGTGGTGGAACTTCTCTGTACCTGTTAAAATATTCACGTTCTGTTTCTCCTTGAGGTACATTACGTTTATTAGGAGATTGTCCCCTAAATGCTTGAGGAGATCTTGATCGTGAATGATACCGTCTATATGGGGGTGACCTTGACCTAGATCGATGATACCCGTGCGATCTAGACCGTGAACGGTAATTTCGACTCTTTCCTCTGCCTCTTCTGGGGTATGGAGGTGATCGTGAATAGGAACGAGAATGTGAGCGGCTAAACGATCGAGAATAAGAACGTGATCGTGTTGAACCAGATCTTGATTTAGAATAAGTATATGAACTTCTTGAATAGGATGAACCACTATAGGGAGATTTGGACCTAAAAGCAAAAATAAAACAATAGTTGATAGTTGAGAAATATATACAAAATAAAATACAGACTCTCAGATTTCAGTATGTTCTCCTCATGGTTCATTATTTATTTATATTGTTTCATCTTAGATGATTAAAGAGGCACAGTGACCTCTACTGGAATGGAATAAAGTACACAAAGATCAGAGCAATCACTTGTTATAAAACGAGAGTGAAATCTTAACAATCAGAGTGAAGTGCATTAATGTACCGTGAGTTATATGACCTAGCATTAAATAAAATGCCAATTAAATTTAAACACTACTTCCTATCTGATTATTAAGTAGGAGTAACTTTTTTTGTCCTACGTTGGCCAATAGTCTAGCTTTAAAAGGAACATCTCAAGCATAAAAAATAAGTCTTTTAAACAAACTTCCTGGGAATATTTATAATTCAGTTTTTCTATCAATAAAGCAACTTGTATTCTACTGTTAGTTCATAATCACACAGGTTAATGTTCCAGCAGAAAGCTGTAGCCTTAGGTAAAAGGGGCCTCAGAAATGTAATCTTTGGCTAGTCCACTATTTTTTTCCTTCCACAAACATTTCCCAATTATTTCACACTATAAATAACTTCAAGGGACAAGGGTAATTTAATCCCCATAACTGCTAGTTCTACACAATAGAATTTACAGTGAGATATTTCAATAAACAGATATTGGGAAATAAGCTACATTTCCATTTTTATAAACCTAGACCGAATCAGAAAAATTCCATCACTGCAATGTTACTTATATCCATAGCTAATCCCTGGATATTCAAAGTCCCATTTGTAATTCTGTTGTGAAGGCTTGCAAAACACTAACCTGGAAAATGAGCGCCTACGCTCCTTTTGAATCTTTTTGTATTCCATCAATTCCTTAGCAAAATCATTTGTAAACTCATCTAGCTTGGACTTTTTCTTTTCCCTAGTAAAATAAAGTTAAAGAGCGAAAGTTAACAAAAACCATTTAAGAAAACTAACAAGACAAATGTAATTAGATCATGAATGAAATGAATGAAATTGCCATTAGTTTTCCACTTTAAAACTATAAATAACTAGGAATCCCTGAGGAAGCTGCTTGTATGGCTTGGTTTAATTTTTAGGTGATTTTTCTTATACTAACTGGAAACACTGGAAAATGTTTCCAAAGATACCTATTTAACATCAGAAAATGAAAGTGTAGAGTAATTTCAAATTCAAACACTTACTCTTCTTTTAGTCGTCGTTGCTCTCTATAGAATTCTTCCCTGGACAAAGGTGGTGCTTGTGTTGTTGGGATGGTATTTGAATGAGCTGTCTGTACTCCTGATGACACCCAAGGTGTTGATAAATTGGCCGGAGCTGGAGGAAACCCTGGAGGGGGAACACTATACCCAGCAGGTGGTGGCTGGCCAGGAGGAAACTGAGGAGAAAACTGTGGAGGAGGAACACCTGGAGGGAGAGGAAGCGTGTGGGGAGGAGGAGGATACAAGGGAGGGGGTGGGACAGGTACAAAAACTGGATTTGCTGGTAGTGATGGGCCTTGAGTTCTCTGTGATCTTTCGCTGTGGTGTCGTCCACGGTTTATACTTCTGGAAAAATAAATTCCAAGATAATAAAGCATCTGAGACAAGTAACCTTATCTTTTCTACTCATAATCTTTTCAATCCACAAACAATGGAAAAGAATCAACTATTCAAATAAGCACAGGGACACTGATATTGTTTATATGTAAAAGTAACATCATTTATATGTTAAGAACAACTTTTAAGGCCAGTTAGGGACTGAGATAAGTTTACAAGGTCTTCTTTATATGGAGATGCCATGCTTTTATTTTTTGATAAAAGTTATCTTTTGTGAAGTCCAACTATCACTCCACAATGATCTCATTACTTCCTAATCTGTCATTTAAAGGAACTGACAGGTTAATGTCTCTGTGACCTATTTCTCCCCAAAATGCCTTCCAAGACCAAAAGTTTAAAATGAAGAAAACCCACTTCCTATAATCTTTTTGAGGAAATAAGACCCTTCAAAGTAGAATAAACATGGGACTTCCCTGCTGGCATGGTGGTTAAGAATCCACCTGCCAGTGCAGGGGACACGGGTTTGATTGCTGGTCTGGGAATATACCACCTGCTGTGGAGAGACTAAGTCCGTGCACCACAACTACTAAGCCTGCATTCTACAACTACTGAAGCCCGCGCGCCTAGAGCCCATGCTCTGCAACAAGAGAAGCCACCACAATAAGAAGCCCATGCACCGCAACGAAGAGTAGCACCCCCCTACAAAAAAAAAAAAAAAAAGAGTAGCCCCTGCTCGCCTCAACTAGAGAAAGCCCGCGTGCAAGCAACAAAGACCCAACACAGCCAAAAACAAACAAACAAACAAAGTAGAATAAATACTAGTTTTAACATTTGTAACTAACAACTGAAAATCTCACTTTTTCTCTCAAAGGGTTAGGTTAAAATTAACAGTGCTGGCCAAAGTTTCTAAATTCTGCCTCATCAAACAAACAGTGGCTTCTTTAAAAAACTGGGCTTATTTCTGTTAAGCTAAAGGGATCTTTAAATTATAGGTAACTGGTATACAATAGCAGCAGCTGGGATTTAGATTTCAGGTCTCTTTTCAGAGTCTGATTAGTAAATATTATCTTCTTATTAAATATGTGATCTAACAACAAAACAGTAGTTATCTTTCATAAGCTTAGCAATTCTCTTTGGAGTACTAGAAGATACCCTTAAGTATGACCTAGACAGTAAGAACTCTATGGCTCACTTCTTAGATTAACACTGCTTGTGCATCTTCTGGGCAAGGGCCCCTAACAATCTTCTGTCTAACCTTTTGGAAGAGAAGATGGTAGAAGATGGGGATAACTGAGTCTAGGGGAGAAATAAATCCGTCTTCTTCGCATTTGGGAGCTGAGCTCGTTAACATCCATCTTAAATTAAATCGACACCTTAGTTTGTCTGGGCCTTACTGTCCGCCCTCTACACTCAACAGAGTAAATGTAAGCCAGTATTCTGCTGTGTGCTGACAGGGAGAAAGTAGTGCTTGGGAAGAAGTAGTAAAGATGTAGCCTTAAAAAACCATTTAAAAATAAATAAATAAAAATAAAAAATTTTTAAAAATTTAAAAAACCATTTAAAACACTAAATGTAGGGACTTCCCTGGTGGCGCACTCGTTAAGAATCCGCCTGCCAATGCAGGGGACATGGATTCAAGCCCTGGTCCAGGAAGATCCCACATGCCGTGGAGCAACTAAGCCCGTGCGCCATGACTACTGAGCCTGCGCACTAGAGCCCATGTGCCACAACTACTGAGTCCACGTGCCACAACTACTGATGCCCGTGTGCCTAGAGCCCGTGCTCCACAAGAGAAGCCACAGCAATGAGAAGCCCACGCATGGCAACGAAGAGTAGCCCCTGCTCGCCGCAGCTAGAAAAAGCCTGCATGCAGCAATGAAGACCCAACACAGACAAAACTAAATAAATTTATATATATATATAAAATATTAAATGTAATCTATTCTTTTATAGGCCTCTTAAGGGCAACTACTTAAGATTTAAGTGAGGAAGTATAAACCAAATGAACCCACTCTCCCTACCACTATTGTGCTTTAATTTGTGTTATATTTTTCAGTGTGTCATCAGATTACTGTTTTTCAAGATTTTTAGCAAGCCTACCTGTAGCAGCTTCTCTCCCCTCTTCTAATTTGCTGTGGTGGAGAAACCAGATATCCAAGCTTGTTGGAACTGTGTGGAAAGAAGGATAAAATAGGCTTGAGTATTATACACACCTTTTCGTGTGTAGACTTTAATATACCTATTTTAACTATTCTGAAAACTTTTCCTTACTCCCTGATCCTGATTCTTAAACTTGTTTCAGACAGAGATATGATCAAGTGTTATATTTACTTAAAATGAAATATTCTTTCTGATTAACATATTATAAACAATTAAGCTTCAATATATATTTTATGTAATATTGTATTTTAATTAGCATTCTATAAGTTACTCTATGAACTTATTGTTATAGAAAAGGAAAAGAGCTCTTTTATCTGCTGGACACTATGCAGAGGCATTTGACATGTGAGGTAAGTAGCACCATTCCAATTCTACAGATGAGGCAATGGAGGCTGAGAAGTAGAATCACATACCCTTCTCACATAGCTAGCAAATGCAGGAGATGGGACTCAAACCCAGGTCTGTCTCCAAATCCCGTGTTCTTTCTACTGATATATTCTGCTAGTCTCTCAACTAACATACTTTTTCTATAAGAAGTTTGGTTTATCTTTCAAACAAAAAGATTAAAGTTTTAGAATATAAGCCAGTTTACATAAATATATGAGCCCATTTATATGGGTCACATAAACAAAAATAATTATATAAAAACAATAAATAAATCTGATTTTTAATGCCATAGAACATCCTATAGAAGATCAAAGTTCTTAGTACTCCAGGGTAGAAAATCATACCCTAAAGAATTTTTTGTTTTTTTCTTCTGGGAGACGGAAGGACTTATTACTTGCAGCAGTAAGGAGAACACCAGGGATCATTCACAAAGCAGTGTCTCCCACACCCTACAGATTTTAATATGCAATAAAATTTCATTAACATAGCTAGTCAAAATGAGAAATTTTGTGTTTGACAGACTTTAATCTTATTATGTGTTTATTTACTCAAATCAAAAACATCCAAATTAAAGAGGGAAGTTTAATCTACCAGCATAATAACTGATTCAGTATTTAAAATATTCTTTCAGGTAATTCTTATCTGTTCATTAACTGAGATTCTGCCAAGATCACCATTTGTTAAGTCATAAAAGTAAAAAGGATTTACATTTTATTATTATAGAAAAGAATTACTAATTTTTTAAGAAGAATTCTTCATATAGTCTTGAATTTGTGACATTTTACATAAAAACTGTGTTAACATGGCATATACAAGAGGAGTTCACAGTAAAAGACACTCAGCACACACTGCTGAGATTGTAATTTCCATCATCCGGTTTGAAAGCAATCATCTGAAGATTATTTGAGACATATACTTACTGTTCCCAACCTGGTCGACCACCACCTGGACGAGCAGTGTTTATTCTTACTGGACCTTGGAAACAAAAATAAACAAAACCAATAAGTAAATATAAAATTACAGGTTAAATAAAGTTAAAATTATTTTTTAAGGAAAAAAGTTCAAACCAAAATGATTTTACTCACCAGTTGTGGGGATCAATTGTCCATGCAATAATGACTGTCCAAGCAAAGATGGGGTTCCAAGTACAGGCACCTGGTAACCCTTTAGGAAAAAACCAAAAAGGTATAGTTAAAAAAACAAAACAAAAAACTCTACTGTAATAATAATAATAAAAAAATCTTTAAAAGCCAGTGAAACTTACCTTCTCTTCCATAAGGGCAGTAATTGCAATTGAAGAGGCTCCCTTTGAATGTTCAGATGCAAGCGCTGCAGCTGGCAGTATTTTATTATCAGAATCCCTAGATCATAATATAATTTACAAAACATTAAAAAGTCACCAGAAATGGAGGATTAAAGTTACAAACTTCCAGTTATATAAGATAAATAAGTACTTGAGACGTAATGTACAACATGATGACTATAGCTAACGCAGCTGTATGGTATACAGGAAAGCTGTTAAGAGAGCATAGATCCTGAGTTCTCATCACAAGGGAAAAGAATTTTTTTTCCTTTTTATTGTATTTACACATGAGAAGACAGATGTCAGCTGAACCTACTGTGGTAATTATTTCACAATATATGTAAGTCAAATCACTGTACTGTATGCCTTAAACTTATACAGTGATGTATGTCAATTATTTCTCGATAAAACTGGAAAAAAATAGGCAATATTTTCCATATTTTTGAAAAAAATTCCATGTTACAAGGATCTGAGTCATATTTAAGAGGCCTCTAAATATAATACTTGCAAAGTTTGAAAAATAATAGACCTGAAGGAAATGTCTGCATTACACAAATATTCTTATTTCGGGAATACATAATCTGTGATAATAGGATTATAAAGTTTACTTCTGCATGTAATGAGTAAAAATTATCAAAGGAAAATAAAGAGTAAAAATCATATCGTGTTACTGTTCATCCATCACACTTGCATTAAGATGAGTTACATCAAAGATGATGAAAACTTCTGGGGAAAGTGAGAGAGGACTGGACTTTTGAAGAGTTCTTCGTATGTAAGTGAAATGTAAAATGAAGAAGCCTCCTTAAGAAGTACAATCGGGCTTCCCTGGTGGCGCAGTGGCTGGGGGTCCGCCTGCCGATGCAGGGGACGTGGGTTCGTGCCCTGGTCCGGGAGGATCCCGTGTGCCACAGAGCAGCTGGGCCCGTGGGCCATGGCCGCTGGGCTTGCACGCCCGGGGCCTGTGCTTCGCAATGGGAGGGGCTGCGGCGGTGAGGGGCCCGCGTACCGCAAAAAAAAAAAAAAAAAGTACAATCTATGATAGATATGACAGAAATTGGTTCAGTTTTTTTTTTTTTTTTTTTTTTTTTTTTTTTTTTTATGCGTTACGCGGGCCTCTCACTGTTGTGGCCTCTCCCGTCGCGGAGGACAGGCTCCGGACGCGCAGGCTCAGCGGCCATGGCTCACGGGCCCAGCCGCTCCGCGGCATGTGGGATCCTCCCAGACCGGGGCACGAACCCGTGTCCCCTGCATCGGCAGGCGGACTCTCAACCACTGCGCCACCAGGGAAGCCCTGGTTCAGTTTTAAGACTAGTAAAGCTAAAAAAAAAAAACTTGAGAGACAAAATAAATAAATAAAGGATTAAGAGTAAATTCTACTTCCACCTCTACCACTAAATCAAAAGGGTAACCTTAGATAAGTCAATGAACTCTCTGGGCCTTATTCCCACTATCAATCAAATAAAAGGCTGAAATAGGTTAAGTGGGATTTAAAAAAATTTTTTATTTTATTCAAGTATAGCTGATTTATAATGTTAATTTCTGCTGTACAGCAAAATGATTCAGTTATACATATATATACATCCTTTTTCACATTCATTTCCATTATGGTTTATTACATGATATTGAATATACAGTTCCCTGTGCTATACAGCAGGACCTTGTTTATCCATCCTATATATAATACTTTGCAGGGATTTCTTAAATATACTTGTAAAGGTCCTACTCCTAAAGATTTTGTTTCTGGGAACAAACCCCTGGCATCTATTTTTTAAAAGCTGGTTGATTTTTTAAGCTTTATGAGCCATTGGACTATAAAGGTCCCTTTCATTTCAGGAGTGGTAGGATTTAAGTGAGTTTTCACTACTCTCCTACATAATTATGCTCCAAAACAATTATTTCTTGACCTCTCTACTTCTACCAGTATTTCATCCCCTCTTTCTCTATTTATCCAAATTGTTCTTAGTTCTGCTCAAATCTACTGTTTTCTAATAACACCATAAGAGGTGACCGTAAGTGACCTCTCCCTCTTGTGAACTGCAGAGCTGTCATGGGATATTATTCAACATTTAATGTGACTTGCTGGCAATGTATATAGTTTTTGACCTTGGGATGCTTAATAATTTGCAAATGAATCTCCTTCATTTGTCTGTTCCTCCAGTAAAACTTAGCCATTTCTTTCTTTTTTGTTTTTTTTTTTTAAATTTGGCTGTATCGCGTGGCTTGTGGGATCTTAGCTCCCCAACCAGGGATCGAACCTGGGCCCCAGCTGTGCAAGTGCCAAGTCCTAACCACTGGACTGCCAGTGAATTCCCAAAGACTAGGTCATTTCTTACAAGTCATCCACCTTACTGAGCACAGTGGGATGCAACAGACTGAAGGTCACTAAAACAACTGTTAAAGCAATATACAATAAAAAAAAACTACATCACTGATCTCACTTGTTTCCTAACAGCGAGAAATACATCGACTTACCGAAAAGGTCCATCTGATTTTTCTGAGTGGACTGATATGGAGACTGTTGCAGTTATATCAGGTACAGGGGCTGGGGTAGAAGATGGATTTCCAGGCACAG
The DNA here is from genome assembly GCF_008692025.1 of Phocoena sinus. Classification (NCBI taxonomy): domain Eukaryota; kingdom Metazoa; phylum Chordata; class Mammalia; order Artiodactyla; family Phocoenidae; genus Phocoena; species Phocoena sinus. Next base: position 68,472,967 of record NC_045777.1, on the reverse strand, counting down.
GAGAGGCCAAGGAAGACTGATTAGAGGTTAATGAAGATATGGATGGAGCCGGGTGAGTTGATGATGTCACTGGAATCATCAGAGGATCTTGTTGTCTTGATATTGGAGATCTCATCAGAGGTTGTAGGTTCCGTTGAATGAGTGGTCTTGGAGGTGGTAGTTGGGGTGGGGGTGGAGGTAACTGTTTTCTTAGTCTTTTCGTATAACCAGTTTCATTTTTGAAGTTATTAACAGCCTACAGACACCAATCATAAAAATGCAGAAAAATGTAATGTAGTATTTACTCAAGTATGGTTAAATCAATTAAAAGATTTTTTTTAATTTTTCATAAAAAGTGATACAAATATAGCTACCTGTCGTAAGAACTTATTGGCAATTAAAGCATCAGGAGAGACATCATTCTGATGACATGTTGGACATGTATGTTCATCTGATTCCAAGAGAGCTGTCCTTATACCTATGTATAAGATTTTAAATATTAACAAAAGCATAGTTAGGAACCCAGTTTTTACTGAATGAATTAAAAAGACAGTTTACATGTGTTCAGTTACATTACTGTTTTTCAAGCACACATCACTAACCATTTCTATTCTTAGATTAAGAAATTTAAAAGTAAAATTTCTCGCCTGATAGCACTCCTCTGCTCTAATCTCTATCTTAAAAACAGAAGTAATGGATATAAGCTAAACAAACATTTAAACTGAGAGAAAAGATGCTCTTTCCCAAATACCATTCTCTTTGTTTAGCTAGTAATCGGAATATTATAGGGAAAAAAAAAAGAAAAGAAATAGTCTAGAAAGAGACAAAAACATTATATGGCTAATATAGGGCTTTTAAAAAAGCATCACTTGGGAATTCCCTGGTGGTCCAGTGGTTAGGACTCCGCACTTTCACTGCTGAGGGCCCGGGTTCAATCCCTGGTAGGGGAACTAAGATCCCACAAGGTATGTGGTGCTAAGAAAAAAAGCATCACTAGAAAAGGGCATTATAAATAACAGAAGCACTATTCAGGCAAGGAAATCAGAGACATCTATAGCCCAGCAGGTAAGAACCAACACTAAATTATAGATGCACTGACTATGCTTCAGTGTTGCAAAAAATCCAATCATAAGTGGTCTGTTAAATTCAAGACACACTCTGAAACAACTTTTAAGTGACCTCTTCTTGACTTTGGTCTTCACTGAAGAGGGCCCATAAAAAAGATCTGTATTCCAAAACTACCTTTATTTTGTGGCCGTGCAACCAGGGATCAAACCTGCGTCCTCTGCAGTAGAAGTGTGGAATCCTAACCACTGGACTGCCAGGGAAGTCCCCCCAAACTATCTTAAGAAATGATGAAGACCAGAGCAGGACTGAGCAATGAAATTTTCAGATGATGTAAGAAGGGACAAACTTAAGATAAGTGGCAGAAAAAAAGCAAGTGCTAATAGAATATAAATGATTCACAAGTAACGCCCTGGCAAATGTTGGGTAATATCTTTACAGAGTAGTTCTCAATCACACTTAAGAATTTTAGAATAAGCTATTTTTCACATTCCTAGAAAGGGACTTAGATATCATTTAAAAGTACTTCTAGAATATCTAAAGCCCAAAAGGCTTTTAAATTTCTGTATACCATTTAAAACACAGAGGAAATAAAAATCCTACATTTTATAAAACCTCAGTAAAGTCACCTGGATGAAGATAAAGAATGTGGTCAATTCTAATATTTAAAAGGACAAGGAGGTTGTTTTTTTTTTAAAAAAAGTAGCAACAAAAAGTTATTAAATGCTCATTGATTAATTTATCAATAATTCATATTATTAAAATATACAATATTGCTAACAGCCTTTCCAAGGAAATACACATACTCTAAATTATGTATTGTCAAAGATTCAACATTTCTTACATTCATCACAATAACTATTTCCACAGCATGGAATGACAACAGCATCAGTCATAATATCTTTGCAGATGAGACACAACAATTCATCTGGGATAGGATCATCTTCTTCTGAAGATGATGATGGTTCCTCTGGTAAAAAAGGTGGTTTTTCTTTTTTCCCAATTGCATATGCTTCTCTGTAAAAGAAAGTTTTAGTGTTTTAACATTGTTAAGGCAAAGTATTTCCAAAAAAATTTATATATTCTACTATACCATAATGGGTACTTATCATTCAGTACAATGTCAAATCAGTTTATATAATTGTGTACCTCCCAAAATAAGGGAGCAGTTATGAACATCCTCCCCGAACAAAAAGATATAAAACAAAATCCTAAACAAGTATAACAAAAAAGAAAAAAAATGCTATGAAAGTGGCTAAAAGGATCTTAGAATCTGTAACTAAGAACTGTAACTAAGTTCTGTAGAATCTGTAACTAAGAACTGAGAGCCAGAGAAGTAAAGCGACACAATCAGTGCCACAAAGTTATATTTATATGGGTGGCAGAGACGGGATTTGAGCTTAAGCTATGACAACACCCTAATCACTATTTTCTGTACTACCATGTTTCTTGGGGGAAAAAATTGTTTTTTCTTCCTCCATAGTCTAACAGTCCCCAAAACTTGTGAAGGTACTAATGTGAATACCACAATATGGGAAACTAAAATTGGAACTGACATTACACAATTAAGGGGGATAATTCAAGGGAAATATGTCACTAATCACACCAGTAATTAATAGCCAGAATTAGACTTCAAAACAATGGTCTACTATACTTAACATTTTAAGAGAGATTAATCTATTTATAGTCAATTAAGAAATATTCATGACTTAAATATTAAAAATATGTGTAAAAAATTTAAAGGAACACCTCATTAGATATTTGGAGGTCCATTTTTCGTAGAAATGTACTTTGCAGAAATGTTGGGTATTAAATATACTAAAAATAAAAAACCAAAATATTCTATTCTCAGACTTATCACCAGTGCTTCCAACACCCTCATCTTTGTAATCAGGCACATTTGTAAAACACAGGAATTCCCAGAGAAATCCTTTCTGTTTCATTCAGGAACAGAGTGTGTTCATCTCAAATGCTAAAATGAAAGAATCTCATCTGGACAGAGCAGGGTACCTTAGGTGTGTTATTTGTGTTGCAGTTGCTCCATAGACATCACCACGATTCCAGAAATATGTATCAATTTGCTTATGCCCCATTGTTCCCAATTTGTGAAAGAGGAGTCTCCCACTGCCCAAAAGAGAGAAAAGAAAAAAAAAAAAAAGAGGAGAAGAGAGGATAGAAAAAGAAACAGAAGAAGAGTCTAAGTTGCTTATCAGTGGTGTTAGTGGAGAAGGTGAAAGTTTCATTTAAAATATTTGGGTTCCCATTTTCCCCAGTATTTGCTGTGTGTTTGGCACAGATGGGCTTTTGTATTTCAGTATTCAAAAGCAATGAAGTTAATTATTAGTAGGGGTTCACAGGTGATGTTAACTTTTCCAACACAAATTTCTATTTAAATACTTTAATATCTACATATTATATTAATATGTAGCCGTCTGCTCTTAAATTGTGTCTGTAAAAGTCATCAATTTCAACCTAAAGCTGTTCGGGATCATGTATGAAATGTCTGAATTAGAAACAGCGTAACAACAAATTGCTCTAAGATGAACCACAAAAACACAGGATGGTAGACTGATAAAAAATAGATGGGAGTGAAGTTGAGAAAGTGAGTAAGGTTGGGAGTTTAGGAAAACATTAATTCTCATCTGTGAACTACAACAATGTATTTACTCAAAAACAATGTATTTACCTACTCAAAAACAATCTTTTTTCAGTATCATTCTGTAAGCATAGCCATTTTCATCATCCTTACCTGCTCACCACATCTGACAATATAGCATGAAGCTGAGGAAAACTGTTCTTAATATACATTTTGTCACTAAGAACATGGACATCTACTCTCTAAATTGATGTTTCTCAAGGTATGCCCTAAGGATCCCCTAAACTCATAATCTCCTTGAGGACTTGTTAAAAAATGCAGACTCAGAGTCTCATCATATAATCCCTGGGGGCGGGGCAGGGTACCTAGGTTATTTAACACACTTTTGTAAGAGATTCTTATGCACGATTAAGTTAGCGAACCATATTCCAAAGAACACTTAATATTGTGTTTTATATTGTGAGACTTTACAACTGTTGATGGTAATCAAAAAGGTAATTAAATGTATTAATAAAAGCATATAAAATGGGAAGTTACCTAGTTGAACTATGCCTCTAGGTTTACTGTCTATTCATTTCATTAAAAATTGGCTCATAAAATAAAATCTGAAAACACATTAAAAATAAGCATTAAGGTATAGCTTATAGAGCTATAGCCGATCTGAACTAATGGTTTATAAAATAAACCACACTTCAGAATCTTAAGACTCACACAGTACATCCAAAATTATTCAAGATACCTCAGCATTTCCTTTAATCTTGGCACTTAAATTTGCCTTGATATATTGCAGAACTTTTATTCTTAACCGTCCTGCTTCTCAGAAAGTTTAAGATACTTGTCTTGTTCTTTTAAAGGATGCAAACAGCATATAAGACTATGTGGGAGTATGTATGTGAATGAAGAAGAAAGCAGGGAATGACAGAAAAAGAAAAATTAGAAGATCACAAGGGAAGTGGCACTCACTGGCAGCAAAAAAACCCCCAAATCCATTTTAAATTTGCTTTAAATGGAGCAGACTGCAGCCTCTCATTCTTAACACAGAAATGCAACATGTGGAGACTAAGTCTTGGTATACAACGTTCATAAGGAATCCAAGTAGCCAACTTACAAGCCCAAGATTAAATAAAACACTATCACCTGGACTGACTGTAGTCTCCATAGATCATTCCTAATTTGAATACTTACGCATCTATAGTTGGTATTGCATATTTTCCAGTGTTGGTAAGCATTGCACCTTTCATGTTAGGATCTTTCACCTCCATCATAAAACTTCTGGGAATTCCAGTGCTCTTTTTAATCCTAGGACCAGATTCAAAGTTCTTATCCTATATGTATGGGAAAGGAGAGAGGAGGAAGAGAAAAAGCAGTTACCTTTATTTAATATTAGCTAACACGCAGTGCTATCATATATGATCTCATTTAATCCTCACAACAGCCATGTGAGGTAAGTACTATTATTACCTCCATTTCACAGAGAAGAAATAACAGGCTTGGAGAAATCAAGTAACTTGCTCACTCAGTGGCAGTGTCAAGATTTGAAGCCTGGCAGTTTGGCTCTAAAAGCTATGCTCATTTGCCGTTTTAATAGAGAAGGCAGTATTTACCAAGAAAAATAATATGGCTAAGAAAAGATTTTAAGAAAAATAAGGTGTATCATAGTTTCTACTTTGAACTTACCCCATTTGTTGGGCAATTCTTAATATAATGGCCAGGTTTACCACAACGGAAACAAGTATAAGATGGAGGTGGTGGACCTAGAGGTTTCTTCATGTAACTGAAAGGGGAAAAAAAAATTACATGTACACAAAGAGTTGAAAAAAATGCTTTTGATATGGGGGGGAGACCCCACCCCAAAGTACCTATTAGTTTAAAGTATTTATGAACTTACTTGACTGGGTCGTATTCATGGCCAGATTGCGACATCATTGCTTTAATTTTATCTTCTTCAGAAGCATTGGCTTCAGCCAGATTGGCAGTCTGTTTAACAGGTAATTATTTGACACACACATTAGAAACACATTTAAGACCACACAGCCAAAGACAACACCACTCATCCTGTAAAGAGCAGTATCCAATCTTGCATAAAAACAGTTATTTACAAGTATAACCTAGAAGACGCACTGGGAGTTCATTAGGTCATTACATGATGTTTGGGTGTCTATGGTGCTGAAGAAAGTCTTTCTGGGGGCACTCAAACCTTAGACCCTGTTTGTACCTTACATTTAAGATTTGCACACTACTCTTCTAAGAGTTAAAAACTGAGATTAAGCTAGGAGAGAAACACTTGATGTTTTTAAGTCTTAAAAACAGTTCAAGTGTCACAGCATTAAGCATCAAATGTCAAGCATATAACTTGGAGGTAGGGTTGGGGGTAGAACAACTGAACATATTATGCAGCAGATACTACAAGTCAGAAGGCTCTTTAGGTAGTGGTGTCAAATTTCAAACTAAGTGCAAAGCACATGCACTGAGCATTCAAATTTTAAATCCAACTCTCCAAAGATTTATGAACTTTAAGGTATTACATACAATAGTCTAGATATAAGCAGGGTCTAAGGGAGTGAGTCCTAATAACTTGAATCTTCAAGCATCTAGCACTCATATCAGCCATTCATTAGGTTTTAGCTTTACATTCATCCACAAAACAAGCAACCAGTTTTAACACTTTATTGTAATTTTATATACAAAGAATGCTTAACATTAACAGAGCTTAAAACAACAGCAACATTTACAGAAAACTGGATTACAGATGTTGAACAACTAATTTGTTTGAACCCAAACAGTAACTTACAGATAGTTTAAAAAAAAAAAAAAAAATCCCCCAAACCTCCAAAACTCCGCAACTGCTTCCCACAAAGAAACAATGGTAGGAATAGACCAAAACTCAAATATGGTCCTTACAGTACACATGAATTAAAACAGTGAACTATAAATTGCTAAAGATGTTAACTCTATGCTAAACCACTTTGCATTAAAAAATTATAGAGATTGGTTTTAGCCCACTTCATGTTTTAGAATCATCAACTTTAATGTTTACTTTTCCCACAACAGGAACTTAAAAAGCTGTATTTGTTACTAGGACATTTTGGGGGATACATTCTAGGGGATAAGGACAAAACCTATAACAAAGCCAAAGACAAGATAGGGACAGCACTAATGGAAAACTCATCTAACTCATTAACCTCGGTTGCTAAATTTGGTTTTACATTTCTGATAGGGAAAAAACGATTTTCGGAAAACTGGAAAACTTCCTTCTTGGCCCTCAAAAATCTGCCTGATCTGTAATATTTGCCTTTTTTCCCCTAAAGGCACAATTTGCAAACTAAGTCTGTTGTTTTAAAAATTAATCCATCACTAGTGCTTTCCCAAACAAAAGGTACACATTGTTGAGCAGAAAATTGCAAGCAATCTTATCGCAAAACATGGCATATACAATGATTTCAGGAGGTAACAATTTTCCCCTCTGCCAAACATACACATTGGTATATTCCTGCAAACAACTTTATACATTTACACAATTCATGTAGTCTGTGTTCAAACAAATTAGGTTGTTTAAAACTTTTTCTAATGCAGACAGACTACAAGTCTATAGCATAAAGAAACAATTGTATCACATTTAAAATGTTGACCTTCAAGGGATCAATTCAAATATTCAAGAAATAACCACGCAATCGTCCATGTAAAGGAAAGCTTCTATTTTGGCTGCGTAAAGTCCACATAATTTACAGCCAAAACCAGGGAATTCCTCCAGAAATTTGCTAGTTTCCAATGTATAATTAAACAAAATGTATGAGGGGAAAAAAGCGAATAAGTGTAGCTTCATGTGTTTCTTCTGTCTTGAAGATGAACAATACTCCAACATTATGGTGAAGCTGATTGCAAAATACTCCCCCTATCTTCTCAAAACAGCAACTACTCTTTACAGGATAGTAATAGTACGTACAATGTGTCTGCAAAATATCTCCTCCCCCAACCCCTCTTAAAACACTGTTCCACATTAAACAACAACAAAAAAATACGATGTTAGAAAAAGATTTATATTTTCAAGAATATATATATATATATATATACCTTTGTAAGCTGGGCCAGAGAAATAGACGCAGAAGAGTCATCAATCTGTTCACAAAAAATTAAACACACATTCAAGTTCCACACTGAAAACATCTGAAAGTGATCATTTAGTCCCTACTGCCACTTAATGTTCAAATACTGGGCATTTTTCTTAGACGTTTTCTAAAGAATGTTATCTTGTTTTAAAGCTGAAATGTAACTCACCCCACTTATCCTTCTCCACACATCCCACATACAGTAAATAAAGGCTAACTGTTGATAGGGACTCAATTACAATGAGAAAACAGGGTAAAGAACACTATATCACATAGGAAACCTGTTCAGAGTGGTGGTTTAATACTAAGAAAGAGTCCCATGTCTATCAATGGTCTCTAAATTTGATAATGCTCAAGACAATGTACACTAGAAGAGAGAATAAGAAATCTTTCGAACTTTCCCGTAATGCCATTATATAACACTGTAAAAACAAGCAGCTCTTTAAAGGCTCAGATAATTGCTTTAATAAAACAGGTTCCAGATAATTGCTACTTTTTCTTCTTTGAGTATGTACTGCTCAGTCTGAATAAGTTCATTTATTCTCCCATACAAAGAGTAACAATAGCTAATCTTGCCAAAGAAACCACAGCTTTATCAGGGCAAAGATGTTAAGCCAAATAAAGGGAAACAAAAGGTACCCCGGGGCAGGGCAAACAGAGCAGTTACAGAATGGACTTTAATATGCAGAGAAAAGAAAGTTAATTTAATCAAACAGAGCAAGTATTAAACATGGATATAAAAGGGCTTTAAAAAACATTTTTTTTCAAATGTGACATTTAAAACTTCTTATTGTCCCCCTGAATATGTTAATATCAGTTTAAAAAAATGTTTATGTATGTGTGTATGCACACACCTTCAGCCTCTAACTCTAAAGATATGATTTCCCTACAAGTGCACCAAAATGAAAACATTATTAGCTTCCTATGCAGTAAGTGGGCCGCTTATTCGACATGTTATAAATTTCTCATGCATTATTGGTCAGAACTCTTCTTTAAAATGGAGAGAATGTAACAAGTTGTCTGCATCAAAGAAAAAAAAGTGAGTCTTCATCATGTATTTTTCAGGTATTCCAGAGAACTGAGAGTATTAAAATAAAAGCAGCATGACTTAGAGCCCCAAACAGAAATGTAATCAGTTTCGATATGAAGTTCTTAGCCCAATGCCCACCACAGCAGTAATTCAACAAATGGAAACAAAACTGATGTTGGCTAAATTTAAAATACATCTTATAAATATCTTAAGAGTTTTAAATGTTAGTTTGATGGATATTATTACTGGGATGTTTATTTAAACAAAAGGTTCTTAGCTCCACATTGAGGGACTACAGAGTCCATAATGCACTAATCCCACATACATTCCTAGCCATATAACCCACCAGTGGGTTCTCACTCTCGTGCAGCTTTGAAGTGTTCTTTCTTTAAAGAACGAGTATCTCAGGAGGTAAATTTAAAAAAGAAAAATTGAAAGAACACATAAATAGACTATTTTTATCCAGAACAAATTCTGACCTATTCAATCTATTTTGAAGAGGGTAACATTTTATTGATATATCAACCAGGAATTACCTGAATTTTAAGAAACAAGGACTGAACAAACTGCTGTCAATCCATGAAATTAACAGCCTTTAAAAATAGCCTATTATTGTCTAGAATATGCATACTGATCATTTCCTTAGAAAGAAAGCAATCAGTTATATCACCTTTTTTTATTGCTGGAAAAAACTAACATTTTTTTGTTCTTCCCACTCTTAAGATATAGCTGTCTTTTTGTTATTATGCTGGGCCTTCCTATCGTTTCTTTTAGATTTCTGCCAACTTGTTATTAGTAGTGTATATTTATCTGGTTAAAAGTGGTTTCAGATATTCAACAGCATCTAAATCATCTTTTTCCACCAAATAATCCCTATAACACTTTAATACCTTATAATTCACAAGTCAAATTTACCACAAATTTAGAAAGGCATCCAATTGTTTTCTACATATAGCAAGGTACTAAGAAATAAGTGTAAAATGCTGACAAGAAATGCTTTAGAAACTAGGAATTTATACGTACTAAACATCAATAAATACAGTAACTTGCAGATTTTAAAAAAAACGCTACTTAAAAAAAATAGTCTCCAAAAACACTGATTAATGCACACCATAGACATCAAAATTAACCCACATTCTCACACCTAATTTGTGGTCTTGCATCTGGAAGCAAGAATCTGAAATCTTTTATGCCAACTATATTTGCTTGAAATTAAAGGATCTTACAAAATGTAAGCAGGAAGAACCCGCAGCTTTGGAGTACCAACATAGAAGGATGACTACAAACAAAAGTTGTGGAATATAGATAGAAGCAGTCATCCTTGATTAGAGCTGGCTTAAATTATCAAAAGTGTACATACATTTACTTTTACTAATTAGAATTTAAAAATCTGGTTTAGTGATTCTGTCTTAATTGGCTTTTGTGAATTTGCACAATGCACATAAGTCTCCTAAGATGGGCACTAATTACACTTTATGAATATATTCTCTCAAATCTTAAATGTCAGCAAGTGTACCCCAAGCAAATAAATGATGGGGATATTAAGTTACTTAACATCTCCACTTAAAATTATTCTACCTAAAAATCAAAGCCACTTTTAAAGTTATTTTTTTAAAAAAGAAGAAAGAAAAGAGAAACCTAAATAAGCATAAAATAAACTGCTTCTTGTAAGTGTAATACAGACATGCCAGGGAACACACAAGGCTAAAAGAATGTTAACTTTATTTATGAACATGTGATCTGTGTTTATACACATGCTAATAAACAAAAAGGAAATAATTGTTTTCAAGAAATAAAACTTCATCTGAATTAGTTTAAATACTATATAAAATGTACTTTATACAAAATGTGTTACATTAACTACTACAGTCACCAGTATAGTCAATCTGATTTGTGCTAGCATTTGGATACATAAAAATCAGTTTTAAACCAATCACCAGCAAAACAGAAACTGTGGACAGTCTTTACAGCATTACGCTTTAACCACCCCCCCCAAAAAAACCCATATACCCCAAAGAGGGGAAAAAAAAAAACCCCAAACACTAAGAGTTCTGATTTTTGAATCACTACATTTAGTTCCATGAGAACTAAAGGCCATATACTTTATAGAGAACAAGTCCAAAGTTCAGATATTCTATGTTATCATGTTTAAGATCCAATGATCCAAGGTTAGTGAAATGCCTGATACACAATTAAAAGATCAGTAGCATTTTAAAAGGATAAAGTTGAAACAGCAAGCAATACCCTTAAATTCTACGTGAAGATTTCAGACATCTTGTATTGTGTACAAATCAAGCCTGAGCAGTCATGTTGAGAGCACCATCAAGTTTACAGAACCCAATTACTACAGATCTCTGTTCTGAAACGGATGTTTCACCCCACAACTTAGGAATGCTGCTACCTTTCACTTAAAAGCTCAAAGTCAAAATGGTGTCATACTTAAGGTTAAGATGTTACCCTGGTTAAGGGGAGTTACCTTTGATAAGCTACAGCTTTCAGCTGGCTTACAATTAATGCAGCATTTTAATATCTTATGAGAAACAGGAAATATTTTAATTTGGACAACTGAGCAGACTAGAGAAGTAGAAGACCTCTGTTAAAACTTGAGAACGGTGTACTCAATTGTATAAAATCATCAAAATCATCGACGAGACACTGATATACTTGTAGGGGGCCCAATTCCAGGTTTCACTTTACAGTACAGATATAAACAAAGAATAGGAGCTCAAAATTGCCAAATAAAGCAAAAGTAAATAATAAAAGCTGCATCAATGGTCTCTGGAAAGCTCTTTTCTATGACGTGTCTGAAACTGGAGAAAGAATCAAACCTTAAATATATGCTTTGGATGTTGCTAATGCATTTTTCAAAGCCATCAATCAGGCAGAAAAAAAACCAAAAACCAAAAAAAACCAAAAACCAAAAAAAGAAAAACTAAGTGATACAACGTGAAAATGGCAAAATATACACTCCAAACATTTTTTATTGCAAGAAACAAAAAGCACACAACAGCCTGTACATACATACAAAATACTAACTATAGACAGACAGATGTAGAACATGTTACCATGTTCATTAGTGTAAAACCTACATGATCTAAAAAAAGATCATACATTAACTGTACAACACAGCGTCATACAGGAAGAATGCTATCATATTTAATATGAAACAGTGTTTTCTGGGCACAAACTACCCATTTCTACAAAATAAAGTGTGCAAGTTATGCCACATATATCCATATTCAACTGAGCTGTAATCAAATACATTTTATTTACAATATGTACTATGATCAGTTGGATATTAAGTTCTAAAATGATTTACTTCACTGCTACATTATAAAGGTAAAAGCAATGTGTAGAAAAAGTGTGAGATTGTGTTTTTACATACTGCTTTTGAAGTTCCCATCACTGGTTCAGTTCGACTTCTAAAACGACAAAAAGAAAATCAGCATTAGCTCTCTGTGAGTAGCTATTAATGAATTTTTGTGATAAAAACATCTCTCTAATCACACATTTTTAGGAACACAATTTTTCCTTGGCATAAAGATTTTAAAACAGCCAATTTCAGAAGTAATAAACACACTACCTTGATTAATCTTTACTATCTTTGAACAGTTTAAGATGCATTTCTGGTTTTAAAAAAAAAAAATCCATACTGGGGAATTCTAGAATAGATGTGTATCTTGCCACTTATACAATAAATGTTTTCTGAAAGGTAGTATGAGGATTTTGTTATTTAAGAAACTTTGCCATTATTTCTTAATAGATTGAACAACATTATTCCTCAGTTTCTTAATAGGTACAGACGTGAATTTTCATACATCGGATTTCCTTAAAGCAAGACCACTGTTGTTAACATTTTTAAATTTGGATCCCTGAGAAATTGCTGTGCTCCAAAAACTAAATTTGAAATCCAGAAAGGTTGGCAGTTTAATTTTTTAAAAGTCTCAAGACAATGACCAAAGACTAAATAAGAATTCTAAGTTCCAAAAAAATCAACAGTCTGACAGAGTATTTTGGTTAAAAGAATAAGTTAAATAAGTTGGTTATGGAGACCTGAACAACTTGATTTTTAAAATACATACACAAATAAGCTCAAGGAGAAATTCCTTTAAAAGTCCACACAGAAAAGGGGACAAGAGTCAAGTTGCTAAAATACAGCCTTTAAAGGCTTAGTTTTAGTTTTAAGTTTACGCTATCCTGACTACAAAGAAATGTCAGACAGCGTATGAATGGAGTTTCTAAATTTGTGCATGATTTGGAAGTCCTGAGATAAAAATGAAGTTTTAATTTACTAGTATTTGCTCAACAAATTCAAAGGCACTTCACGAGGCAAGTATATTACAAAGGAAATCATATACATAGTGAATTCACATTTAATTCTTTAAGGGGCAACTATTTTCCCTAATATTGATACTCTGAACAATTCTCTCCTCAAAGTCTCTGAATATCAAAAAAATCTACTGAAATCGAATGCTTGCTATTTTTAAAAAGCACTTGGTAAATTAAGGAATAACTTCACACTAGATTCTAGGAATTAATTCTTCTCTTACAATGTCTCAAAATTATGTAAAGTAAAAGGCACATAGTTCACTTGGTATTTACAGGAAAAAAAAAGTATTCAGCTTTTTAAGTTGTTGCTATACAGAAGATATTACACAAAAGAACCTCCAAACGTTAACGTATGGAATATAACTTTACACTAAACTAATGAGAATATTCTTAGAAAACTTGTCCACATGAGGTAAAGCTCCAGGAAATGACTATTTTCCCTCAATTCCAAGAACACATTCCATTTCCTAGGACTGGCAAATTCCAGAATGTTTCATTGACCAAAAGCAGAATTTGCCAGAATTTCAAGTAAGGTAAAAATCTCTATGCTTTAAATAGCTCAAGTTGCTACTCTTTTCACATATTTTAATTGTTATCACCATTGAAATTTCAAGAAAGCAGAGAAAGTTAGATACAAAGTTTTAATCCTGCCCCTTTAGTGAATTTCTTAAGCTCTAGACCACTCCTAAGATATTACCACATTCTTACTCCAATAAAGGGCATTTACCATGTGCCAGGCACTATTTAATTCCTACAACTCCCTGGAGTTAAATACTCATATCCCTATTTTATTTTGAGGAATCTGAGTCACAGACTTTAGGTAACTTATCCAAATACAACTTCACACAACTGGTGGGAAGTAGTAAATGGAGTCAAACCTAAGCCTGATTCCAGTGTCTGTGGTTGCTTCCCAACAAAAGCCCCGTACTGATTAGGAACAAATGTTAGCATTACTGAATACTCTTGATGCTGACACAACATTTAGGACAGATCTCTTAAGACACTTAATATACATTTCTGTAGTGAAAAAATGGTAGGGGGAAAAAGTGTACAGGCAAATAAAAACCAAAGAAGGGTTCAGAAATATTTATTCACTAATTTGAACATCACTTTCTTGTCTTTGTAAATATTACCTATACAGAGCAAAAAATCTTTCTAATTAGTTCTTACTCCTAACTAGAGGTTAAGTTAGCTGGGGGAAGAAATCAGGAAAAAACAAACTCATCCTCACAATTTTAAGGATTAAGAAGACATACTTATTAGGGTAAAGTAATGAGTTCAGTTCTAAAATATACTTGTTCTTTCTCACAAAAAAAGTCTATTTTGAGAACTTAAACATGGGATTTAATAAATACTTACATAACGTATGTCTTGCTTGTAGATTTAACACCTCCAATAGGAATTCTTCTAACAATTACAGATGAATTCTTAGGAATTAGAGCATTATCATCAGTATATTCTGTAAATAAAAAAATAAAGATTTGAATTTCTATTTGGGATTTGGATAATTCATAGTCCTCAAGAAACAGAAAACTTCAACCAGACATAAACGTTACGTGAAATGATCTTAAATATAAAGGAGCATTAGTAACTACATGCTCCTTACATCTAGATTACTGAAATTGTCAGAACAAATATCCAAAGCCATAAGGGGTTTCTCTTAAAAGGACACCCAATAGTATCAGCAGGTTCTTGGCTCTGGCACCTCTACTTTTGTGGAACCCCAAATCTCAGAAAGACTAAGTCATTCTCTATTTAGCCAGTAATGCAGAACATCTGAACTATATGAGAAAAAGCTGTTATTTAGAATGCAAACATTCTCTCTCTCCTAGGCCCTAAACACAGTATTACTGGGTAAGACACAGTAAAAAATTAAAATATGACACATTTCAAATACAGAATAAAGGGCTTTGTAATAAAGAATTAAAAGTGGATGCAACTTTGGATAGTATGTTGATTCAAGGAAGGCCCCTCTGAGGAACTGACATGTGAGACTAAGAAGCCAGCAAGATGTGCAAAAACACCGGACAAAGAATGTTTCAGATAGAGGGAAAAGCATGCGAAAAAATGACACAAAAAGGCCAGAAGAGCTGATGAAAATGAAAGAATGACTTGAAATACAGGTAGAAAGGTACACATTATATATCCTGATTCATATCTTGTTTCTAAGTACAACAGGAAGCCACTGAAGGATTTTAAATAAAAATGATGACAATTCTAAAAACAATATTAAAAAACAAAGATAACTCTGGTATCTAAGTGGAGAATGAACCTGCATGGGAACAAGAATAGAAACAGGGTGACTAATATGAAGATTGCTGCGTAGTTTAGGTAAGAGAGAATAATGATCTGTTCTGGAATGTGACAGAGAAATCGAGTCAGAGTGTTTTGAGGTAGAACGAAGGCTTTCGGATGGATGCGGGGGCAGAGATGAAGGTGAAAGAGGAATCAGGTATGAATTCCTGGGTTCCTGGCTTAAGCAACTGGATGAACAAGGATGTCACTTTCTCAGAAGACAAACAGGGAGGAAGAATTTTTCTACTCTTTGGACTATTGCTTGCAATACTTTTCTAAGAACGAAATTAAAAAAGAAGCTGGACCAATGAATTCAACTATGGTTAAAAAAAAAAAAGATTTGCTATGAAAGGAATTTGTAAAATTACCAAAAAGAAAAATAATCCACTACAGGGAGACAGATATAAAAATGTACCCATCTCCCTTAATCACACAATCAGGTATCAGGGTTCACTCTTTTAAGATTACTGAGTTTACCTGATTCACTAATGTTACTCAGCACCTAGGGGCTGACTACCACTGTTCTAATTATTTTAAGTTTATCACATATGTAAGCATTTTAAGCTTTTATATATGTATCAGCTCTATTATTTTTAATCACACTATTACTATTTCCTGTTATAAACTAAAGTGTTCAGGAAAGGGCTCTTTTCAGTATATTTGAGGTAGTAAGCTGTATCTTCACAAGTATCCAATTAGAGTGATGCAATTTCCTAGATTTCACATACCAATGTAAGACTACCATCATTATCTTTTGGATAGTTCAGGATAGTCCCAAATTCCAAGCAAGATCTGAGTAAGAAAAACTGGGAGCAGGGGAGATGGGGTATCTTTTAAAAATTCTGGAACCAAAACTTGGTGTCAAACACAGGACAGTTAAGCTTCTACCTATGTAACAACCCTCAAAAGAGTTCACTGTGGGAACAAATAGCAAATATGTTCATGAGCTCTCCAATCCAACTTATTCATTTGATCAACACAGTGCTCTGTCAAGCTTGAAGTCTGGTGCCCTGATGCCACATGCTTTCTAATTGACCTTTTAAAGTATCTGAGTTACACTGATGATTTCTTACCCTTTAAATACCTCCTTAATAAGTAGTCTGTTAACTTCAAAAGACCCTTTCTATGCAACACTGTCATTTCGGATCCAAAAACATGAAGACTATGGATGAAATGAAAAACAAGATGAATTTAAGAAATGGAGAAACAGTCTTGAAAATACTTCATCCTCAGCTTCCAAATCTTTCACACTAAGTTCAGGATAAAAGTTGTTTTGTTGTGTGTGTGTGTGCGTTTTTTTTTGGAGGGGGATTGCAAATAAGCAGAAAATTAGGAAAACAAGTTTATTCAGGAAAAACATTAAAAAAGATAATCTGAGATTCATTTTGAAATACAGTCTAGAAATAAAGAAGAATTCTTAAATCTAAAACATGAAATTCTGATCCAAGCATTTTAGTCTAATTAAGATGTAAGAGTCCTAAACATGGACAGATTTCCAAAACTGTAAGGAATGTTTTATAGAAACATGATAGAAATATTAATTCAAACAAACGAAAGTGATCCAGTTTGGCATTCTTTCCTAGGCAATCTCCTAACTAGGAAGCTATATTTATTCCATCCTCTTTAATTCACTGGATGGTGGTAAAACCAAGTGGCATTCTTACTCAGCTACCTTGTGACACTGGATGCTATTTGTCATAAAACTCATTAAGTGCCTAGATATCTTTTTTCTCTCCTAATTTGAGGACTGCATAAGATGCAAATTTTCTCTTCTCTTAACCAATCTAATAGCAAAGCTTTCTCCAATAATGACAGTTCACAAATACATAAAAAATATGCTGCTGGGCAAAGCACTTCCCTGATTTCAGCGTTTGTAAAAATAACGTATCATATAATTTCCTGGCTTAGAAAAAAAAAACAACGCATGACAAAACTCTTAAATTCATGGACAAGAATTCCATCAACAATAATTTACTCCAGTTTAACAAAGCTGTTATCAATTATTAGGTGGAAAAGATGGACAAAGTCTAGCCTTAAATGATTAAATCCTGTTATACTCCAGTAAAATATGAAATTGCGTAGTATGTGATTAAAATTGCCTTAATATTCTCTAATTTCATTTATATTTTCTTTCCTCTCATTCTTTAAGTATCACTAACATACAAAGATGGCCTAAAATTCGTGTAAATCCATCTGTTCTGTTAAGCGTGACTATAATGCTTAAGGGATGCTTTTGTGGCCTTAAAGAATATCTTCTTTAAGGTATTTTCTTGAATAATATTTTTAAAAGCTGTTTCTCAACTGTTCATGATCCCCAATAATTTTCCCACATAATTACAATTACTAAAGCCTCACATGAAGTGTCCCTTAGGTCTGATACACTGAAAAAAGTGGGTGGGGGGAAGTGGAGACTATTCTTTCACGTGTTATCAAGTGAGTATATAAAGTTCTTCCTTATTGAGTATTTTTGAGTTGTGATATGCCAGTAGTAGTTTCTTAACACAGTTATGTCTGGATGTACTGATAAATGGAAAACAGCTCTTGTACATGACAAGAGTTACTCTACCTACCAAACTATATGCTAGATGTGGGCCCCCCCCAAATTTCAACTAAAAGAACCCATGTTCCACCTTAAGCCAAATGTAGTGATCAATGAAATACCCTAACTAGCACTTCACTTTACTTCTCATCCCATCAGTAAAACTCAAAAGACTAACCTACTAAAAACTACACATCAGCATTACAGTAATGCGAAAAAGAAACCAAAACAAGCTCAAAGGCAGAATCTGAAAAGGCCATTTTGTCTCATTCTCATACCTATGCTACATTCTCAATATAGTATAAAATGCTTTTAAAAAGGAGAAAGAACTTAAAGATTCCAATGAGTGGCTTCTATAAATAAGCTACTCATATGGTAGCAGCCGACTATTTTTCAGTATCCTAGTATCAACATAATCATATAAAGTCTAGCAATTACTATTCAAAAAAAAAAGAAAAACCTGTACTTTTGATCTTTACGAAATTGCTGAAGTTTGAGAGTAATGTGATGAACTAAGAGTTCAACTACCTAATTACTGCATTACTAATTCTGGAATTCACACACAAGACAAAAGTGGTCACACCGGAATATACCAAGTTCCAAAAGCAATTCCAACATTAAAGACTGGCTGGATTAAATCCTCTACAACATTAAAGTGAGGATCCTTCACCACAACGCAGGCAACTCCAAAATTTAAAACTAACTAAATAAATCAGGAGAGGGAGAAGAGAACATAGAATTTGCCATTAAACCCCCAAACGTGGTTAGGTTAGAAAGTTAGAAAAGTATCTCTAGTGCTGCTTTAACAAATAAGCAGCCTGGCTTATGCGCTCCTCCCCTCCTTCTGAAGAAAAACAGGTTAGAAAACGCCCCAGGGCAAGCACTCAGAGAACCTGGACAACACCCCCATCCTGTGCCACGGAAATCCTCGTTTTAAAAAATCATTTGGGAGGAATCATCAGACTTTGCACGACTGGGGATCAGCCTGTTCCAGATGATCCAAGTACGTAGAAATCAAATAAGTCAAACTTCAGGGCCGACTGCTGCAACCCTTGGCTATCAATGAAAGTCGTCCCCGAAGTGTTTGAACGAACAGTCCCACAAGAGACATCATGGCGGTTAGTCTCCTGCCAGGCACCTCACCACCAGCATCTCTCTTCCACCAGCGAGGATCTGGAGCCCCTGTGGCTCTTACCTTCTTTCGTCTGCGCGTTGGTGATCTGCAGGTCGCAGTCGGCAGCTTTCAGCTTCTCTCTCCCCATAATCTGCTTCTTTAAATCGCAAAGGGAGATGTGGAGCCCATCAAAGGTGACGGTATCATAGTTGAGTTTAGAGGAAAATTTATAATGCACACAGGACATGGTGCCAAAGGATTCCTAAGGTTCAGCGAGGAGACGTGGACACGCTCAATGTATGTATATTTATAAACTTAAGAGCAAAATATGTACACACACAGAACACTCAAGAGACACCGAAGGACCCTAAGGCCTCAGATTAAATAACCCCCCCAGCCACAAGCGGGGGTTCGTAAAAACAATAATCCAGAACACCCCCCCCCCCCGGATATTCAAAATCGCTTCATGTGGGAGGAGGAGGACGAGGACGGGGCAGGGGGCAAGTGAGAATCCGCCAACGGGCACAATGTCACCCCGCTGGGTCCCCCTCGCTCATGCTAAGGGCCGGCAGGAGACGGGGGCAGGCGGTGCAGTCAGTAGCGGTCAGTCCACACGTTAAAGTCCGAGCGACCCCGCGGGGTCAGGGGTCCATAGCGCGGCCGCACCTCCCGGTTGGTCTCTCTCTCCGTGGACGGGGGTGACCCAGGCCCCGGGAGAAGGTTGAGGGGAGAGGGCCTAGGCCCGGAGTCCACGAGCGGCCTCTCGCCTCCTCCTGGCTTCCGGACGACCGGCGTCGGCTGCCCCAGGCCCAGGCCCCCACCACACACAGACCCCTTTCGCCTGCTCCCCGGAGGCCACGGGCGGCCCCGCGGCCTAGGCCGAAACGCGCGGTCGGCGGAGGAGAGGCCTTCCCGCAGGCCGCCCCCAGCTCCGCCTCCCCCCCGCCGCCGCCGCCGCCAACGCCGCCTCAGACACAAAGCCGGTACTAGGCCTCGGCTAGGCCTTGCAGCGCCTCCTCACCACCCCGGGCCCCAGCCAGCAGCCGGGGGGCTTCGGCTGACCCTGGCGACACCGCCGAGGCTCCCTGACGCTTCCTCTCGCCGAGTGCTCCGCGCTTCTCTCGCCTTTCGCTTCCGTCGCCTTTCGGCCCAGTACCGAAAGATTAGGCCCGGAAACCGCCGGGCAACGGCGAGGGCTCCGCCGGCTCCCTTTTTGTTTCGCCCCCCCTGCCGCTCTCGGGTTCTCGCCAGGTGCCGGCGACACCTCCAAGCCAACCACTATGGCGGACGCGGCCTGGCTTCGGACGAGCGCCCCACTCCGGGGTCTCTTAAGCAGGGATTGCACGGGCGGCGCGCGCGGGGCGGGCCTGACGTGCTCTCATAGGCGGGACGAAGGGCGGGGCCTGCGGCGTCACAAAGCGCACCGGCCCGCCCACGTGACCCCGCGCTTTGTGACTCCCGAGCGCGTAACCTAAACCATCCGGGAGAACGGAAGAAACCATCTGCCTCAAAGGGCGGGGGGGGAACCACCGATTCCTCTCCCAAGTTTAAATAAGCATTATGGTTGAAATGCAGTAAACTATGGTTGCTATGCAAGCACCCCCTAGCTTCCTCTTACAACAAACTGGTTACCTAACGTTCTTCCTAAGGAGAAATTCTGGAGCAGCCCCGGGCTTGAACTGATAACAACCACTACTGTAAAGATATATTGAGCTCTTTAAGTATATGCTTGATATATTAAGCATGGGGGTAAGCGCTTTACAGTATTTTCACGCTCGGGAGCCTAGTTGTCTGGGTTGGAATCCTAGCTGTGGGGACTCTAGATTTTACTCCTCTGTGCCTTAGTTTCCTCGGTTATATTATAAAATGTTGTTTAAAAAATCGTATTTGGTTTACTGGGTTGTTAGAGATTAAATTAATGAATACATATCCATTGTTTAGGACCGTCCCTGGCACATGGTTCAATGTGGCTCAATAAATGTTAGTTTAACAACATCAACAAAAAACCCGAGGTGGTCAGCACTACCGTTATCTCCAATTTATAGATGAGGGAACTGAAGCTAGTGAGCGATCATGCACTTTCTGAATTCGCAGAATCAGGGGAATGTCTGCTCAGTGGCGGGGTCCGAAATTCCATCGCTAATTATACATGCCGGGAACTGTACCAAGAACCCCCTCAGCAGATTGGAATATTTTTTCCTTGGTGCATGGGGAAGTTATTATTACATTCATAAAATTCATAATGTAATAAAGTTGTGTTCATAAACTGCAATAATCACTATTATTTACAAATGCATTTTCCGCATCCTCTCTGAATTTTACAGGCTGGGCTCAGAGAAGTTAGTCACTGGGAGCAAGGTCACACAGCCAAGATGTGGCAAAGTTTGCCAGGGACTTCCTAAATACACACTCCAAATTCTTACTGAACTCGGTTTAAATCAATTATCTTATTGTAAAAGTCTCCTGAGGCCACCTTATCTAAATAGCACCGTCATCATTCTCCATTCCTTTACTCTTAATTTTATTCCAAGCACTCACTCATCATTACTTACAGGGTGTATGTTTACTTTTAAATCCTCTGTCTCCCCTTCAGCTGAGAAAAGGGATTTTTGTCTCTTTTGCTTATACTGTATACCCAGATCTTAGAACACTGCTTGGACATAGTAGGCACTCAAGAAATATCTGTTGAATAACTAAATACATTTTTATGTAACCTATAGAAATACCATGGCAATAAGATTTTGGCAAATCAAGGGCAGTCCCAGAGACACAAATACAATTTAATTCAACCACATCATCAGTGCTTTTCACATGTAACAAATTTCTCTCTCCTTTATCTTTGGTAACTCACTAAAATTTTCTTGCTCTTGGGTCCACTGTAGAACAGCTGCTTTTCTTGAAAAAAATCTCTGTGTGAATGAAAGGGGGAAAATCACATCTAATGAAAGAAAAACTGGACAAGAGAATGGTGAATCGTCTTGGTATCCCTGCCTCCAAAGTGGTCTTTGGTTAGTTCCTCCACACCCAATTTAATTAATCAACCTGATGGGATTCAAAGGAGGCCACACCCTTAGGGTAGAGTATATCAGACCCCTGCCAGAAGAGGAGTAAGTGTACTTTGAAAGAATACAGTCAGTGGTATGACTTGGTCCAACCGTTCTCCTCAGCCAAGAGCCCTTTACAAAGCTTTGCTCACCCTTGGCACTCATTTATGGAGAGCTCACGCCTTATCACATCAAACAGGTCAAAATGTACCCACAACCCACATTAAATATACTTTTGATGAGATTTTCTTTTTAATTAATTAATTTATTTATTTTTGGCTGCATTGGGTCTTTGTTGCTGTGCATGGGCTTTCTCTAGTTGCGGCGAGCGGGGGCAACTCTTCCCTGTGGCGCGCGGGTTTCTCATTGCGGTGTTTTCTCTTGTTGAGGAGCAGCCAGGCTCTAGGCAGGCAGGCTTCAGTAGTTGTGGCTTGCAGGCTCTAGAGCTCAGGCTCAGTAGTTGTGACGCACGGGGCTTAGTTGCTCCGCAGCATGTGGGATCTTCCCGGAACAGGAATCGAACCCACATTGGCAGGCGGATTCTTAACCACTGCACCACCAGGGAAGTCCCTGATGAGATTTAACTGAGCTGCCTGACTAATTGGCGAAATGTTACATCTGGTTCCTTTCATTAAATTCCTTTACTAATATCAATTTTGTAAATTTCTTTTGGTTATATGGAACTACATTCCCTGCCACTGCTGTACCTACCTCCCCAATATTTTTGTAAACCCTTGAAGAGCCTTTTGTGCTATACCTATGGTGAATGAAGCATCCCTTTCCAAGCTCCTCCTCTGTGGCAATTTTGGGGCTCTCACATCTAGGATTTTATACCTTTGTCATTCTCAAACCCACCGTACCCTCACACCTCCACCAAACACATACATTTAGTAGATCTCCTACCTTATTTCCTTCTGCTAAAATTTCCTAATTGGGAGACTGAAGAAGCTCTGCCTGTCCACTGAAGGGGACTTGGACTACTGCCCAGGCTCCAGAAGTTAGAGTGAGGCCTGCCCCCGCGGAGACTGTATTTATATACATTTATAATCCAATCCCCCAAGTGCCCCAGTAGCAGTGACATCACCAGATTCTTACTCTGGCCTGCACACTCTGAGGCCAAATTCATCAAAGGTAGATACATATATCCCCATACCACCAACGTATCTTCCCCAGATGGTTGATTGATTGCCCTTATATTACCTTTATATTTATTTAATATTGGAGCCTACAAACATTTTTGCATTTTTAATAGAATCCATCAGTCTTCTTCCCTTCACTTTTTTTTTTGGCCGAACCACTCAGCTTACAGGAACTTAGCTCCCTAACCAGGGACTGAACCCGTGCTCTCGACAATGAAAGTGCCAAGTCCTAACCACTAGACCACCAGGGAATTCCCTCCTTCATGGTTTTTACCTTTATTTGTATACTTAAAAAAGTAGTTCCTGGCCATTCAATACCCACTTTAGATATTTATCTGCTTATGTGTCCTTCTAGTTTATGTATGAGCTTCCTGAGTTTAAATTAAACTCTGTAATCTATTTGAATATTTCTGTGTATAGGATACACAGAGCAAAGATGATTTTATCCCTTTTAAAATTGCGGGGCTTCCCTGGTAGCGCAGTGGTTGAGAATCCGCCTGCCAATGCAGGGGACACGATCCCTGGTCCGGGAAGATCCCACATGCCGCAGAGCAACTAAGCCTGTGCACTACATCTACTGAGCCTGTGATCTAGAGCCCGTGAGCCACAACTGCTGAGCCCGCATGCCGCAACTACTGAAGCCCACGTGCCTAGAGCCCGTGCTCTGCAATGAGAAGCCACCGCAATGAGAAGCCCGTACACCACAATGAAGAGTAGCCCCCGCGCTCTCTGCAACTAGAGAAAGCCCGCGCACAACAACGAAGACCCAATGCAGCCGAAAATAAATAAATAACTTGTTTAAAAAAAAACCCATTTCTAAAAACAAAATTAAAAAATAAAATAAGATTGTGAAATATATTGTTAACAAAGAAAAAAAGCATAAATATATATATATTATGATTTGATGCAAACTACAATATGATCTATAAAGGAACTTTGTTTTTAAACTATTTTTATCTTACATCTATTTATAATAGGTGATTTTAGTTTTTAGAATATTTTTGCAACCTTATGTTTGACTCCTTCCATTTTGCCTTCTTAGCATTTTAAGGCACATTTAATTTGCTGAAAGCTGAAGGTCATTGATTATTTAAGTCCTCATATGAACTGAGTTTTTGAAAATTGATATGAGCAACCTATTTTCCCTCCACCGTTAATTCATGTATTCACTCAACACTCATTCAACTGGCAAAAGTAAGAAGTTTGACTGGGAATTCCCTGGCAGTCCAGTGGCTTTCACTGCTGAGGGTGAAGGTTCAATCCCTGGTCCCAGACCTAAGATCCCCGTAAGTCATGTGGTATGGCAAAAAAAAAAAAAAAAAAAAAAAATGATAATAACATGTATGGGAGATGGGGAACAGTGGGATCCCCTGTGATCATTGGGGGGTGTGCATTGGAACAGTCATTTGGAGAAACAGTTTGGGATTCTCTTGCAAAATTGAGCATTCCTATACCCCATGAATCAGTAATTCCACTCCTTGATTTGTGAAACAGAGTTAAAATGCTACTTTCCTAGAAACAGAAAGTAGGGGTTGGGGGAGGGGGAAAATGAGGAGGAGATGTTCAATGTGTATGGACTTTCAGTTTTGCAGGACGAAAAAATTCTAATTCTAGTTACACAAAAAAGTGAATATATCTAACACCACTAAAGCATACAGCTAAAAATGTTTAAGATGATAAATTTTGTGTTACATAAAAAAAAAAAAGACCAGAAATATAGTATCTCAGAAATTCCCTGGCAGTCCAGTGGTTAGGACTCTGTGCTTTCACTGCTGAGGGCCTGGGTTCAATCCCTGGTTAGGGAACCAAGATCCCAGAAGCCACGCAACACTCCCCCACCCCCACCCCCACAAAAAAATATATATAGTATCTTTCTCATATTATATTGGTTATATACCCAAGGCAAAATTTAACTCGTGTACTTGCACAAGAATTTCATGGAGGCTCTCTTTTTAATAACAAAAAGCTGAAACAACCCAAATGCCCATGCCATGAGAATTCATTAAACTCCATCCAGACACTAGAATATTGTACAGCAGTAAAAAATAAGTAAAATACAGCTACATGTAACAATATTGTGATGAGAATCTTTTTAGCTGTTCTTGAATCAAAAAAGCAAGTCTCAGATGATGGCATATTATATAATACCCTTTCTGTGAATTTCAAAAAACTAGTACAACTAAACAATACGTTATTTAGTTAGTCATACGGATATAACACATCGGCAAAAAGACAACTGGAAAACACAAAACTCAGGAGACTCATTACTTCTGAGAAGGAAGGATGAGATACAGAAGAGGAACCCAGAGTTGTTGGTAATGATCTTAGTCTTGGGTAGGTTCACAGGTATTCATTATTTTAATGAAAAGAAAGAAAGAAAGAACAATTAAACTACAAGGGAGCCATGCACAGAGCAATGATGACAAGAGGTCATGAGATCAGGGTTATGATTAATCCACTGATGTGCTCCTGAAGTTCCAGCCCTCCCTTCTTCCCACTACCAGCGAAGAATCTCACAAACAGACAGAAAAATGAAGTCCCTTTCAAAGAAACCAAAATTAGGCTAGCTCCCTAAACTCTTGTAGCACTTAATGCCATAACTGTAAAAAACAAAACAAAACAAAACAAAAACACCTCATTTTTTTTTTTTTTTTTTGCGTTACGCGGGCCTCTCACTGTTGTGGCCTCTCCCGTTGTGGAGCACAGGCTCTGGACGCGCAGGCTCAGTGGCCATGGCTCACGGGCCCAGCCGCTCCGCGGCATGTGGGATCCTCCCGGACAGGGGAACGAACCTGCGTCCCCTGCATCGGCAGGCGGACTCTTAACCACTGCGCCACCAGGGAAGCCCCCTTATGTTTTGCTTATACTTCTGTTCTAGTTTTCTTGTGTTCAGATCAGAGAGGCGACTTGACCCTCAGACCAGACTCTGGGTGACCTAGGGACCTGGAGCCAGAACGTGCCACCAGAGACCTCATGTTGTCCTGTGTCTTCTAACTTCGCCTCATAAAAGTGGGACTCAAAACCAGGAATGTTCTGAAGAGGTGTGGCCTCATAAAAGTGCCAGGGGACATTATGTAGAGACAGACACACGCCACGCTTCCTTCTCCTAGGAATGCGAGGGCTCTAGGTAAACGCAAAAGATGAGTAGTTCCGTGCTTTGTGACCACCTAGAGGGGTGGGACAGGGAGGATGGGAGGGTGACGCAAGAGGGAGGGGATACGGGGATATATGTATACATATAGCTGATTCACTTTGTTGTACAGCAGAAACTAACCCACCATTGTAAAGAAATTATACTCCAATAAAGATGTTAAGAAAAAAAAAAGACGAGTGTGAATGGGAATGTTATTGCATCAGAGCTCAGGTAGAGCTCAGAAACTTGGAGAAGCCTCTTCTCTTTAGGATGAATGTGACCTATTCATTCATTTCCCCAGATATGAACTTTGTAACGAGTGCCAGTGTGTGGCAGGCATTGTGCTGGCTGCTGGGCAATCCGCTGTGAACATATCAAAGCCCCTGCCTGCAGGGCGTTTACAATAAGTTAGGGAAATCGTGTGATTTTTAGAGGCTCCCAAACTTGCTGTGTGACCTTGTGAAAGTACTTTAACTTCTCTGGACCTTGGTTTCCTCTGGGACCTGTTTCATGGGCCCTGTGTGACTGCACTCAGAAGGGTCCTGTGCTTGGTTTAATGCTCTGATATTGCGGTCTAGACATTCCTTTTAAGTTTCATTTTCATTTGGCCCTGAGTCCCACAAAGTATGTAGCTGGTCTTGGTTTTCTTGATTAGTGAAACAGAGTTAAAATAGTGTTTTCCTAGAAACAGAAAGAAGGGGTTGGCGGAGGGGGAAATGGGAAGCGTTTCAGTTTTGCTAGATGAAAAAGTTCTAGAGATCTGTTGCACAACAAAAGTAAACACGCTTAACACTACTAAGCTGTACACTTAAAAATGGTTAAGATGATACATTTTATGTTATGCGTAAAAAAAAAAAAGATGAAAAAAATAGTACCTTCCTCATATGTTTGTCAAGACAATTCCCTGACATTGTCTAGCACACAAGAACCATGTAAATAAATTCAAGTGGCCCATGCTAGAGATGTTTCTTTGACGCGCTTCCCATTTGGATAAACGTAACAACACCACCACAACTCTGGCTGGCATTTGCCACCCGTTTCCTATTCACCACGCCCCATGCCAAGTATTTTTAATGCAAAGCTCCTTAAATTCTCCCAAGAACCCTGCAAATAGGTCCTAATATTATCCCCATTTTATAAACGAGGTGATGAGGTTCAGAGAGGTGAAGTCATGTGCTTGAGGTCACACAGGATCCACGATTTAAAACAGGGTGTGCCTGGCTGGGGAGGACGGTCTCCTAACCACGACTCTATTTGACAGCAGAGGCATCCTATGGAGGGGCCCACGGGGAGGGGCATCCTATCTTCGTGTACCAGGAGCAAAGCTGATCCACTGCCAACAGACTGTCCCCGGCCTTCTTCCGTCTCACAGTTACCCTCTGTTATCTTTGATCCTGTGTTTTATCTTGTCTCTGCTCCTGGATTAAGTTCTCAGAGGGCACAGACCTCATCTGCTTCATCTGTCTTCCCTCAGGCACCTGGCAGGTGCCCCAGATAATTATTTGTGGAGCCCCAAAAGGACGCTTGATAAGTGGTTCTGTCTGGCTTCTCCAGCAGTAACAAGCTTGGTAGATTAACACAGGGCAGTGGCCTTGAATCTACCTTTTAAGGAAGTGCAAACAGGGGCGCCTTTAGGTACACAGGCCATCTCTCAGGCTTTGTGCACGCCCCTATCCCACTCTGCATCCAGGATTATTGATCCAATGGGCCTGGCTCTGTGCTGCATGCTGCAAGTGTAGTATCTCCTTTACCTTTACTATGACACTGTGAGGTAGGTCTGATTCTTTTCCCGGTTTTATGCAGGAGGAAAACCGAGGATCAGAGAAGGAAGCCCAAGGTTACATCCCCCAGAGGTGAGACCAAGGTCACAGCTAGTAGTGATGTAGCCAGGATTCAAACCCAGTGGGTGAGCTGACTTACCCTGTGTGGGGTTCCTCGCTGTGTCTGTCCCCTGTGCCTGCCTCAGGTGTCTACCTGTCTTTGGTTTGCTGCTGATGACGAAGGTATCATTCTCTCACGGTTGCTTATTGAGTGACGGCCTGTTCCTGGCATTGCTCGAGGCATGCAGGATACAGCAGTGATGCGCAAGTCTTTTGCTATCCTGGAGCTTCCGATCTAGTGGGGGAGAGCTACAATAAGCAACTAGACAAGCAGAGAGAGGATAACAGTAGAATGTGATAAGTACTATGAAGAAAATTAAACTGGGTTAGGGAGATGGAGAGTGACAGGGCGGTGGGTGAGGGTGACTTAACACTGGCTGGTCAGGAAGGGCCTCTGTGAGGAGGTGACATTTGAGTGTGAAGTTCTAAGGGAAGAAGTTTCTAGCTGGGGTGAGTGGCATGTGCAAGAGCCCTGAGGTGTGATCTAGGGACAGTCAAAAGGCTGGGACGGCTGAGGTATGGATAACGATGGGGAGTGACAGGGCTTAGGCCAGAGGCATACACAGGGGCCCAATCACATAGGACCATAAAAGCCATATGAACAAATTTTGACTTAGAGAGGAATGTCCTAGAAGTGTATGAGAACTCCCTCCCACGTTAACATTCAGGGCAATTTAAGTGTGGCTGGTACCACAGCTGAACTACAATTACCTTCAGAAGCATCTGGGAGGTTCCAGGAACTTGAAGGGGCTCAGGATAGCATGGGGCTGTCAGGTGTGGTTTATTTAAAGGCAAGATTGGGTGGCACATACACCATGGCTCATAGCATCCTTCCCAGCAGTCACGTAATCAGAGTTATGGCTTCTGACAGGTGGAGAAGGATGATCCAAAGGATAGCTGTTTCTTCCTGCAGCTCCTGGAGCCTGTTCCACCTGTTGTGCAGGCTGGTGACATAGATCTGGCAGGAATGGGTCAAAGGTAACCCTAATTATCTAGGTCTGAGACTTGGTAGAGGAAGAGGCTGGCAGTAGAAATCTTCCCCAGGGAGGCAGAAAAAGGGAGAAGGGAGGGGAAAGGCATGCCCATATTTGAGCCCTGACTCTGTGTTGAGGCATGGAGCTTCTTTCCAAAGTAGAGCCCAAAGAGTCTGATTCAGCAGGGCTTGGCGGGATATGCAGGTGGTTCTGATGCACAGCCAGGATTAAGAACCACCACATTCTAGGTTGCACATGGTTAAGTGCATAGATGCCAAAATAAAAAGACAAAACAAAACAAAAAACCACATTCACAATCCCTATCAAATTACCAATGACATTTTTCACAGAACTAGAACAAACATTTTTTTAATTTGTATGGAAACACAAAAGACCCCAAATAGCCAAAACAATCTTGGGAAAGAAAAACAGAGCTGGAGGAATCAGGTTCCCCATCTTCAGACTATACTACAAAGCTACAGTAATCAAAACAGTATGGTCTGGCAGAAAAGCAAACATATAGATCAATGGAAAGGATAGAAAGCCCAGAAATAAACCCATGCACTTATGGTCAATTAATCTACAGTAAAGGAGGCAAGAATACACAATGGAGAAAAGAGTCTCTTCAATAAGTGGCGCTGGGAAAACTGGACAGCTGCACATAAAAGAATAAAATTGGAACATTCTCTAACAGCATATACAAAAACAAATTCAAAATGGGTTAGAGACTAAATGTCATACCAGATACAATAAAACTCCAAGAGGAAAACATACGCTAGGAGAACACTCCTAGGAGAACACTCTTTGATGTGAATTGTGGTCATTTAGCATCCATCTTCTAGAATAATGGAAATAAAAGCAAAAATAAACAAATGGGACCTAAGTGAACTTAAAAGCTTTTGTTTTAAAGCTGATCACTCCAAACTGATCTACAGATTCAGTGCAATTCTGATCCAAAATCCCTGCAGGACTTTTGTAGAAATTGGCAAGCTGATTCTAAAATTTATTTGTAGAAGTCAAGGAATTAGAATAGCCAAAACAATTTTGAAATTGAAGAACAATGTTGGAAGAGTCACATTACCTGATTTTCTGACCTACTATAAAAACTAAAAAGTCCAGACATATATCCCCATGTATGTGTATAGCTGACTCGCTTTGTTATACAGCAGAAACTAACACACCATTGTGAAGCAATTATACTCCAATAAAGATGTTAAAAAAATAGTCCAGACAGCACTGTACTAGAGATAGTGTAGATATCTAGATCAATAAAACAGAATAGAGTCAAGAAATATATATATATATATATATATATATATATATATATATATATATATATGACATTCTTACAAAGCAAAATTATAGGGACAAAAAAAAAATCAGTGCTTTCCAAAAGCTGAGGTTTGAAGAGGGGGTGACTACAAAGAGGCATGGGGTAACTTTTGTGGGTGATGACACTGTTCTATACATTGATCATGGTGGTGGTTACAGACTGCATATCAAAACTCTAAGAGCTGTATGCTATGAATCATACCAATGTTTTTGTAGGACAGTCTCCCAAGGCAATAGAAATAAAAGCAAAAATAAACAAATGGGACCTAATCAAACTTACAAGCTTTTGTACAGCAAAGGAAACCACAGACAAAATGAAAAGACAACCTACAGACTGGAAGGAAATATTTGCAAATGATATGACCAACAAGGGCTTAATTGCCAAAATATACAAACAGCTCATACAGCCCAATAACAAAAAACCAAACAATTCAATAGAAAAATGGGCAGAAGACCTAAATAGACATTTCTCCAAAGAAGACATACAGATGGCCAACAGGCACATGAAAAGGTGCTCAACATCACTAATTGTTAGAGAATGCAAATCAAACCTACAATAAGGTACCACCTCACACTGGTCAGAATGGCCATCATTATAAAGTCTACAAATAAGAAATGCTGAAGAGGGTATGGAGAAAAGGGAAAACTCCTACACTGTTGGTGGGAATATAAGTTGGTGAAGCCACTGTGGAAAACAATATGGAGGTTCCTCAAAAAATTAAAAATAGAGTGGGATCCAGCAATCCCACTCCTGGGCATATATCCAGACAAAACTATAATTCAAAAAGATGTATGCACCCCTATGTTCACAGCAGCACTATTCACAATAGTCAAGACATGGAAACAACCTAAATGCCCATCGACAGATGAATGGATAAAGAAAATGTGGTACATATACACAATGGAATACTACTCAGCCATAAAAAAGGATGAAATAATGCCATTTGCAGCAACATGGATGGACATAGACTACCATACTAAGTGAAGTAAGTCAAAGAGAAAGACAAATACCATGTGATATCACTTATATGTGGAATCTAAAATATGACACAAATGAACCTATCTATGAAACAGAAACAGACTTACAGACACAGAGAACAGACTTGTGGTTGCCAAGGGGAAGGGGGAGTGGGGGATGGGTGGAATGGGAGTTTGGGATTAGCAGATGCAAACTAGTATATATAGAATGGATAAACAACATGGTCCTACTGTATAGCACAGGGAACTATATTCAATATCTTGTGATAAACCATAATGGAAAAGAATGTAAAAAAGAATGTATATATATATATATATATATATATATATATATATATGTATAGCTGAATCACTTCGCAGTACAACAGAAATAAAACATTGTCAATCAAAAAAAAAAAAAAAAAAAGCTTTTGCACAGCAAAGGAAACCATAAACAAAATGAAAAATCCTATGGACTGGGAGAAAATATTTGCAAACAATGCAACTGAAAAGGAATTAATTTCCAAAATATACAAACAGCTGATTCAGCTCACTGTCAAAAAAACAACCCAATCAAAAAATGGGCAGAAGACCTAAATAGACATTTCTCCAAAGAAGACATACAGATGGCCAACGAACACATGAAAAGATGCTCAACATCGCTAATTATTAGAGAAATGCAAATCAAAACTACAATGAGGCATCAGGACTTCCCTGGTGGTCCAGTGGTTAGGACTCTGTGCTTTCAGTGCCAAGGCCCCAGGTTCAATCCCTGGTCGGGGAACTAAGATCCCACAAGCCACGTGGCATGGGCAAAAAAAAAAAAAAAAAAAAAAACCCACAAAGAACTACAACAAGGTGTCACCTCACACTGGTCAGAATGGTCATCATCAAAATGTCTACAAATAAAAATTGCTGGAGAGGATGTGGAGAAAAGGGAACCCTGGTACACTGTTGGTGGGAGTGTAAATTGGTGCAGCCACTATGGAGAACAATATGGAGGTTCCTTAAAAAACTAAAAATAGAGTTACCATATGATCCTGCAATTACACTCTTGGGCATATATCTGGAAAAGACAAAAACTCTAATTAGAAAAGATACATGCACCCAAACGTTCATAGTAGCACTATTTACAATAGCCAAGACACAACCTAAGTGTCCATCAACAGATGAATGGATAAAGAAGATGTAGTATATATACACAATGGAATATTAGCCATAAAAAATGAAATAATGCCATTTCCAGCACATGGATGGACCTAGAGATTATCATACTAAGTGAAGTAAGTCAGACAGAGAAAGACAAATATAATATGATATCACATATGTGGAATCTAAACAAAAATGATATAAATGAACTGATTTACAAAACAGAAATAGACTCACAGACATAGAAAACAATCTTGTGGTTACCAAAGGGGAAAGGGGGAAGAGGGATAAACTGGGAATTTGGGATTAACAGATACACACTACTATATAGAAAATAAATAAACAACAAGGACCTACTGTATAGCACAGGGGACTATATTCAATATCTTGTAATCACCTATAATGGAAAAGAATCTGAAAAAGAATATATATATGACTGAATCATTTTGCTGTGCACTTGAAACTAATGCAACATTGTAAATTAACTCTACTTCAATTTTAAAAGATGGTTAAAAAATAAAATAAAATCTTTGGAAAAAGAATCACACTCGATCCCAAAATGCTCAAAGGATCTGGGGTCTAATGGGCCCATATGACCCACTGCTCTGCAGGCAGGGGGCAATAATATTACCTTTCTTTCAGGGTTGTCCTGAAGGTGCAATGTGGCCATTAGAAAGAGTGAGGCAAAATCCTTCTCCCAGTCATGGCCGAGCACCTCCCCACATCAATCCTGTGCAGTTAACAGCTGTAAATGCTGGATAAAATGTAAAAAACTTAACTACCTGAGGGCACTGGAGAATGACCAAAAACAGACCGTTGCTGAAGGGGTGTTGTCACGTAGAAGAAAGGGACAGGACCCGGGTGTATGTCCCATTTTCAAAGGCAGGGCAAAGGGGGTGGGGGTGGGGGTGGCTGCATCTCTGCCAGAATGCCTGGTTTACTGGCTTGAAGAATCAGAGAGCTAAGTGTGCATGAACACGGCCTCTGGAAATTGAGGGGGAAATCCTGGAAAGGGAGATCCAGAGAAGAGGAACCCCCCCCATTCTATACGTGAGCCCTGCTCCAATCTCTAGCAGAACCCTTGTATACAGGGCAACTCCAGCTGCAGTTAAAGTGAACAGATACACTTCAGCTAAGACCCGGGGTGGGGCGGGGGGCAGCCTGCAGCTTGAGTTCAGCCAAGTTATCTGCCTGCTTCAAAAAAAAGACTTGCCTGGTGGTGCAGTGGTTAACACTCTGCGCTCCCAGTGCAGGGGGCCCAGCTTCAACCCCTGGTCAGGGAACTAGATCCCACATGCCGCTTGCGTGCCCCAACTAAGTGTTCGCATGCCACAACTAAGGAGCCTGCCCACAACTAAGACCCGGCACAACCAAATAAAAATAAATTAATTAATTAAAAAAATAAATAAAGGAATGAGACAGCCTGCTCTGTACTGATATGGAAGGATATTCAAAATATATAAAGTGCAAAGCACAGTAAAAACCAGTGTATAATAGGCTTCTAAAATTGTATGTATACGTATCTGTGCATGTATATATATATACATGCATATATATATATACATGCATATATACATATGCACTTGTGTATATCTAGAGTATTTCTGAGAAGCTGAGAGGATACACAAACTGGTAACAGTGATTGCTTTCTCGGAAGGGAAAATGGAATTAGATTGGTCCAACCATATGAGAGGAAGAACCACTTTCTTTCCCCCTTTGGTTTTGTTTTTTTTCTAAGTCAGAATCACTGAAGTATAATTTCCATACATAAAAATTCACTCTTTTTAGTTTACAGTTTTCCAAATTTTGACAGACACATACAATCACGTACCAACCACCACAGTCAAGATGTAGGCTATTTCCGTCGCCTCCAAAATTCCCATGTGCTCCTCTGCAGTCAACCCCTCCCTCTACTTCCAGCCCCTGACAACCATCGACCTGTCTCCTGTCCCTACAGTTTTACCTTTTCCAGCTTATCCTATAAATGGAATCATACTGTATGTTGCCTTCTGGGGCTGGCTTCTTTCATTTAACCTATTTAATTTGACGTTCATCCACATTGTTATAGCCACAGTTCATTCCTTTCTGTTGCGGACTCCTCTTGCATTGCATGGATGAACCATGGTTGGTTATTCATCATTTGAATATTTGGGTCATCCGTTTCTTTCTTTCTTTTTTTCCTTTCTTCCTTCCTCCCTTCCTTTTTTTGGCTGTGCTGTGCGGCATGCAGGATCTTAGTTCCCTGACCAGGGATCAAACCCACGCCCCCTGCACTGGAAACACAGAATCTTAACCACTGGACCGCCAGGGAAGTCCTTGGGTTTTCTTGTTCTGGTAATGACACTGCTATAAAATTCATGTTTAGGTTTTTGTATGAACATATGTTCATTTCTCTTTGGTAAACACCTAGGAATAGGTTATTGAGCCTTATGGTACGTGTATGTGTAATTTTACAAAAAAACCGCCAAACCGTTTTCCAAAGTGGCTCCATCTTACATTCCCACCAGCAATGTATGAGATTTCCAGTGTGTCCACAGCCTTGTCAGTTCTTGATATTTGTCCGTCTTTTTCCTTTTTTTGGCCATTCTAACAGATATGTGGGAGTATCTCATATATATGTCCCTGATAGTTAATAATGAGGAACACCTTTTCACATGCTTGTTTGCCACCATATATCTTTATAACAGCATTATTGAGGTATAATCCACATACCATAAGATTTACCTTTTAAACATATAAATTCAGTGGCTTTAAGTATATTCACAGAGTTACACAGCCATCACCACTAATTTTAGAACATTTTCTGTCACCTCCACAAGAAACCCATTAGCAGTCACTCCCCATGCATGCCTGCCTGACCCCACCTCCTCTCCCCCAACCCTGCCCCAAACCATAGTTTGTCTTCAAGGATTTGCCTATTTTGGACATTTCACATAGATGAAATCATGCAACACGTGCTCTTTGGTGTCTGGCATCTTTCACTTAGCTCATGTTTTCAAGGTTCATCGTGTTGTAGCATGTATTAGTACTTTTTGCCAAATAATTGTCCAGTTTTGTTTTTTTCTCCCTAATAGATTTATTTATTTATTTTTGGCTGCGTTGGGTCTTCGTTGCTGCGCGCGGGCTTTCTCTAGTTGCAGCGAGCAGGGGCTACTCTTCGTTGCGGTGCGTGGGCTTCTCTTTGCAGTGGCTTCTCTCTTTTTTGTTTTTCAATACAAGTTTTACATTTAATTTTACTTGGACTTACTAACAAAGAAAAACTGAAAGGAATTAATATACTTTAATAAAAATATTTCTGTGACACAGAAGCTAATCATTCTTAAAAGAAGTCTCTAAGACAATGTGTTATAAAAATTGAGGCTGGAGTAATTTCTGTAACTTTTTAAAAAATAAATTTATTTATTTATTTTTGGCGGCCTTGGGTCTTCGTTACTGCGTGCGGGCTTTCTCTAGTTGTGGCGAGAAATGGGCTCACAATGTGGTGAGAGATGGGCTTCCCATTGTGGTGGCTTCTCTTGTTGGGGAGCACGGGCTCTAGGCATGGGGGCTTCAGTAGTTGTGGCACGCGGGCTCAGTAGTTGTGGCTCGTGGGCTCTAGAGTGCAGGCTCAGTAGTTGTGGCACATGACGAGCTTAGTTGCTCTGCAGCATGTGGGATCTTCCTGGATCAGGGCTCGAACCCGTGTCTCCTGCATTGGCAGGCGGATTCTTAACCACTGCACCACCAGGGAAGTCCCCTGTCCAGCTTTTTCATGGCTGAATAGTACACCATTGTATAGTTTTGTTTATCCATTCATCAACTGATGAACATTTGGATTGTTTCCACTTTGGGGCTATTATGAATAATGCTGTATGAATGTTCATACACAAGTGTCTGTGTGGACAGATCTTTCCATTCTCACTCACAGGAATGGATATTGCATAGGAATGGAATTGCAAGGTCATATGATAATTCTATGTTTAACTTCTTGAGGAACCACCAAAATATTTTCCATAGCAGCTATTCCATTTTTTTTATTTTTTATTTTTTTAAATTAAATATTTTTGGCCATGCCACACGGCATGTGGGATCTTAGTTCCGCGCCCAGGGATTGAACCCACGCCCCCTGCATTGGAAGTGCGAAGTCTTAATCACTGGACCACCAAGGAAGTCCCTATTTTTATTTTTTTAATTTTTTAAATTGAAGTATAGTTGATAGCTATCCCATTTTACATTCCCATCAACAATGTATGAGGGTCCCTGTTTCTCCACATCCTCACCAAGGCTTGTTATTGCCTCTTTTTTTATTACAGCCATCAAGTGGATATAAAGTGGTATCTTATTGTGGTTTTGATTTGTATTTTCTTTTTAAAAAATATTAATTAATTTATTTGGCTGTGCCGGGTCTTAGTTGTGGCACACGGGATCTTCGTTGCCATGTGTAGGATCTTTACTTGAAGCATGTGGGCTCTTAGTTGTGGCATGTGGGATCTGGTTCCCTGACCAGGGATCAAACCCATGCCCCCTGCATTGGGAGCACAGAGTCTTATCCACTGGACTACCAGGGAAGTCCCTGTATTTTCTGAATGACTAATGGTGTTGAGCATCTTTTCATGTGCTTATTGGCCATTTGTATATCTTCTTCGGAGAAATATGTATTCAAGTCCTTGAACATTTAAAAATTGGGTTATTTATCTTTTTGTTGTTTAGTTTTAAGAATTCTTTAAATAGTCTGGATATAGTTCCCTTATCAGATATATAATTTTAAAATATTTTCTCCCATTATATGGTTTGCCTTTTCCCTTTATTGATGATGTCCTTTGAAGCAGAAAAGTTTATAATTTTGATAAAGTGCAATGTATCAATTTTTTCTTTTGGTGTCATATCTAAGGAACCATTTAACTGGGGGGAAAACAGCATGTAACATAAAATTCACCATCTTAACCAGCTTTGAGTGTACATTTCACTGATATTAACTGCATCCACAGTATTGTGCAACCATCACCACCACTCATCTCTAGAACATTTTTACTCTTGCAAAACTGAAAACTGAAACTTTATACCCACTAAACGCTAACTCCCCATTCTCCCCCTTCCCCTGAGCGTATTCTTTTGTATCTTGCTTCCTTTGTTCAATATGTTTGTGAGAACTCTCTACGATGAGGCATATAATGATGTAGCTCATTCATTTTCATCGCTATATAGTGGTGCTTCTTAAAATCAGACCATCCAAGAGGTCAAAACTGTTTTCATAGTACCAAGTATACACACATAGCATATAAATACTAAGAAGAGATTTGCCTTTTTTATCTTTATTCTCTCATGAGTACTGTGTAGCTTTCTAGAAAAAATGTACTGTGGAGCTTTCTAGGAACTACATGAGGTGAGATATTGCAACAAATGAATGCAGAAGTAGATATGAGAATGCAGTTGCCTTCTATTAAGGCAGACATTAAGAGATTTGCATATATGTAATGTCACCATTTTTGCTAGGCTTTAAAAAAAGTTATTTTTCATAACAATATTATTTATGTTATAGTATATATTTATTATTTTTAAATGAATTAACAAACATTTAAAAAGTTTCTCAGTTCAAACTTCCCACATGGTAAATACGTATAGGTATAAATGTAAACAAAAGCTCTTTGGGGTGGTTAGTAGTTTTTTTTTGGTTAGTAATTTTTAAGAGTGTAAAGGAGTCCTGAGATCAAAAAGATAATCATTTCTGTATAGTATCAATTGCATGAATATACCATAATTTATTTATGCATTCTACCATAGATGGACATATGGGATGTTCCCAACAGCATTATGAACAGTGATCTTATGAATATTCTCAGATGTATACATGTATTGCATATATACACGAGGAGAGGAATTATACATCTTTAACTTTAATAATGTCATACTGTTTTCCGAAGTGGTTGTACCCACTCATATTTCCACCAGCAGTAAAGGAGTGTCTGTGAATCTCCATTCATACCAACACATAGAATCACAACACTTTTAATTTTTAAAATTTTTTTATTGGAATATAGTTAATTTACAACGTGTTCGTTTCTGCTGTACAGCAAAGTGAATCAGTTATACATATACACGTAATCACTCTTTTTTAGATTCTTTTCCCATATAGGTCATTATAGAGTATTGACTGGAGTTCCCTGTGCCATACAGTAGGTCCTTATTAGTTACCTATTTTATATATAGTACTGTGTATATGTCAATCCCAATCACCCAATTTATCCCTTCCCCCACCCCCTTTACCCCTTGGTAACCATAGGTTTGTTTTCTACATCTGTGACTCTATTTCTGTTTTGTAAATCAGTTCATTTATATCATTTTTTTAGATTCCACATATAAGTGATATCATATGATATTTGTCTTTCTCTGACTGACTTACTTCACTTAATATGATAATCTCTAGGTCCATTCCTGTTGCTGCAAATGGCATTACTTCATTCTTTTTATGGCTGAGTAATATTCCGTTGTGTATATGTACCACATCTTCTTTATCTATTCATCTGTCAATGGACATTTAGATTCCTTCCATGTCTTGGCTACTGTAAACAGTGCTGCTATGAACACTGGGGTGCATGTACCTTTTTGAATTAGAGTTTTCGTCTTTTCTGCATATATGCCCAGGAGTGGGATTGCTGGATCACATGGTAGTTCTATTTTTAGCTTTTTAAGAAATCTCTGTACTGTTCTCCATAATGGTTGTACCAATTTACATTCCCACCAACAGTATAGGAGGGTTTCCTTTTCTCCACACCCTCTCCAGCATGTATTATTTGTAGATTTTTGATGATGGCCATTCTGACTGGTGTGAGGTAATACCTCATTGTAGTTTTGATTTGCATTTCTCTGATAATTAGTGATGTTGAGCATCTTTTCATGTGCTTTTTGGCCATCTGTATGTCTTCTTTGGAGAAATGTCTATTTAGGTTTTCTACCCTTTTTTTTGTTTGTTTGTTTTTTTTTTTTTTTGCGTTACGCGGGCCTCTCACTGTTGTGGCCTCTCCCGTTGCGGAGCACAGGCTCCGGACGCGCAGGCTCAGCGGCCATGGCTCACGGGCCCAGCGCTCCGCAGCATGTGGGATCTTCCCGGACTGGGGCACGAACCCGTGTCCCCTGCATCGGCAGGCGGACTCTCAACCACTGCGTCACCAGGGAAGCCCTACCGGTTTTTTTTGATCAGGTTGTTTTTTCGATATAGAGGTGCATGAGCTGTTTTTATATTTTGGAGATTAACCCCTTGTCAGTTGCTTCATTTGCAAATATTTTCTCCCATTCTGTGGGCCGTCTTTTCACTTTGTTTATGGTTTCCTTTGCTGTGCAGAAGCTTTTAAGTTTAATTAGGTCCCATTTGCTTATTTTTGTTTTTATTTTCATTACTCTAGGAAGTGGATCAAAAAGACATTGCTGCAATTTATGTCAAAGAGTGATCTGCCTAGCTTTTCCTCTAAGAGTTCATAGTGTACGGCCTTACATTCACGTCTTTGATCCATTTCAAATTTATTTTTGACAACACTCTTAATTTTTTGCCAATTTAATGACATGGCATAAAATAAAAAGCATGATAGAGATCTACTTTCCATTGTGTATTCTTTTGCACATTTTGACATTTGTTCCATGTGTATGTTCAACTATAAAAGTTACACTATATATTTTTTTCACTATATATTTTTAAAAGCAAATTTGTCTTTATAAAGTCATTTAAAAAATAACTTTCCATACAAATATGTTGAGAGTGCTTACATATATTTTTCACTGAAAAATTTCCTTGGAAAAACAGAATGTGGTATTCATCATTATCTCTTATTTTTTGGGCAAATATGGGTAAATGGAAGAGCTGGGATTTTAAGCCACGTGTCTCTCTTATTCCAGGCTCTTTCACTTCTCTTTAGGAGAGCATGGTGACAGGTAGCAGGTCTTTTCTTGTTTTGTTTTATTTTGATTTAATTTTAAGCCACCTTTAAGAGGGGATGCTGCTGATAGCTGCCCCCTAGTGGAAATCTGCAAAACTGCTCCCACTGGAGGGTAAGAAACCCCCTTTGGGTCCCTCACCACTCTCCTGATGAAAGTCAGGTCTCTGTTCTGTACTAGCATTCTGCTTCCAGGAGAGAGTAAACAAATTGATAATCCTCAGTGTGGCCAGGGTGTAAAGAAATAACATTCTTACCCCTGCAGCATGAGTACACTTTTGGGGACCAAGATCGAGGTCAACCTGTAGCATCACAGCTTTGGTTACAAGTTTGGGTTGGCTATTTATCAGACTTCAGAGGCATCACAGACTTTAATAGTTTCCCACCCTCAGCACTATATTGACATTTTGGGCTTGATAATCTCTCGTTGTGGGGCTGTCATGTGTATTGTAGGATATTTAACCGCATCCTTGGCCTCTACTCACTAGATACCAGTAGCATCCTTCTCCTAGTTGTGACATCCAACACCTGTGTACAGTTGCCCTGACAAGAGCTAAAGTGTGTATACATCACCTTTATACAGAGAAGCCTCAGCCTTGACTTATTACCCATCTTTTATACCATGTTAGTCACACGGCCCTAAGGCTCACATGCAGATTCAGAGAGCCTCCAATACAGGTGCATTCCTGCATTCCCACACAGCAGAAAAAACTCAGGACATTCCATATTCACCCTAACTCTTTGTTTTCCAAGGAAACTGCACTGTGAGAACTCAGAGACCTGGGGTCATTCTCAGGTAGACCTGCCCCAGCCCAGGCCTGAAGCTAATTAATCCTTTACTTACACTGCCACAAACCCTACCCAGCAAATTAGAGTTGGTTTATTAAGTGCTTCCTCTCCCTACAGAGACACTGTTCATGCACCTCTCTCCCACCCACTCCACTTAAAAGAAGAAAGAAAGAAAGAAAAACAGCAGGACTCTCTGTCCACCAGGACCTGTATAGCCTCATAGCAGCCTCCATCAAGTCTGCTTTCAGGTCCCCTGAGCCCTACATCCCAGATGAACTTTGTGGGACCATTGAAAATCTAAGCTTCTGGGGTGGCATGCAAAGGCTTACTTTGCTCCTCCACTTAAAATACTACCCCCCACCCCCACCCTTGTTTTGGCCAAGTTGTGCGGCTTGCAGGGATCTTAATTCCCCGACCAGGGATGGAAGCCGGGTCCCGGCAGTGGAAGCGTGAAGTCCTAACCACTGGACCGCCAGGGAACTCCTGAAGTACCTCTTTTAGATCACGTATATTGTGCTAGTGAAGGTGCAGTGCCTACATCTAGAAACACTTGTCAGCGTGCAGAGACATCTTAAAATGTTCCTGTGAAAGAAAAGCTTAAGGAAATTTCACAGGGCATGATTCCACTCCAGTGGAAAGAATCACCAAGATTCTTTCAAGACAGTGGTAGTAGCTTCTAATATGACAAAATAGGGAACATTGGCAACTGTTGAAAATTTGCTGGGGTCCAAGGGAATTCCGGAAATCTCAAAGAGTTGTCACTCTTCATAAATCATAGCAAGATCCTATTTGACCCACCTCCTAGAGAAATGGAAATAAAAACAAAAATAAACAAATGGGACCTAATGAAACGTAAAAGCTTTTGCACAGCAAAGGAAACCATAAACAAGACAAAAACACAGCCCTCAGAATGGGAGAAAATATTTGCAAATGAAGCAAGTGACAAAGGATTAATCTCCAAAATTTACAAGCAGCTCATGCAGCTCAATATCAAAAAACCAAAAAACCCAATCCAAAAATGGGAAGAAGACCTAAATAGACATTTCTCCAAAGAAGATATACAGATTGCCAACAAACACATAAAAGGATGCTCAACATCATTAATCATTAGAGAAATGCAAATCAAAACTACAATGAGGTATGACCTCACACTGGTCAAAATGGCCATCATCAAAAAATCAACAAACAATAAATGCTGGAGAGGGTGTGGAGAAAAGGAAACCCTCTTGCACTGTTGGTGGGAATGTAAATTGATACAGCCACTATGGAGAACAGTATGGAGGGTCCTTAAAAAACTAAAAATAGAATTACCATACAACCCAGCAATCCCACTACTGGGCATATACCCTGAGAAAACCATAATTCAGAAAGAGTCATGTACCACAATGTTCATTGCAGCTCTATTTACAACAGCCAGGACATGGAAGCAACCTAAGTGTCCATCAACAGATGAATGGATAAAGAAGATGAGGCACGTATATACAATGGAATATTACTCAGCCATGAAAAGAAATGAAATTGAGTTATTTGTAGTGAGGTGGATGGACCCAGAGTCTGTCATACAGAGTGAAGTAAGTCAGAAAGAGAAAAACAAAT
The DNA here is from genome assembly GCF_008692025.1 of Phocoena sinus. Classification (NCBI taxonomy): domain Eukaryota; kingdom Metazoa; phylum Chordata; class Mammalia; order Artiodactyla; family Phocoenidae; genus Phocoena; species Phocoena sinus. The sequence goes on along the minus strand of NC_045777.1, from coordinate 68,430,017 downwards.
ACTGTATGCTAACACATACATGTGGAATCTAAAAAAAAACCCAACACAAATGGTTCTGAAGAACCTAGGGGCAGGACAGGAATAAAGACGCAGATGTAGAGAATGGACTTGAGGACACAGGGAGGGGGAAGCGTAAGCTGGGACGCAGTGAGAAAGTGGCATGGACTTATATATACTACCAAATGTAAAACAGATAGCGAGCCGGGAAGCAGCCGCATATCACAGGGAGATCAGCTCGGTGCTTTGTGACCACCAAGAGGGGTGGGAGGGAGAGGCAAGAGGGAGGAGATATGGGGATATATGTATATGTATAGCTGATTCACGTTGTTACAAAGCAGAAACTAACACACCATTGTAAAGCAATTATACTCCAATAAAGGTGTTAAAAAAAAAGAAGAGTTGTCACTTTTCCTTGAAAATGCCTAGTGCTCTCAGAGATCCTCACTTTACCCTCCTCCCAGGGCCATAAAGTAATTCAGGAGAAACAATCTATCTCCACCCTACCCCCCTCCTCCCAGTTTAGTTTGAGGAAAAGATAAAATGTAAACTTGAATGTACTGATGGCAACTGGGGAGACCCTGCCTGGAATGGAGTTGTCACCAGTGGAGTTTTCCTAGAAGCAGATCCTGCAACAAGGGTGTGAATGCAAGTAGGCTGTTTGGCAGCTGATCCCAGGAAGCCTCAGTAGGGTATTAGAGTCACAGGACAGGGAAGGGAAGGAAGCCAGTTAAAAATGTTTTGTGCAACAAGTTACTGCTGTGGGCAACTGGGGTGCAGACCCCACTGGGGAACTCGGGGAGATAGTATAGAACACGCACCACAGAGTTAAGGTAAAGAGAGAGATGGGCTGCTAATCTATCAATTCTTTTTTTTTTTTTTTTACTGTATATTTATTACATCCTTTATTATGGACATTTGGTTGTTTTCCTTTTTTGTTGCTGTCGTCACTGCTATTATTAGCATCCTACACACACTGTATCTTTGTACACACCATATCAGAATGTCTCATAGTATAAAGTATTATAAGTGTAATTGCTGGGTAATCCATCAGTTTTTTGTTTCGTTTTTGGCTGCGCCGCGTGGCATGCAGGATCCTAGTTCCACGACCAGGGCTCGAACCCATGCCCTCTGCAGTGGAAGAGGGGACTCTTAACGACTGGACCACCACGGAAGTCCCCCATCAGTTCTTATCAGCATTTGTTAAGGGCACTCCAGGCTTTCCTTGCAGGTGGACCAAGTGGGCTTCCTTGCCTGTGGCCAGAGAGAGCCCTGAGGCCAATATAGCTGCTGCCGAAGCTATAGCGAAGGGTGTGTGCTTGGATTCCCTCATGCTTCACGTTGTGTTCTTCCCTCTGTCCTGTCACCGATCCTTCTGGGTGGTGGCCCATCATGACAATTTCTTTAAAAAAAGATTGCCAAAAGGAGGGTCTGTGGTATAAGCTCCATCTCTGCTCTTTCATTTGGTCCTGAGGCCGTCATTTATCTCCAGTCACCATTCTCAACTCTCCTCAACTTTGGCCAGCAATTTTTTTTCTCATACCTTTCTTTTTATTGAGATAAAATCCACAAACCATAACATTCACTCTTGCAAAGTGGACAGTGCGGTGGTTTTTAGTATTCTCACAAATTTGTGCAGTCACCACCATTATCTAATTTCAGGTCACTTTCACCCCTCCATAGCCATTAGCAGCCACGCCCCACTCCCTTCACGTCCAACCCCCGCCCCGCCCCGCCCCATCCAACCCCTGGCAACCACCAATCTACTTTCTGTCTCTGTGGACTTGCTTGTTCTGGACATTTCCTATGAATGCAATCATATAATATGTTGTCTTTTCCACCTTGCCTCTTTTCCTTATCACAGTATTTTCTTTTTTAAAATTTTTAATTTTTTAAAATTGAAGTATAGTTGATTTACAATGTCGTGTTAGTTTCTGGTGTACAGCAAAGTGATTCATATATATATAATATATATGTGTATATATATATATATATACAGATTCTTTTCCATTATAGGTTATTACAAGATATTGAATATCGTTCCCTGTGCTATATAGTAGCTCCTTATTTTTTATCTATTTTATATGTAGTAGTGTGTATCTGTTAATCCCAAATTCCCAATTTATTCCTCCCCTCCTTTCCTCTTTGGTAACCATAAATTTGTTTTCTATGTCTGTGAGTCTATTTCTGTTTTGTAAATAAGTTCATTTGTGTCATATTTTAGATTCCACATAAGTGATATCATGATATTTGTCTTTGTCTGACTTACTTCTCTTAGTATGATAATCTCTAGGTCCGTCCATGTTGCTGGAAATGGCATTACTTCATTCTTTTTTATGGCTGAGTAGTATTCCATTGTGTATATGTACCACATCTTTTTTATTCATTCATCTCTTGATGGACTTTTAGGTTGCTTCCATGTCTTGGCTATTGTAGATAGGGCTGCTATGAACACTGGGGTACGTGTATCTTTTCAAATTAGAATTTTCATCTTTTCCAGATATATGCCCAGGAGTGGGACTACTGGATCATATGGTAACTCTATTTTTAGTTTTTTAAGGAACCTCCATGCTGTTCTCCATAGTAACATAGTATTTTCAAGGTTCATCCACGTCGCAGCATGTATCAGTACATCCTTCCTTTTATGGCTGAATCCTATTCTATTGCATGAATATCATTTTCTTTGTCCATTCAAGGTGGGCATTTGGGTTGTTTCTGCTTTTTGGCTGTGATGAACAGTGTTGCTATGAACATTTATGTACAGTCTTTGTGTGGACATATGTTTTTATTTCTCGTGGGTATATACCTAGGAGTGGAATTGCTTGGTCATATGGTAACTCAAAGCTTAACTTTTTGAGAAACGGCCACACTGTTTCCAAAGCAGCTGTACTATTTTACATTCCCACCAGCAATGATGAGGGTTCCAATTTTTTCACTTCCTCACCAACACTTGTTCTTCGTTTTGGTTGTGGACCTCCCAGTGGGTGTGAAGTGATATTTCATTGCGGTTTGTATTTGTATTTCCCTAATGATGGATGATGTTGAGCACATTTTCCTGGACTTATTTTGGCCACCAGTTCTGCTGGTGTGATGATTTAGCCTAGAACTTCATCCCTGAGGGCTCTGAGCCCCAGGTTTCCACGCCAGAAGGAGGCTGGGGTTGCTGTAATTGTCTCTTCACAGTTAAAGTTGGGCATAGGAGACCAAGGGGCACCCCAGGAAATCCTCTGAGTTTCAGAATCCTCTTCTCTGTCCTCATTATATAGCAGCAATCCTATGTCCTTGTGATAGTGAGAGTCAATTACTCTGCTAATATAGTAACTGCTTCTTCTTTTCTTTCTTTCTTTCTTTTTTTTTTGCCTGCATAAGGAGTCCAAAGTGACCAGATAGCAGCTTAGATTTAGGTTAGTGGAATGGTTACTGTGTCACCCTCCTTTAGGAACCAGAGCCTTTAGTTCAGGAGAGCTTAAAGTTGCAGGGAGAGGAAATACAGATTCCCTGAGTGGGTTGCTGGGAGTGATGGTGGAGGGGTAGTGATGTCTCTGGTTCTCAGATCCATGCATTATAACTTTTAGGGACACACCATCATATAATGGCTGTTGGTTCAAATTATATATTGCGTCTTGAGGGACTGCATCCTAACCCCCTACAGTATCATCCTGGAGCTGGTGTCTTAGCTGTGCTTTTAAGAGGCCATGTGAGCATTCTTTCAGACAGGCAGCTTCTGAGTGATGCGGAATATCATGTCCACATCCTTCATCATAAAGGGAGGCCCTCGGTCTAAGACTTTGTTACCCAGGATCCCATGATGGAAAGCCAGACACTTTGTGAGTCTTCTGATAGTGGTGCTGGCCAAGGTACTGGGTGGACAGGAAAGGTAAACAAACCCATACTTGGAATCCAGTTGAACTCCAGTAGAGACAAACCACTAGCCCCTCCAGGGTACAAATGGTCCAATGCAATCAATCACCTTGCCACCAGTGGGCAGGTTGGGTTCTTCCAGGGATGGCACTATACTGAGGGCTTAGTGTCAACAGGTGATGCTGACAGGCTAAATGTCCAGCAGCAGCCGTGACTGGACCAGCCTTGGTGGGAGGGAGCCCACACTGTTGGGTCCTTGCTGAGCCTCCAACTCTGCTGTGCTTATTCCATTCAAGGGCTCACAGTTATGGCACAGTTACAGCTGAATAAAAAGGCTGGGGCTTCCCTGGTGGCGCAGTGGTTGAGGGTCCGCCTGCCAATGCAGGGGACACGGGTTCGTGCCCTTGTCCGGGAGGATCCCACATGCCGCGGAGCGGCTGGACCCGTGAGCCATGGCCGCTGAGCCTGTGCATCCAGAGCCTGTGCTCTGCAATGGGAGAGGCCACAACAGTGAGAGGCCCGCGTACCGCAAAAAAAAAAAAACAAACAAAAAAGGGCTGGCCAATCTCCACTGAACAAGTCACCCTGTGCACCCAGTTTTTCAGTTGTTCTCTTTTGGTGGATGCCTTCTGATGATTATTAACACAAGACACAAGGATCTACATACTTTGTGCCTCTCTCACAGATCCATCCACACGCTTCTGCTTTAAGATCTGTGATCTTCTAATCTTCCTTCATCAAGGCTCCTGACCAATCATTGAAGCTGCTCACCACTGCCAAGAAGTCAGTGTAGATCCTTAACTCAGGCCACTTTCCTCTTTTCACAAAATACACTGCCCAAAGCTCTGTCCAGTCTTTCAAAGCTGCCCCTGAGTGGGGAAGTCATGCAGGAACAGTGCGTTTTCAGATCACACCAAAATATTGAGCCAAACCATCCATGAACTTGGCTTGGATTTTCTCCTTCTCCAACAGGTATGTAGGAAACCCTTCATCAGGACATAGTATGAGCTGAGGAAGAGTATCAGAACAACAGAGGTAGATAACAGGGAGGTCTGGGCCACATGTTTGTATAACTTAAGTAAGCCCTCTGGATCTGCTCAAGACTGGTCCCAAATGTGCCATTTCCACTGTACTATGGGTTTCTAAGGCACTTGCCCAATCTTATGACGTGGTGGGTCTAACAGTAGCCAGCTCATAACGGTGTCCCATGGTTAGGTAGTCTCTACTAGAGTCTCTACCAGAGCCCAGTGGCATGCCAGGAGCTGAGTTTTCAAATATTGAGGAGTTCTCTGATGCAGATGGCATGGCCTTTGTCCAGAACCCTAGGGGTCTGTGTTGCAAGTCTCCTACCAAGTCTTGCCAGAGATTTTACGCAATGTCATTTTCCACCATGGGTACCTCTCTGCCATGGGATCTGCCATGTTACATGGCTTAAGTTGCAGGACCCCCTGTAATGTGCAAATGCTACTGTAAAGCCCTGTTTTGCTGTGGGCCTAATTCAAAATCAGTAGCTTTCTAAGTTAGCAAGAAGCAGCATCCCCAAGTATGTATGAATTGTCTCTAAAAGCCCGAGGCCAACCTTGTGCTGTCTTCTTAGTGATACGAAATGCAAGATGCAGTATCCTTCCCTTTATCTTGGAGGCGATGTCTTGCTATGCCCCAGACCACAAGGTTGGAAGGTAAACCTCACCAATGTGGCAGGCTCCTGAATCTCTGTAGAGTTTACCTCCTCTCCTGTTGTACGCCAGAATGCCCAGATATTGTCTACTTCCTGCTCACTAGGTCTGACGAGCATGGTGTCATCAGTATAGTGAACCGGAGTGAGAGGTATAGTAGACCAGTGGGATGTCCAAAAGATCGAGATCACTTGGGACTACATTGCCACAGAGCGGGCGGGTTGGTATCACTCTGGACAAGACCACGAACGTGAACAAGTGAATGGAACTCCTCAGGGTCCTCCTTTCTGATGAGGATTGAAAAGAACTCATCTGCCAGGTCAAAGATGCACCCAGTGCAGAGGCTGCGTTCATCTCTGCTGGTGAAGATTTCCAAAGAGCAAGAGGCAGCCACAGAAGGGTGTTGATCAGGGGAATGATATAGTTATATTTGCACTGTAAAGGGTCACTTGGGATTCTGTATAGGGACTAGATTGGAGGAGAGGGGCAGGAATAGGTGCAGTCAGAGCTCATGTTTTGTGCCCTTTGCATATTTGGAGTTGTTGCCTTGTGGACTTGGTGGTATTTGCTGAAGAGCTAAGTGAAACAGTGAACGCCCAGCCTGCCTCTGGACCCTGGGTACTGTCCTTATTCTTGAGCCAGTTTTTCTGTTACTAGTAGCCAAAAGCATCTTACTGGATAAAGCTACTGGTAGGATGTAGCCCTGGAGCTGCTTGAGGTCACTTGTGCCATGACGTAGAGAGAACCTACCTTCAAGAGAAGCCAGCACAGAAAAACCGAGCCAATAGGTTCAGAAAGACAAATTCCCAAGGCTATTTTTTTTTTAAATTTTATCGGAGTGTAGTTGGTTTACAATGTTGTGTTAGTTCCCAAGGTTATTTTTTGAACTCCTGAATCAGCAGTGCTGGCACGTTCAGTTACGTGAGCCTATTAACTAACCCCCTTCCCTCTTTATTTTTAAGCCAATTTGAACTGAGTTTCTGCCATTTGCAATGCAAGAGTCCCCGACTCTTACAAGGTTGAACCAGAAGGCGTGAAAATGCAATAGCTCCCGCCATGGGATGGGACGAGCAGCAGAAAGTAGAAACTGAGCAGGCTCTGATGGAAGGGCTCTAACTTGACTTTGCCATTTGTAAACATAAAGATCATTTTGAGATTGGCTGTTGAAACCAGCTAGAGTTGGGTTGGAGCCAAGTACTGTAACATAAGAATCTGACGGACTTAGGAGTAGATGGGGGGTGGCACAGTGGACATTCAGCGCCCACCCACATGCCCCTGGCACACTCCATTCCATTGCATGTTGACTGCATCTAACTGCAGGTGGCTGCAGCTCAGTCTGAGCACTTCCTGTTGGACTAGGAGCGCTGGAGAGTCAGTGCCTGGGAGTAACTCTGAGCGTTTTACACTGTCTCCCACTGTCCCCAGTCACCCACAGCAGCAACCAGAGTTCCCCTCATTTGCTTCTTTCCTTCTCCCTGTCTCACTTCCTGTACTTACTTACTTATGGATTGAACTGTGCCCCTTTCAATTCCTATGCTGAAGCCCTAACCCCAGTACCTCAGAATGTGACTGTATTTATTTGGAGATAAGGCCTTTAAGGAGGTGATTAAGTTCAAATGAAGCCATTAGAAAAGACAAAAACTCTAACTTGAAAAGTTACATGTACCCCAATGTTCATAGCACCACTCTTTACTATAGCCAAGACATGGAAGCAACCTAAATGTCCATTTTTATTTTTTTTAACATCTTTATTGGAGTATAATTGCTTTACGATGGTGTGTTAGTTTCTGCTTTATAACAAAGTGAGTCAGTTATACATATACATATGTCCCCATATCTCTTCCCTCTTGCGTCTCCCTCCCTCCCACCCTTCCTATCCCACCCCTGTAGGTGGTCACAAAGCACCGAGCTGATCTTCCTGTGCTATGAGGCTGCTTCCCACTAGCTATCTATTTTACGTTTGGTAGTGTATATATGTCCATGCCACTCTCTCACTTTGTCCCAGCTTACGCTTCCCCCTCCCCGTATCCTCAGGTCCATTCTCCAGTAGGTCTGTGTCTTTATTCCCGTCTTGCCCATAGGTTCTTCATGACCATTTTTTTAAGATTCCATAAATATGTGTTAGCATACAGTATTTGTTTTTCTCTTTCTGACTTACTTCACTCTGTATGACAGACTCTAGGTCCATCCACTTCACTACAAATAACTCAATTTTGTTTCTTTTCATGGCTGAGTAATATTCCATTGTATATATGTGCCACATCTTCTCTATCCATTCATCTGTTGATGAACTAAATGTCCATTGACAGAGGAATGGAAGAAGGTGTGGCACATATACACAATGGAATGTTACTCAGCCATTAAAAAGAATGAAATAATGCCATTTGCAGCAACACGGATGGACCTAGAGATTATCATACTAAGTGAAGTAGGACAGACAGAGAAAAGTAAATATCGTATGATATCACTTATATGTGGAATCTAAAAAAATGATACAAATGAACTTATTTACAAAATGGAAATAGACTCATGAACATAGAAAACAGACTTATGGTTACAAAAGGGGAAAAGAGGGAGAGGGATAAATTGGGAATTTGGGATTAACAGATACACACTACTATATATAAAATAGATAAACAACAAGGACCTACTGTATAGCATAAGGAGCTCTGTTCAATGTTATGTGGCAGCCCGGGGCTTCCCTGGTGGCGCAGTGGTTAAGAGTCTGCCTGCCGATGCAGGGCAACACTGGTTTGAGCCCTGGTCCGGGAGGATCCCACATGCTGCGGAGCAGCTGGGCCCATGTGCTACAACTACTGAGCCTGCGCTCTAGAGCCCGTGAGCCACAACTACTGAAGCCCATGTGCCACAACTACTGAGCCCGCGTGCCTAGAGCCCGTGCTCCGCAGCAGGGGAAGCCACCGCAATGAGAGGCCCGCTCACCGCAACGAAGAGTAGCCCCTGCTCGCCGCAACTAGAGAAAAGCCCACGCACAACAACGAAGACCCAACACAGCCACAAATAACTAAAATAAATAAATTTATATAAAAAAAAATGTTATGTGGCAGCCTGGATGGGAGGGGAGTTTGGGAGAGAATGGATACCTGGATACGTATGGCTGAGTTGCTTTGCGGTGCACCTGAAACCATCGCACCATTAATAATCGGCTATACCCCAATATAAAATAAAAAGTTAAAGTTAATTAATTAAAAAACAGACACACCTACATATTCACACTTATAGAGTTGTTATTTTTAAAGTTTATATATACAAAGATACTTTCCTTTAATTTCCTCTATGTTATGATGTGTGGCATAAGAAGAGAAAAAAATACTAAAATTTTCCATTTTCTCATGAAAAAAATGATATCAACTGATCTAGAAGGACTTTCACAATGTATACTGTTAAGGACACGGGGAGGGGGAAGGGTAAGCTGGGATGAAGTGAGAGAGTAGCACTGACATATACACTACCAAATGTAAAATAGATGGCTAGTGGGAAGCAGCTGCATAGCACAGGGAGATCAGCTGGGTGCTTTGTGACCACCTAGAGGGGTAGGATAGGGAGGGTGGGAGGGAGACGCAAGAAGGAGGAGGTATGGGGATATATGTATATGTATAGCTGATTCACTGTGTTATAAAGCAGAAACTAACACACCATCGTAAAGCAATTATACTCCAATAAAGATGTTAAAAAAAATAAAAAATAAACACACATACAGAAAATAAAGGAATAAGTTAAAAAACAAAACAAAACAAAACCCAGAAATAGACTCACAGACATAGAAAACAAACTTATGGTTACCAAAGGGGAAAGTGGGGGGAGGGATAATTAGCGATTTGGGGTTAACAGATACACACTACTGTATATAAAAATAGATAAAGACAAGGACCTACTGTATAGCACAAGGAACTATATTCAATATCTTGTAATAACCTATAATGGAAAAGAATCTGAAAAAGAATATGTACACATATATAACTGAATCACTTTGCTGTACACCAGAAACTAAAACAGCATTGTAAATCAACTGTACTTCAATTTAGAAAAAAAAAAATGAGGCCACTAGGGTGTGCCCTAAACCAATCTGACTGATGTTCTTATAAGAAGAGTTAGGTCACACAGAGAGACAGCAGGGGTGCACACAGAAGGACAACCATATGAAAATGAAACAAGAAAGCGAAGGCCTCTGAGGAATTCAACCCTGCTGGCACCGTGATCTTGAACTTCCAGCCTCCAGAACTGTGAGAAAATAAATTTCTGTTGTTTACGTCCCCCAGTGCGTGGAATGGGGTTATGGCAGCCCCGGCAGACTAATACATTCCCCCAGCCCTCTCCCAGTGCCTCCTGGGACCACTTCCCAAATAGATAATTTGCACTCAAATCTTTGTCTCAGGTACCCAACTCTCAGACCAGTGATGAGAAGGTCCTTGAGTGTATGGAGCTTTATAGATCAAGCTGCAATGCTCAGAAGTCAGGGACACGGCAATAGAGTACAGGGGTTAAGTGTGGATTTGGGGGGAATTACCTGGTGGTCCAGTGGTTAGGATTCTGCCCTTCCACTGCAGGGGGCACGGGTTCCACGCTTGGTCCAGGAACTAAGATCCCGCACGCTGCGCGGTGTGGCTTAAATAGATTTTTTTGTTTAAAAGAAAGGGATGTGGAATCTAAAATATGGCACAAATGAACCTATCTACAAAACAAAAACAGACTCATAGACATAGAGAACAGACTTGTGGTTGGGGGGAGGGGGGAGGGAGAGGGACGAACTGGGAGTTTGGTTTTGATGGGAGGGGAGCTTAAAAACAACAGCAACAAGTTTGGGGTTAGTAGATGCAAACTATTACATTTAGAATGGATAAAAAACAATGTCCTACTGTATAGCACAGGGAACTCAACATCCTGTTACAAACCATAGTGGAAAAGAATATAAAAAAAGAATGTCTATATGTGTGTAACTGAGTCACTTTGCTGCACAGCAGAAATTAACACAACATTGTAAATCAACTCTACTTCAATTAAAAAAGGAAACGGGGTGGAGGTAACTTCTTAGGATTTCCCTGGCGGTCCAGTGGTTAAGACTCCACACTTCCACTGCAGCAGGCACAGGGGTTCCATCTCTGGTCGGGGAATTAAGGTCCTGCATGCTGTGCTGTGCGGCCAAAAAAACCAAAAAACAAAAAATGTGTGGGATTTAGAATCAGACAGAACTGGGCTCACATCCTGGCTCTACAGTCTCTTGGACCGGTCGCTTAACCTCTCTAAGCATGTTTCCTCTTCTGTAAAATGATGATACCGTAGTACCTGCCTCGCTGGGGTACTGGGAGGATGGCCTGAGAGGAGGCATGTCAGGCATGCTTAGCGCCTGCCAGGAGGGTCCACACTTAACCAGCAGCAGCTAATCCTAGTAGTGATGGTGTTCATGACACCTAAGTCCCTCTAACCCACGTAACTGGAGGGCAGCCTGAGCTCCGGGACGACTGCAGGCCAGGTCCTACGCGGAGCTCCATGGATGGGGTAAAAGGAAATAAAACTGTGGCATCTCTGTCTTTGCTGAGTTGCTAGTCCGGGTGGGAAGCCAGGTGCCCTGAAACGAGTTGGCTTTCCATGGCGGGTTTTCTTACGTCCCAGACAAAAGAGCATTTGGAGGGTGAGCGGGGATCTCCGTTCTGGTACCTACGCGGTAGCCTCTAAGTTCGAGGACCCGGATCCTGTCTTTTGCTTTCCATTTATCGCCAGAGTCCAGCATAGAGCCCCACATGAATGGATACATATGCATATAAATTTGGGGGCAGGCCCCTTAGAACTGCAGCTTCTAGGCGTGAAAAATAGGTGTAAAAGCCTTCTTCACAGGATGTTAGCGTTGTTCCAGTGATGTTAGTGAAGGGCTTTATAAGTGGGATTATGTCTCTGAATACAAGACGATGACTCTATACGGCCAGGTACTCTGCGTCCTGGATAAACAAGAGGGTTCTCAAGCCAGACGGGATCAGGTTAAACTTCCCTCCACTTCCACTTATAAACTGTGTGGACGTCACCACGAGGAGTAACTTTTCTGTGGATTAGCACAATTCAGCATTTAGTAAGCTCTCGGAAAAAGCTACCCAAAAAGCACCTTGCTGGGGTCCCCTTAGTGTTTGGACATTTGAACCTCTCCTACGAGCTTTCTGCTCAGTTCTCTGTTTGACCACTAGAGGTCAGGCTAACCCCAAAGTTCAAAGCACCTTAACTGTGTCCAGAGGCAAAAGCGGACTTGGCCTGTGCAAAGTGTACACATGCGCCTTCCCAGGTGTGCCTGTGTCCCCCGCAACCAGCGCTTGGATTTCATCCCTAGGCTAAGAGGATGGAGACGGCCAAACGGGGCAAATGAGTTGAGTTACTTCTGAGAAATCATCAGGGTAAAAAGGAGACAAAAGAAAGAGAAAGCTGGAAGTCATAATAATTTCTGAGTCTTTAGGGAAAAAAAAAAAAAAGGATTTCCCTGGCGATCCAGTGGCTAAGACTCTGTGCTTCTACTTCAGGGGGCACCGGTTGGATCCCTGCTCGGGGAAATAAGATCCCACATGCCGCGAGGTGCGGGTGCAGGGGTAATTTCTGAGTCTAACTATGTGTGGGGAACTTTTAAAAGAATTTTACACATATTAACTGATTTAATGCCTATAAAAGTCTATGGGGTGGGTATGGTTAGTTTCATTTTACGCATGTAAAGCTGGCATAGGGACATAAACGACTGAGATTGGCCTGAGCCCAAGATTTAGTGCCATGAAGAGCCAGCTAACTTATTTCAGGCCTGGAGCTATGAACCACTAAAGGCTCTGAGCACTTTCCAGGTGCTGATTCTTCCTGTCTTTGGGCCAAATCTTTCAGGCGTGTTGGACCAGACAGGGCCCTTGATCGCTCTCTCCTTCTTTCCTGTCTGTGGCTTTTTGGGGATCACACAGACATAGGTTCCAATCCTGGCCCTGCCGCTTGCCAGCTATGTGGCCTGGGCAAGTAGGACCTCGCTGGGCCTCAGTTTTCCCCTCTGTCAAGTGTAGAACCTTCCTCACAGGTCACCCTCCAACCTCTCTGACTCCTCTTCTGTCTCTGCTGGAATGTGAGTTCCTGGAGGGAAGACTCCTTGTTTAGTACATTCTTTCTAACGCTTGGAACAGTGCCTGGCACATAGTAGGTGCTCAAGAAATACTTACTGATATTTGCTTGACTCTTCCCACTGGATGTCCCTTGAAGTGGAAGTATTCCCCCCTTTCTATATTCCCACTGAGACAGCATGACATCAATAATTTCCTAATGACTGTTAAGCCATTCATTCATTCATTCGCAAACACGTGTGCTTCTCTCCTGACAAGTTCTGGGACTACAGAGAAGCATAAGTTGCCTACTCTTGAGAGCTTCAAGTTCAGGATAAGACAAGCTGGTGATTATGAGTCCAGGTCTCTGCAGTCCAGTCCCCTGTTGGATCCACCATCCCTAGACATTTCCTGTGTACTTGATCCTCGCCCACTTAGAAGCAGAACTCATCACAGTTGTCTCTTTGGTTAAGGGAAGAGTAGCACTAGGGCTGGACAGTTTCAACAGGTGCCACCAAATGTCAAGAACCGGGAGCGTCTCTGAGGCTGTGCTGGAGAAAGGGCCGTGGGCAGGCTGGGTCCAGTCTGAGCTCTTCTCTGGACAGGCAAGGAGGAGCCAGGCTTGCCAGTCCAAGTCACCTGCTAAGCCTCCTAAGATCCATTGCTAAGCAGCCAACCACACTCAGACATGTCGTGCACAGCCTTGGATCCTAAATGCAAATGGATGTATTATAACCCAGCCATACCTGCTTGGCTTCAGCTAATTCGGGGGAGTCTGGCTCATGGACACATTTGATATCAGGGGGTAGATCAGATGGACCTGCAGCAATGATTGGGGCTCACGTGGACATCACTCCTCACGATAATCAATCAGCAACATGGCAGCTACTGCTGTCCTTACTGGACCCCGTTATGTGGCCTTTCAGCCCTGACGCTGTGCAGGACTCGCTCAGAGGTCACAGCATACATTTCAGCTGTATTTTCTAGGCGTCATTATTCCAAGTCCTGATATAAATCAACCCCCACAGCAGCCTTGTGAGCTAGGTACTGTTATCAGCTCCATTTTACAGAAGAGGAAACTGATGAACACAGGTGGAAGCCATTGGTCAGAGGTCACGCAGCTGTAAGTGGCGGAGCTAGGATTTGAATGCAGGTGGTCCAGCTCTCCCTCCTGGATGGTGTAAATAGACAAAGGCTGGGGTGGCTTTTCCTAGTCTGGAGTTTGGCTTTTTCTTTGGCTCTTGATCTTAAAAACTGAGAATATGCTTCCGTTGTTCTCTGCTTTTACGGTGACAACTGTCTCCCTAAGGCAGTGGGTGAGTGACTCATGTTACGTTGTTTGGGGGATTGGGGTGGGGAAGGACGGCAGAGTAACAAGAGATGGACATATATCACATCTGCCTCTACGTATCCTGCTCCCCCTCTCCTCTGCCTTCACTTAATTCTACTTCCTGTCAGCCTCAAGTCTTGAGGATGGGTTCTAAGATTCTGTGGCTGGCCCAGGCCTGCCCTTCTGGGATGCCCTCTTCCTCCAGGGCAGTGTTGGCTAATAGAAATATAATGTGAGCCACAACACATGATTTTAAACATACTGGTAGCCCCCTTAAAAGGGTAAAAAGACACCAATGCAATTAATTTTAATATTGTGTTAACCCTAACTATCATCGCTTCAATGTGTATTCAGTGTAAAAAGTCATTACATTGTTCTTTCCGTACTAAATCTTTGAATAAGCCGGTGTGTATTTTATACTTACAATCACAGTTCAGACTAGCCACGTTTCTTTTCTTTGTTTTTTTTGCCACACCGCATGGCTTGTGGGATCTTAGTTCCCCGACCAGGGACTGAACCTGGGCCCTCAGCAGTGAAAGCACAGAGTCTTAATCACTCAACTGCCAGGAAATTCCCTCTTTTTTTTAAAGTAATTTTTTGAAATTGAAGTTTAATTGATTTACAATGTGTTAATTTCTGCCATACAGCAAAGTTAGTTATACATATATATACATTCTTTTTCATATTCTTTTCCATTATGGTTTATCCCAGGGCATTGAATATAGTTCCCTGCGCTACACAGTAGGACCTTGTTGTCCATCCATTCTGTATGTAATGGTTTGCATCTACTAACCCCAAACTCCCAGTCCATCCCTTCCCCAGCTTCCCTTCCCCTTGGCAACCCCAAGTCTGTTCTCTATGTCTGTGAGTCTGTTTCTGCAGACTAGCCATGTTTCAAATGTTCAATAGCCACAGGTACTCACTGGCTCCTGTATTAGGTGATGCAGTTCTAGACCCTGGATCTCTCTGTCCTGCAACTCCATCACTGATGTCAGCAGGCGGCTCTGAGTCCCAAGACAATGTTTATCTCCAGCTTACTCTCTCCTGGAAGAATGAGCTTGCTGTTAGTGGAGAATCTGCCCTTGGTTTGCAAACCAATTGCAAACCAATTGTGGGATATTTTCTAGAAGGCAAATGCTAAGCCCCAACCCAAGTTTGCTTGACATACAGAGAGCAGGACAATAGTCATTCATTCAGCAACTACTTACTGAAGACTTCATAAGTTCAAGATCCTGCTCAAGGGCCTGGGCAATGGGAGCAAATTCTCTCTATGGAGAGAGGATTGGAGATCTGCAGAGGGTCCCCCTCAAATCTGCAGCTGAGTGCTGATCAGCGCATACGTGTGAGGTTCCCCAAAGCCAAGGAAAAACCACCAAGAAGAATCAGGCGGAGATTACACATGTCAGGAATTATCTGTGTTCTCACTGTTGGGGCCCAGGGCAGGCCACCCCAAAATATGCCTCAATGGCATATTGATTTTTTGAATTAAATAAGAAACAGCTGATGCAAATGGGACACTTTGACCCTCCTCCGTGTCTCCCTGAAATCAGGAAATAAAGCCCTCATGTGAAAGGTGCCCTCCCTGCATCTGGATGTAGAAGGACACCCTTACCTCCAGAGGTAGGGAATTATCAGGCCAAGAAGCCTGTATAGACAAAACCTTTTTTCTTCTTCAATTTACTATCCCAAGCCCCAACTCTGTTTAGATTCTTCACTAAGTTTCTTTGTTCTGTCAATTCCTCACAAATGTATTGTTCCTTTGTCTAAAAAGTATAAAAGCTGCCTGCTTTGGCCACTTCCTAGGTCCCATTTCTATAGGGCCTCCATGTGCGTGAATTAAAAAATGTTTTTTCCTATTAATCTGTCTTGTGTCCGTTTTATTATGTCCAGCCACAAGAACTCAAGAGGGATGGGGGGGAAATTTCCCCCTCCCTAACACCACCAACCAGAAAGGAAAGAACTCCTAACATGCGGGATATGGAGCAGAATCCTGAGAAAGATATTACCTTGGTCGTGCCCAAATTAGCCCTAGACTAAGGCTGTTCGGGACCTGCCTAGCAATCTTAAAAGCAGGCCTCAAAAGGTTCACATTATTTCCACTAACTTAACTACATCCTAAAACAAAACCTCTAAATACTTGAAAGAATACAAAATAAAAAAACCTTCAGCACTCAACACTGTAACATTCACAATGTCTGACATCCAATAAAAAATTACCAGGCATACAAAGAAGCAGGAAACTATGAGTTACAATGAGGAGAAAAATCAATCAATAGGCACAGATCCAGAAATGTCAGAGATGATTTGTAGACAAGGACATTAAAACAGCTACTAGAAATGCATACCACATGCTCCAGAAGGGAGCGGAACGCACGAGCATGTTAAGGAGAGACATGGGAAGTATTATAAAAGACCCAAATCAAACTTTAAGATCTGAGAATCTTGAGGAAACCCAAGCAAATCTTGGCTCCAACACTTGCTGTTTTTACCATGGGCACGTTAACACATCTGTCTCAGCCCAGGTTTCCTCCTCTGCTGCGTACTAACTAACGTACCTCAAGCGTTTGTTCTGTACTAAGCGCTGTTCTAAGAGCTTTCCACAACAAAACTGCATAGCTGGGGGCTCCGGCTGGGGGCGCCCGCCCGGGTCGCCCGCCCCGCCCCGCCCCACCTGCCCTGCGGCCGCCCCTCGGCCACCCCGGAGTCGTGACCCGCGTTTCTACGCACCCGCCGGGCGCAAGCGTGGGAGAGCCGCCAGCTCCGGCGCCGGCCGCGCGTCCTTAGGAGGCAGCTGCGGGGCGGGACCGAGCGGGCAGGCGCAGCCATGTTCTGGGCCCGCGACATGTCTGAGCGCCCCGGACGATGCGGCGGGAAACCGCTCCCGCTGGGCGGCCGTCAAAATCTGGGCAGGCGACGCGGAGGCTCCGCGGCCTCACTTGCAGGCCCGTCACGGCTGCTCTGCGCTGACCGCGGGGGGGGTCCCCGCGGGGCCACTTCCCAAAGTTCCAGCCCGATGGGGGTTTGCCTCAGCGCCGGCGTGCAGAGAGCCAAGACCAGCTCCGAGAGCTCAGGGGAGGACTTCGCATCCGTTCAAGTGTGCAGCCCGAGAGGCTGGAACAATTAAAAGCCTCGCGTCCGCAGATGGAAGCGGAGGAACAGGCATTACCTTCAGCCGCAGGGTCTCGTTTGCCAATTGAACTTTTCACTTGCTCAGCACCTAACCCAGACCCCCAACAGGTCACTTTTGATGGACGATTGAGTTTAATAATCCTTGTCAAGCCAGACACAGCAGACGTTGAACCTAAATCGTCGCGCACCCAGATCCACTAGAGGGCAGGTCTACACCTGCTGAGTTCCAGCGCATCCTGCAAAGAACTCAGGAGACAGGAAAAGAAACGTCCTTCCTTATATGCTTAGAGGTATTTTTCTGCATCAACCTTTATACCTGTTGAAGATTTTGCCCCTAACCCCAGGTCTTGTAACATATCCCCATGTTCAACATCAAAATAAACAAACTGTTCTGTTTAGCTCAGGTTAAGTGGAACTAGTCCAGGATCAAAAATCCTGGGCAGGTTTCTAGATTGAAGAAACATTGAGATTTTATTCGGCAAGGTCACTTTTAAATTTCAGAAGTGAAACCATAAAAATCAAGATGAAACATTTCAAGTCTCGGCGTTACTATATATAGGACCACCTTTGGCTTGCAGGCTTAATGATTTTTGTCTGCTTAGTCGTGATATACATAAGGCTATGATTGGTACAACAATGAATGTGCTATCTCTTGCTCAAAAAAAAAAACAACCAACTACATAGGTGCTGTTATTATTGTCTCCGTTTTACAGATGAGGAAATGAAGGATGAGGCACAGAAGGCTTGAGTAACTTGCTGAAGGTTCCATAGCTCAGAAGCCTGGTGGATCCAGGATTCAAACCAGAGTCCAATCTCTTACCGTCTATACTCTTCTGCTGTTCTCAACTCTGTAAGATTAAAAGAATAATCATGTTTGCCTCGAAGGCTTAAAATGTTTTAAAATTATTTTTATTTCAGCTTTATTGAAGTATAATTGGCAAGTAAAATTGTAAGATATTTAATTGTACGTCATGGTGATTTGATACACGTACACATTGGGAAAGGATTCCCTCATCTAGCTAATTAACTCATCCATCACTTCACATATTTATCTTTTTTTTTTTTTCAGTGAGAACATTTAAGTTCTAAGTTTTCTAGATTCTACTCTCTTAGCAAATTTCAATTATAAAATACAGTGTTATCAACAATGATCACCATGGTTTTTTTTTTTCAAATTGAAGTGTAGTTGATTTATAGTGTTGTGGTAATTTCTGCTGTACAGCAAAGTGATTCAGTTATACGTGTATATAAATTCTTTTTTATATTCTTCTCCGTTATGGCATATCATAGGATGTTGAATATAGTTCCCTGTGCTGTACAGTAGGACCTTGTTGTGTATCCATTCTATATATAATAGTTTACATCTGCTAACCCCAAACTCCCACTCCATCCCTTCCCCACACCCTCTCCCCCTTGGCAACCACAAGTCTGTTCTCTATGTCTGTGTACGGTCACCATGTTTTACATTAGATCCTCAGACCTCATTCATTGCATAGCTGAAAGTTCATAGGCTTTTTGTGATAGGTGAACCAGACAATCCATGGGAATGTGTTAGCACACTCCCATGGATCGTCAGAGTGTTTGTTCAAAGTGAAAAATGAACAAAAACTTCAAGAGGGTTCAGAATCCCTGGTGAGGGGAGAGATAAGACCTGTAAGGTCTCAAATAAACACTAACACCCACTATTTACCAACTGTGGGATGGAAGGTTCAGGAGGCCACAGCCTGCTCTGGGCTGTTGTGTAGAACCGTTGCTTCCCTGGGGTCCCTTAGAGACCATCTCACATCCCCATGTGCCTTTCCCTGGAAAGGAGCAAGTGATGAAGAGTTGCAGCTTCCTCTTCCTTTCTGCTTTGCATGGAGCATGCCAGCTCTGCCCAGAGAAGCAGCTCAGGAAAGGCTCTTTAGTGTCCTTTGCTCTTTCTTGAGTCTCCAAAACAGCACACTTTTTTTGTTTAACGATATGGCCAAATCTCAAAAAGAAGCACACATAGACATATTGAGCAAGTGATCCAGGGTAATCTGGCTTCTAAAGTGTCCTTTGATGAGGGGGGAAGGATAAATTGGGTGTTTGGTATTCACATATACACACTATTATATTTAAAATAGATAACCAACAAGGACCTATTGTATAGCACAGGAAACTCTACTAAATATTCTGTAATAACCTAAATGGGAAAATAATTTGAAACAGAATAGATATATGTATTGATATATGTATAACTGAATCACTGTGCTGTATACCTGAAACTAACACAACATTGTAAATCAACTATACTCCAATATAAAATAAAAATTTTTTTAAAAAGTGTTCTTTGATGCATTTTGAAACACAATTTGATTTAATTTGTTCTGGATTAGGTCGACGGAACCTCAGTTTCGAGCTCTGGTCAACTCTGCTTTTTCCTGTCCAGACCTATCCTTGGGACCAAATAATAGAGAAGAACACATCTCCAGTTCACTGTAGACATCACTGAACAGGTTGGAACTATTTTCTTTTATGAAACTATTTGTTTGCATAGATACTTCTGTAAATTTTTTCAAAATTAGGTTAGTTTGAATGATACATTTATTCCTTAAAAGTTCCATTTATTATTTCTTATTACAAAAATAATGCATGATCCCCAGAGAATATTTAGAAAATGTAGGTAAATAAAAAGAAGGAAACAAAAATTACCAGTAAAGCTGCCAGCACACTTTAAATTTTGGTGTATAGTTTCCCAGCATTTAAAAAATGTCTAGGGACTTTGCTGGTGGTGCAGTGGTTAAGAATCCGCCTGCCAATGCAGGGGACATGGGTTTGAGCCCTGGTCTGGGAAGATCCCACATGCCGCAGAGCAACTAAGCCCGTGCGTCACAACTACTGAGCCTGCGTGCTGCAACTACTGAAGCCCACGTGCCTAGAGCCCGTGCTCTGCAACAAGAGAAGACACTGCAATGAGAAGCCTGCGCACTGCAAAGAAGAGTAGCCCCTGCTCACCGCAACTAGAGAAAGCCCGCACGCCGCAACAAAGACCCAGTGCAGCCAAAAATAAATCAATTAATTAAAAAAATAATGTCCATCTGATGAAAATGGGGTCACACTTCTAAAAATTGATGTATCATGGCTGTCTTGCTCAGCCATTGCTTGTTCTTCTGTAACATAACTTTTTGTGTGGCTCCATAATAAATATACAGTAGGTTACATTTAATGCAAATTTGAACTATACAGTTAGAAATAGTAGGATATAAAATATTAATTAAAATTTGCTTTATGTGCAAAATTTGAAAGAATGTAAATCTTAGAATGAAAGAATGTAAATGCTTTACATTTATTTTTGGTAGGGAATTTAATCTTGCATAATGTGTGTTTTGCACTCTGCAGTATCTCCCGCAAAACAATCCCTTGCATAAAATGTGACTGTCCTCTACTTCTGTTTATTTAGCCAGCCCCCTGTTGATGGTCACTTCTTGTTTCAATGAGCTTTCTGGACGATAACTCTTTGCACACACCCATGATGATCTCTTTGGGAAAAATTCTTAGATGTGGAATCGGTGGGTCAAAGCTTTTGATGCACATTTTCAAAATCTCATCCTTAAAGGTGGTGTCGACATTTTTTCAGCAGATATCTACGTAGTGCTTACTGTGTGCCAGGCACGATTCTACGAACATCCTCATGATGATATGCAGTAGGTACTATTATCATCAGCCCCATTTTACAGATGATGAAGCTGAGTCAGCAGCAGTTGCCCAGGTCACTGAGCTAGTAAGTGCTAGGGCTGGTTTTGGAGTCCTAGCTCCTAACCACTGTGCCATGCATGCTGCTTCCCCAGCATTTTGAGCAGTATAATATCAGGTGGTCATTTTCCTGTACCCTTGCCCACCATGGGCAATATCTATCTGCTCAAAGGGATCGTGAATATTCAGAAATACTATTTATGCTGGAAATCAATCCACCTGTTAGGGAACCGTTGACTGAAATCACCTGCCTTGGCCAGGCACGATGATAACCACTTGCCTGAGTTGTCTCACAACAGGAGGTCTCGATAAGGAACACAGTGCTGCCACCGAAAACTAAGTGGGAGAATTCGGGAGGGGCCAAAGGAGGGAGGAGACACCAGCCCATATGTCTTCCCACTTCCCAGAATCCTTTGCACTGGAATCCATCTTGGCTGAGAGGTGATGCTTGCACCACCAGGAAGGATCCTGAGTCAGACTATGGGCCAAGCAAGATGATTGGCTAGAGACAACCTGGAAACTAGCCCCATTACCATAAAGTCTGAGACTACAAGCCACGTGGCAGAGCAGTTCTCCTGGGTTCCCTTACCCTGCTGCTCTCTGCCTGGGTGCGCCTTCCCAATACAGTCTTTTGCTTTGTCAGCATGTGTGTCTCCTCGGACAATTCATTACTGAGCGTTAGACAAGAACCCACTCTTGGGCCCTGGAAGGGGTCCCCCTTCCTGCAATATGCCCAAAGGTATTTCTGAACACTGGTACTATGAGAGAGAGAAAGGAAGCTCTAGTCCTTAGCTATCAGTGAATTGCTAGCCTGTTTGATTTCTTTTTTAAGAAACCCCATCAAAGTATTTTCAGAAGCTTCCCCCAGGCAGAAGAGACATCTCATCTTTGGTCTTCACTTAACAGGTGTTTCTGGGGTCCACCTGTTCTCCCCAAGGCTCTGCCCACAGCACCAGGATTTTAGGAACCTCTTCTAAGCTATGTGGCCCTCTTCCTCTGCTCTCTGCAACAGATGCTGGTTCCATGCTTTAAGGACTCTGCAGCCTGCTCTAGTCCCTGATCCAGTGCTCACTGCAGTGAGCATTCAGGCTGAAAGACTAACAAAGAGGCATGAAACTCTGTACCTTTTCATTGGCGGTAAAGAGCTGACTTTATTTACCCTACCTGAGCTCACCTGTGGGATGACTAGACCCTTGTCTTAGGGTACACACACTAAGCTGCTATAACAAAAATATCCAACAATACATGGCTTGAAGGCTAAAGCAGTTTATTCTCTCTTATGTAACAGTTCTGAGGTAAGCACTTTCCATTGCTGGGGTGGTTCTAACCTGCATGGTCTGTCAGGGACCCAGGTTCCTTCCATCGTGTCACTTTGCCTTATAGGCTGTCATAAACTTCATCTGCATGGTCAGGGGGAAAGGGAAAGAACACAGAGAGGCCACGCCCACTGTTTAAGTACTAGGTGCAGGGCACTTCCACTTGAATTCCATTGGCAGGAACGGAATCACGTGACCACTTCCCAGCAAGGGAGCCTGGGAAGTGTAGTTTGGCCACATATCTGAAAAGAAGGAGAGAATGGATTTGTGGGCAAGCTAATGGCTTCCAGTAGACTCTCCAAGCAGGAGACAAACCCAGCTGGGCATCTGTCTGCACATAGTGAGATTTTCATGATACTTCTCTTTCTTGACCCTTTTCCTGTATCATAGCAGAGGGGGAATTTGAGAATAAGATATATAGTGGGAATGCCCTGGCGGTCCAGTGGTTAGGACTCCACGCTTTCACTGCTGAGGGCCTGCATTCAATCCCTGGTGGGGGAACTAAGATCCCTCAAGTCGTGCAGTGAGGCAAAAAAAAAAAAAAAGCTATATAAGCATGTGAAATTATTTAGTCTGAGTACACCAACCTCATGGGCTCTGGAAACTTACTCTTAAAAGCATGAGTTCAGGGACTTCCCTGGTGGCGCATTGGTTAAGAAGCTGCCTGCCAATGCAGGGGACACAGGTTCGAGCCCTGATCTGGGAAGATCCCACCTGCCGTGGAGCAACTAAGCCTGTGTGCTATAACTACTGAGCCTGTGCGCTAGAGCCCGTGAGCCACAACTCCCGAGCCCACGTGCCACAACTACCGAAGCCCACGCTCCTAGAGCCTGAGCTCCTCAACAAGAGAAGCCATTGCAATGAGAAGCCTGCGCACCGCAATGAAGAGTAGCCCCTGCTCGCCGCAACTAGAGAAAGCCTGCGCGCAGCAACAAAGACCCAAGGCAGCCAAGATTTAATTAATTAAAAATAAAGCATGAATTCATCTTGCTGTTTGCTCTGACTCAAAAATTAGCTCATAGTTTAAAGTCAGAGCAGGGTATATAAACTTTGGAGACAAAAAATTCTGAATGAGAAGCCTGGCTCCACCTCTGACCTACTCCTGTGTGACTGTAGCCATGTTCCATAAACTCTCTTGAGTTTTCGTTTGCTGTGAGGATTATAGAGGCATGCAGAGAGAACTAGGTGCAAATCCTGGCTTCTGTGACACTAGGGAATTCTCTTAATTTATCTGAGCCCTGGGTTTCCTGGAGAAAAGGGGTAATAGCCTATTTCTCACTGGGTTGGGTAAATGAAATATGTCCTGTGCGGGGAGGTCAGTATAGGCTCACAGTACTAAGAAGCTCCAGAAGTATTCTATTGATACATTCAGGCTCAATCAGTGCAAATATCCTGATTCTGTCTTCCTCTTTATGTCAGCTTCATCGTTAGTCGGCCTCTGCATGTTGACAAGATGGCTGTGACATACTCAGAGGAAGAGCAAAAGCTGCTTCTCTCCTAGACACACACCTTCAAGTCTCATGGGCTCTGCTGGGTTATATGCCTGTCTGAACTGTGGTTTGGGGGATGAAATTAGCTGATTGGTTTAAATCCATGGGGTCCTGGAGCTAGGGATGAGGTCACCCCCCAAACAAGTTGATGGAAGCCATATAGTTCCTCTGAAGAGAAACCGGGCTGTAATTACTAGAAAGGCAGCCAAAACAACAGATGTCCACTACAGAGAATGTGTTTGAAGGATGAGTTAATTGGGCCTCATTATGGTCCAATTTTTATTTGTTTTTTGAATTATGAGCTGATTTCTTCTGCTGATAGATGAACTATTCATGGTCTCTGGCAGTTTTCCTTCATGACCCTCTTAGTTGCCTTCTAGAGTTTCCTTGTATTGCTTTGCCCACACCCATGAATGCTTTCCCCCCCATGGCGTCTTCAACTTCTTTCTGACCCCACAGGTTCATCAGATACCCCCAAACCAATGGATTGAAGAGGAACCCAGTTGGAATCCATATATATATATATATATATATATATATGTATATATATATTTTTTAATTAATTAGTTTATTTATTTTTGGCTGCATTGGGTCTTCGTCACTGCACGTGGGCTTTCTCTAGTTGGAGCTAGCGG
Organism: Phocoena sinus; assembly: GCF_008692025.1. Lineage (NCBI taxonomy): Eukaryota > Metazoa > Chordata > Mammalia > Artiodactyla > Phocoenidae > Phocoena > Phocoena sinus. The sequence goes on along the minus strand of NC_045777.1, from coordinate 68,405,796 downwards.
GGGCTACTCTTTGCTGCGGTGCACGGGCTTCTCATTGCGGTGGCTTCTCTTGTTGTGGAGCATGGGCTCTAGGCGTGCTGGCTTTGGTATTTGTGGCACATGGGCTCACTAGTTGTGGCACGCAGGCTCTAGAGCACAGGCTCAGTAGTTGTGGTGCATGGGCTTAGTTGCTCTGCGGCATGTGGGATCTTTCTGGACCAGGGATCGAACCCGTGTCCCCTGTACTGGCAGGCAGATTCTTTTTTTTTTTTTTAATTTTAATATAAATTTATTTCTTTCATTTATTTATTTTTGGCTGCATTGGGTCTTTGTTGCTGTGCACGGGCTCTCTCTAGTTGCAGTGAGCGGGGGCTGCTCTTCATTGAGGTGCGCGGGCTTCTCATTGCGGTGGCTTCTCTTGTTGCAGAGCACGGGCTCTAGGCACCCGGGCTTCAGTAGTTGTGTCATGCGGGCTTCGTAGTTGTGGCTCTCAGGCTCTAGAGCGCAGGCTCAGTAGTTGGGGCGCACGGGCTGAGTTGCTCCGTGGCATGTGGGGTCTTCCCAGACCAGGGCTCGAACCCATGTCCCCTGCATTGGCAGGCGGATTCCTAACCACTGCACCACCAGGGAAGCCCGGCAGGCAGATTCTTAACCACTGTGCCACCAGGGAAGCCCAGAATCCATATATTTTTGAACTTGTCTTTGAAGGAACAATGAACTTTTTGTCTCCAAAGGCTGTGGTATACCTATGTATCATAGGTTTTTGGAGACAAAGATTTTACATATATATATATATAATTATATATATGTATATATACACATATATATGTTAATATGGATAAGTAAATTTTAAGGTCTCAGTTTCTCATTTGCAAAATTTTTTGCAATAGAAACAGGTTCTCTCTAAGTTCTTTTTAGTATGAGGGCCCTCGGGAGATGCAGTGCTATAATATAACAAGAAGAATAATAGCCAAAATTAATTATGGAGTACTCCCTGCATGCTGCCCTAAGCGCTAATGTATATGGTATTTTATCTCATCCGATCTTTACAACATCCATACGAGGTATGAACCTTTTAGAGATGAGAAAATTGGGGATTAAGGTGGTTACATGACTTGTTCAAGGGCACACAATAATTGTCCACTTGGAACTGGAATCCAGGTTGGTCAGATTCCAACTCTTAACCCTGCTATACTGTCACCGCAGCTTCCACTGGGGAGGAAAGGACTCAGATTTGGGAGTCAGAAGACTTGGACTTAAATTCTGAATTCAGCACTGTGTGACTTTGGGAAAGTTACTTAACCTCTCTGAGCTTTAGTAAGATGTAAGATGGAAATGATAATTACTACCTTATGGGTAAGGGGTTAGAAATAAGATTGTTGAATTAATAGATGTAAAATATTGGGTGCATAGTAGGTACTCAATAAGGGACATCTATCATAATATCCCACTAAACTAAGCTAATTAATAGAATACATTGCTACCAGGCAGACAAGAACTATGTGAATGAGCCCCTGGCTCCTGAGTCACTGCTCTAAATGCTCATCGTAAATAAGTACGTTTGTGAAAGTGATTGTCTTTAACAAAACTTTGCCTGTTTCAAACTGAAACACATGCATTTGACATAAACAATTGGTAAGTGATGGAGCAGGGATAATATTTTAAAAATACACATAGCAACAAATGCTGTTTTGCAAGCAGAAGTGTTTTTCCTCTTTCAGTGATCTGAGTCATTTTTCCTCTTAAGGGGAACAGTTTTCGCTTATTAAGGTTCATTTATGAGATTCATGTTCCCAGGAAAGAGGAGGGATGAAAACCCCTGCTGGCACAAGGGAAGTCATAGGATAGGGGAGAAGGAGGATGTGATGCATGAGGAGTTCTGCACAGGTAGGCAGAGGTGGGGCAAATGCCTTCTTTCCAGTCTGGAGGGGTGGACCTAAAAGTAGCGGAAAAGAGAAAGGACATGGGGTTAGATAAGTGTGTTCCATCTCCCTCCCTCTGGATCAAGACTCCTGTGTGCAGGATGTGGATTAGAAATAGCTAGAAGGCACTTGGAGGAAATACTAGAGCAGTGGTGGTTGGGCCACAATCCCCACTTGGCACTCTGGGGTGAAAAGTCATAGGGAGCCCTGCACCACAGTGGGGAGGCTGTATTTATACCGTTGGGGGTTTGGTGTACCTATGCCATGAGGGCCTGTGCTGGTGTCTTGAGACTTTAGTCAATTCCCTGGCGCTTGGGAATACCCAGCCATCCCTTCCACCATCACCAATAAGGGCAAAGAAAGCAAGTGAATTTTTTTTTTTCCCTTTGGCCATGCCGCAGATCATGCGGGATCTTAGTTCCCTGACCTGGGATCGAACCCACGCCCCCTGCAGTGGAAGCGCGGAGTCTTAACCACTGGACCGCCAGGGGAGTCCCCCCGCCACTTTTTTTTCTGGTAGTGAATTTGAACCTTAAATTGGATTAACGATTTATCCAAAAGAAATTGAGCCAACTTGAGAGAGCCTGTTCTGAACTAGAAGTGATCAAGCTACCTTAACTGGAAGTTAAGATTTTTCCACTTCTGCCATATCTCAAGAGCAAGATACTTATAGACAAATGAGAAAGCTTATGTTTTGCACACCGGTTGTAGTGTACAGCACACACTGCTGGTTGCCCTGAGTTTAGGTGTCCTTCTTTCTGGACAGTCATTTGTTCCAGGAAAGTAGTTCTCTCCCCCACAACTCAGAAGCAAATACCGATTAGTCCAAACTGGTCACTGTGCCCCATTCCCTTGTCAGTGATTTGTTTCAGCATGGGCTTGTGCAACACCTCTGTCCATGAAATGTTGGGACATCTCCTGGGGGGGCATCTGGGAAGATTTTCCTCATTGAAAAGGAGAGACACACAGGGGAGAAAGTCTCTGTTCTAATGTAGGTAATAACTGGAACTGTGGCAGGCAACTTGGGACCTGGAGAGGTGGCTAACTGAGGACTAACAGACACACTGTGATGGTAGGGTAGGAAGCTAGAAGGAAACTGGGTTCTTTTTTTTTTTTGGTCATGCCACATGGGCATGGATTGAACCCATGCCCCCTGCAGTGGAAGCACAGAGTCTTAACCACTGGACAGCCAGGGAAGTCCTAGAAACTGGGTTCTTGATGATGCTGTTGGACTCCTGAAATGACCACCCTACCTCCACATTTCTTGGTATGTGAGAGGAATTCCTTAAGTTAAAGCTATTTGAGGGCTTCCCTGGTGGTGCAGTGGTTAAGAATCTGCCTGCCAATGCAGGGAACACAAGTTCGAGCCCTGGTCCGCGAAGATCCCACATGCCACAGAACAACTAAGCCCGTGCACCACAAGTACTGAAACCCTATACCTGTGCTGTGCAACAAGAGAAGCCACTGCAATGAGAAGCCCGCGCACCGCAACAAAGAGTAGCCTCGCTTGTGTCAACTAGAGAAAGTCTGCATGCAGCAATGAAGACCCAATGCAACCAAAAAAAAAAAAAAAAGCCATTCAAGATGAATATCTATTACTTGCAGCCAAAAGCATACTAAATGAGGCAGAATGTGGATAAATTTTCGACCTTGCAACTCCTGCTTCTTAAATGTATCCATGTGATTGTAAATAAAAAGGAAAATGATGTTAAGTCATTACCATTGAAAACTGCCTGGATTACTTCCTTCAGGCAAGCTTTATTCCCAGACTGTTGAACCCTCTGGGTTTGACAGTAGGATCTACTTCACATGGTAACACCTACTCTTACTTGCCTTCAAAAACTTTCCTAAGGGAAGAGATGAAGCCATACTTGTTAATTCTTCTTGAACATAAAAAAATGGATCCTTTTTGCCCTTTTAAAATGTATTATTAAAATTAAAAAAAATATGTTCTTCTAGAGTTGTCTGGAAAGTGAACTGGGAGCAGTTAAACATCAAGCTCATTGCCAATTTTCAGCTTTAACTGGAATCACCTTTGCCTTTTCCTACGGAAGAAAGAAAGTCTTAGAACATCAAAGTATTTCAAGAAGAACTGGATTTTAACTGCTGAGCTGACCAGAGACAGAAGGCTCACACCGATGGGAGCTGTATAATTTGGCTCTGTTTCTAACATTCAGAGTTCTCTCTGACTCTCCAAAATTTTATCTACTTTGGTTGAGCTTGTTTTTTCCCCAATGAAATTACATTTCTTGGAATTCATCATCACACATGCCTACTTACTTTGTGCAAATTATTTCAGGATAATTTACTAGCTGGGGAGAAAGAGGGAGGGCAGGAAGGATGGAAGGAAAGATAGAGGACTGGAGGGAGAGAGAAAGAGGGGGGGAACTAATCCTTTCAAGGACTGTTTCCATTACAAAATGTCCCTAATTTCATATTCAATGGACCTGCAATCCTCAAGCCATGTCTTCCTTTTTGGAAATGCTGTTATGTTTAAAGTAATTTCAAGAAGTGAGTTGAAGCCTGGGATAGACAGAAGATGTAAAATTGTCACTAGTTCAACACTGTTCCAATTTGAACAAGCTCAGATATTACTTGATTTATACTGGGGACTTTGAAAAGGGCTTATTGGAAAAAACATTTCCATTACAAAACAAATTTTAAAAACAACAGTGTTATATAAGTACAAACAAATGCATACAATTCAAATATTATTATGTCCTGACCTTTATTGTCATGTGGGTCTCTCATACAAAGTAGTAGATAAGAATCAAATTTAAATTAATAATATTGTAATAGTTGTTATTCAGTGTAGCATAAACCCCAAATATTTAGTGGCTTAATGCTCTAGACGTTATGTATCGCTGATTCAATTCCTGCATTCCTAGTCAGTGGTAGTTCTTGTAATCATTCAGGGACCCAGTTGTATTAGTTATCTATTGCTGTGTAACAAATTACCCAATGAAAACATTTGTTATGTCACATAGTTTCACAGGGTCAGGAATTTGAAACTGCCTTAGATGAATGGTTACAGATAGAGTCTCTCATGAATACTGTGTCTTGTATTCAAGATACTGGCCAGGGTTGCAGTCATCTGAAACCTTGACTGGGACTATAGGATCTGCTTCCAAGATGGTGCACTCATGTGACTGTCAAGTTGATGCTGGTTGTTGGTAAGAAGCCTTAGCTCCTTATCACATGGACCCCTCCACAGGGCTGCTTGAGTGTCCTTACAGCATGGCATTGGCTTCCCCCAGAGGAGTGATCCAAGATAAAGCAAGACAGAAACTACAATGTCTTTTATGATTTAATCTCAGAAGTCATCATTTCCATTAAATCCTATGGATTACATAACTCAGTCCTATTCAATTGAAGAGGTGATTATATGGGTACGAATACCTGGAGGTGAGGATCACTGGGAACCATATTGGAGGTTGGCTACCACACTAAGATCCTTCTCTCTTGTGGCTACCATCCTCTTGGGTTTTAGCACTTTTTGCTTCAAGGAAGAGGAAGAAGAAAGAGAACAAACGAGCCCCTCCCAAAAGTGGGAAGCTTTTATGGACCAGGAAAAGAAAAGGTGCACATGGCTTCCACTCACACTCCATGGCTAGAACTTGATTATTTGGTGCCTCTAACTATAACAGTGACTGGGAGATGTCCTACTTTGTTGGGAACAGCAACAACCTTTAACTATGGAATGGACAGCATGAACATTTGGTGGAGATATAATGGTCTCTGCCATAGGAAGGGTAAGAAGAAAATATAGGCAGAATGCTTAACATAATGGCATAGAGCAAATGCTCAATGAATGGTAATCATTATATAGAGTTCCTCTGACAATCTAGTGCCTACCCAAAGCCTGGCATGTATGTGGGTAAAATAAATGTTTATTGTTTGAATGGATAAGTTAAGGTAATGGATGTACAAAATAGTACAAATGGTAGGGATTGTAATGGTATTTCTGAGTTAGTAAGTTGGACTGGCTATCCTACTGAGGTACAGATCTTCCTCTGGAGATGGATATTACTGTCCCCATTTCAGCTGGTCAAATAGAGATAGCAAATACTTAAGGCTTTGTGGGCCATAGGGGCATTATTGCAACTACTCAACTCTGCTATTGTAGTGTGTGTGAGCAGCCATGGACAATTCCAATAAAACTTTATTTACAAAACAGGTGGTGGCCCAGATTTGGCCCAGGGGTCCTAGTCTTCTGAACCTTGCTCTACAGCATTGAGAAAGGGCATGACCACAAGCAACATCATGGATAAATCTTTAAAAAGTATTGAATGAAAGAAGACAGACAAACAGGAGTTCCCTGGGGGCCTAGTGGTTAGGATACAGCGCTTTCACTGCAGAGGACTGGGTTAGATCCCTGATCGGGGAACCAGCCTGCATGCCGCGTAGCCGAAATACAAAAAAAAAAAAAAAAAAAAAGACAGACACAAAGGAATCTTCCATTTATATACAGTTCAAAAGCAGTAAAAATGAAACTGTATTGTTTAAGGGTACATACTGAGGTGGTGAAACTATAAAGCAAAATGAGGAATTTATTATTTAAAAAGCCAGGATGGTTGTTACCTCTGGAGAGTAGGGAGGGGTTGGAATCATCAGGAGGGGCATAGGAAGGATTTCTGGGAGTGCTGGCAATAATCACATTTCCTGACATGATAATCACATTTCCTGACATAGCTGTTCACTTTATCCAATTCGTTAAGTTGTATATTTGTGTTATATGTACAAAACGTGCATTCTATTTCTTGATACATGTTGAAGAAAAATGAAGATTAAGAATCATGCACCAGGGCTTCCCTGGTGGCGCAGTGGTTAAAAATCTACCAGCCAATGCCGGGGACATGGGTTTGAGCCCTGGTCCAGGAAGATCCCACATGCTGCAGAGCAACTAAGCCCGGGAGCCACAACTACTGAGCCTGCGTTCTGGAGCCTGCGAGCCGCAACTACTGAAGCCCGCGTGCCTAGAGCCTGTGCTCTGAAACAAAGAGAAGCCACCGCAATGAGAAGCCCACGCACCACATTGAAGAGTAGCCCCCGCTCGCTGCAACTAGAGAAAGCCCACACGCAGCAATGAAGACCCAACACAGCCAAAAATAAACTAAATAAATTATAATTAAAGAAGAAAAGAATCATGCACCATGCTGTTATTCTCCATAAACGAACTGAAATCCCTTTTCTTTGGTTAACAAATATTAACCTTTGTTTCTACATCATTTTTATCAGTCAGCTCATTGGTATTCAGCCCTGGCTGTGCATCAGAATCTCCAGGGGAGGGTTTCTTCCTCCCAAACACAGCTGCCTGGAGCCCATGCTCTTAAGATTTTTGATTCAGCAGATCCAAGCGGGATTTAGGCCTTGGTAGTTTGCAGACACTCCCCAAGCGACAATGATAGGCAGCTGGGGTGGAGAGCCTCTGCTTTAAACTCTGCTTTCTCATTGCAAGTTCTGCATAGTATTCCCCTTAGTCACACACTTCACCCCCAATATTCATCCAAGCTGACAAGCTGAGCATTTTATTTTTAATTGCATTTGCCTTGAAGTTAGTTTGCCTTTGAGTAAAAAAGACTGGTCCTGTGTAAGGTGTTATCTCATCTGGCATTTATTCTAGCTTCCCATTCACCCCTTCCTAAACTCCAACACCTTGAAACAGCCTTTTTGATACATTAATTTCCTTATTTTAAGCCAAGGGCACATTCTTGGCTCCTTACAGCCAGTCCCACCACTCCTCCTTTCTCCCCAGTGCTGCAGTGGGTTTGCCACCCACCCCAGCGTAGATAAGTGCCTGTTTATCCCTCGCCTTTGTTTCTGGGCTCTAAGTCAGTTTCCTATCAAGAGGAAACATTCCTTCCATCCTCTGCTGACTCATCTTTATCAGCATTTACTGGAGAACCTTATCAATAGCCTTTTGAACAACTACATAAATGAAATTTATCCCTCTTATCCTCCCTTTTTATTTACCCTTCCAAACATCTCTAGCAATTGCAAAATATTCCAGATTGACTTCCTCTTGGACAAAGCACTGCACTTCTTCCCTCTAGATTTAAAATAAATGTTTGATCATTTGTTCATTGGAAGGTAATCTTCACTTCTGTTAAAGCCAGGGTAACCATGAGTCCCTATTTGCCTTGGACAGTTCTGCCTTATGCCTGGTAATTGTTAATGGTGCCCCCTTTTACTTTAAAAAAAAAAACAACCAGTCTGTTTGCCTGATGCATTCTATGATTACTTTATTAAAGTCCATGCAGTATACTTGAAAGATAACAAGAGGAAGAGTCAGGAGAACTGGATCCTTACCCCAAGAGGCACAAACTAGCTGTGTGGCTTTGATCATTATAAACCCTCACTCTCAAAGTGTGGTCCCCAGACCAGCAACATCAGCATCACCTGGGAGCTTGTGAGAAATGCAGAATTTCAGGCCCCAGCCCAGACCTACGGAACCAGCATTTGCATTTGAATAACACTCCCAGGTGATTTGGACGCACATTACAGCTTTTGAAGCGCTGTCCTAAACCTCACCGGGCTTCAGTTTATTAGAAAAATAAAAATTGTCCAGCATCTGCACAGAGTCAAAAATTATATCAGTGCATTCAACTCATTGCATTTTAATAACAAACCCACAGGAACAACAGAGAAGTACATTAAAAACATGTACTTACATGCTGGATGACTTGCTTTTTTTTAAAAAAGTGAATGAATGGACTCTAGAATCAAATTAAAGTGCTACAAGCATCATTTAATTGTCATCGGATAAGAATTGTACCTGGTTAAGGTGGCTCTCATTGGAGGAGAGTAATCTACATAACGGGGCAGACGTGGGCAGCTAATACTCCCAGGAGCTGGGCGTGATATTCACTGTTCAGGTAGATCCTGTCTGGGTAGGGCACCAACAGCATCACATGCATATTTTACTAAATTTGATGCATTCTTTTCTGGTCTCTCTAATTAGTATTAGAAGTATTTACTAATTATTTTTTGATAATGGTAATGTTAAAAATTCTGTATGAATGCTTTTCAGACATTTTCATGGATGTATCTCTAATGTCATAAGAGTGGGAATGGATACTGTGAAGCAGGCAAACTGCTCTCTAAAAGTCTGGCATTTCCTTGAACTTACGTGTTATATCTCTAAAATTAAAATAAATGTCATCTACTACTAAAAAGATGAAAGAAAGAAAGGAAGAGAAAGAGTGAAAGAGAGAGAGAGAGAGAAAGAAAGGAAGGAAGGAAGGGAGGAAGGAAGGTACCAGTCTTAAAAATCCAAATGCTGGCACGGTCTAGAAAATACTTAACTGGTTTGTTTGTTTATTTATTTATTTATTTATAATAAACGTTAAAAAAAAATTTATTTGGCTGCACCAGGTCTTCATTGCAGTGTGCAGGATCTTTAGTTGTGGCATGCGGGATCTAGTTCCCCGACCAGGGATCAAACCCGGGCCCCCTGCATTGGGAGCACAGAGTCTTAACCACTGGACCACCAGGGAAGTCACTTAACTGGTTTATTTATGATTACTATAGACTTGTTCACCAAATATTTTGACTTGCATGAATGTTTTATTTCCCTGTTTTGCATTAAAAATTCTTACACAAATGAAAATAGAAACAACAAAAAAATACTTGTCAATACCTATTTTTGTCTCCTATTTTTCCTTTTTTTTTTTTTTTTTTTTTTTTTTTTTTTTTGCGGTATGCAGGCCTCTAACTGTTGTGACCTCTCCCGTTGCGGAGCACAGGCACCGGACGCACAGGCTCAGCGGCCATGGCTCACAGGCCCAGCTGCTCCGCGGCATGTGGGATCCTCCCGGACTGGGGCACAAACCCGCGTCCCCTGCATTGGCAGGCGGACTCTCAACCACTGTGCCACCAGGGAAGCCCTCCATTCTTAATCATACACTTAGGATCACTTTTAACCACTCGAAGAAAGTATGATATTCAGGTTTCCAATAACAGCAAAAAAGGAAAACACATTTTTATTAACTTGAGGAAGAAATTTTTTTTTTAATTTAGGTTGGCTGCGTTGGGTCTTCGTTGCTGCATGCAGGCTTTCTCTAGTTGGGGCGAGTGGCACTCTTCATTGCAGTGTGCGGGCTTCTCATTGTGGTGGCTTCTCTTGTTGCAGAGCACGGGCTCCAGGTGTGCGGGCTTCAGTAGTTGTGGCACACGGGCTCAGTAGTTGTGACTCACAGGCTCAGTAGTTGTGGCTCACGGGCTTAGTTGCTCCGTGGCATGTGGGATCTTCCCAGACCAGGGCTCGAACCCGTGTCCCCTGCATTGGCAGGTGGATTCTTAACCACTGCACCACCAGGGAAGTCCTGGAAATGTTTCTTTTTATACTGGAACTTAAGGAGCACATGCAGCTTGCTCTCTGGGTGTTTGGGGCATGATAATTACTGTTATAGACAGAATAGTTGTGTGTCCCCCCACCCCCAGATTGATGTGTTGAAAGTCTAACCCCCAACGTGATGGTAGGAAGTGAGGCCTTTGGGAGATGATTAGGTCATGGAGGTGGAACCTTCATGAAAGGGATTAGAGCTCTTTAAAAGAAACCCCAGAGAGCTCCCTTGCCCCTTCTGCCATGTGAGGACACAGGGAGAAGACAGCAGCTGTCTATGAACCAGGAAGGGAGTCTTCACCAGACACGGAATGAGCAGGTTCCTTGATCTTGGACTCCCCAACTTCCCGAACTGTGAGAAATAAACTTTAGTTGTTTATAAGCCACCCAGTCCATGGTATTTTGTTATAGCAGCCCACATGAACTTAGACAGTTACTCATTCAGCACAGGTGGCAGGAGGTTGTAATCTTCCAGTGGTAAGCCTGTAGGCCTCACTTGCCTCCCACAAAACACCAGTGTCAACTTTCTGGAGGCCCAGATCTGGTGTAAGGTCCAGGGTAATTGCTGGCACTGGACACAGAAAAGAATGTCCATGGATCTTTGATAAGGTGTGACTTCATGGAGTGCCACTGCACCAAGCTTGTAGCAATAAGGTTTCATTGCCCTATTTAAAAAGGATGCGCTCCAGACATAGAAAACACACTTATGGTTACCAAAGAGGAAGTGGAGGAGGAGGGATAAGTTAGGAGTTTAGGATTAACAGAGACACACTACTGTGTATAAAATAAACAACAAGGACCTGCTGTAGAGCTCAGGGCACTATATTCAATACCTTATAATAACCTATAATGGAAAAGAATCTGAAAAAGTATATATATATGAAACTGATTCCCTTTGCTGTACACCTGAAACTTACACAACCTTGTAAATCAGCTATACGTCAATTAAAATTTTTTTTTAAAAAAGGATGTGCCTTACAAGTGACTTCTGTAGGGAGTTGTTCCCTGGGTGTTTTTCCCCTGGTTGATTGGCAGGCAATCGCTTTATGGTCACCCAACAGTGGAGGGAAAACCTATTACCCCCTGCTCTGTTGCGGGAGCTTGGTGAGCATGGCTATTGGTGGTAGCTGAACACCATTTATGATCCCCACAGCATGACATTCTCAAGAGGATAATACGCAGAGATGTGAAGTTTTAATTTGGGGACGCTGAGTCTGGCCAATGTACCCATCCTGTGGGGCCCAGAAGCTTCCAGTGTTTCACTCCCTGTATCCCACTTCCCATGTGCAGACTGATGACATTTCATAGGGGCTGTACATAGGCTAGAACTTTAGCATACACTCTACAAACACTCTTTATGCACCATGCTTGGAGGATGTAGACACTTGGGGAGTTCACAGTCCAGTGGCGGAGACAGTCTCCAAGATCACAAGACAGTTTAATGAGAGAAAGAAAGAGACTGCACCCTATTTGTGGGGATGTGATATACCTTGCTTACCTGGGAAGGTCAAAGAACAAGTTTAGGCAGAGGTAAGGCTTGACCCCAATCTCAGAAGATAAGTAAGCATGAAATAGGCAGGTGACATCCTTAGGGGGAAAGTCACTGTAGGATAGTGGTTCTCATCAGGGGACTAACTCCTCCATTCCCACCCCCCACCTCCAAGCCCCCCAGACATTAGGCAATGTCTAGAGACATTTTTGGTTGTTGCAACTTGCCGGGGGAGTGGATGCTGCTACGGACATCTAGTAAGTAGAGGCCAGGGATGCTGCTAACATCCTGCAGTGCACCGGACAGCCCCTACACCTGTCTAGGCCCAAATGTCAGTTGTGCCAAGGCTGAGAAACCCTGCATTAGGGGGAAGGAAAAGCATCTTTAAAGGACTTGAAGTGTCAGGGAGCATAAGTAGGTCAGAAAATGGATGCAGACATATCTAGAAGTGAGAGAAGTAAGGAGGGACTTCCGATGTGTGTTTTTCCCAACACCACCAAGCAGTTCTTCAATCCTCATGTGGACATTGACTGGGTTTCCTACAAATTTAATTAAATTCTTACACTGTCTTCCTGGAGATAGCATCAAATCCACAAGTTAAGAGCTTATTCCCATAAGATTGCCCCCACTTCACACATCAGTCACAAGTCCAGGTGTCACTTGTGCTTCTGATTGGTTATAAATTGGAGGTTCCCAGACCCCTTCCTCAGGTTTGATTATTTGCTAGAGTGGCTCACAGGACTCAGGAAACACTTACTGTGGTTTACCAGTATACTTATTTAGTTTTTATTGAGGTGTAGTTGATTTATAATGTTATTTAAGTTTCAGGTGTACAACATAATGATTCACAATTTTTAAAGTTTGTACTCCATTTACAGTTATCATAAAATATCGGCTATATTCCCTGTGCTGACAGTATATCCTTGTAGCTTATTTTATTGTTTACCAGTTTATCATAAAGGATATTATAAATAATACAGATGAACAGCCAGGTGAAGAAGTACACAGAGCAAGGTCTGGAAGAGTCCTGATCTTCCAACATCCAAATGTGGACACATTTGCCAACCAGGAAGCTCTTCGGATCTCATTGTCCAAGAGTTTTTATAGTGTTGAATTTGCAGCCCCCCTCTGGCTCCCTTCCCAGAGGTCAGTGGGTGGGGCTGAAAGTCCCAGCCATCTAATCACTTGGTCTTTCTGGTAACCAACCCCACCCTGAGGCTATCTAGGGGCCACACCCTAAATCACCTTCTTAGTATAAACTAAGGTGTGCTTAAACAGGCTCCTTATGAATGACAAAAGCCATTCCTATCACTCAGGAAGTTCCAAACGTTTTAGGAGCTTTGTGCTAGGACTGGGGACCAAGACCAGCTATATTTCTATTTCTTTTTTTTTGGTTGCGTTGTGTACTGCCCAGCATGCAGGATCTTACCCTGACCAGGGATCAAATCCATGCCCCCTGCAGTGGAAGCACAGAGTCTTAACCAATGGACCGCCAGGGAAGCCCAAATATATTTCTTACACAGGACCAAATTTAAGAAGGTCTTTGTCTATCAAAATAAAAATATTGAACACTGGGATTTCCCTGGAGGTTCAGTGGTTAGGACTCCTAGCTTCCACTGCAGGGGGCTGGTGTTCAATCCCTGGTTGGGGAACTGAGATCCTGCAAGTCACGGGGCATAGCCAAAAAAATTAATTAATTTAAAAAAAAAGAATATTGAACATTAACATGGGGCATTAAGAAGCCCCAAATGGATTATTTTAAAAGTTAATATATGCACTTTAATAGAAAATGCTGAAGGAGTGTTTGAATAACTTCATGATTGGGGTCATATGCCATTTATATCTTTCCTAAATATCATATAATAGATATATATTATGTCACAGATATTATTTTTATAATAAAATGTTATTCACCTTAATTTATTCAAGAAAAATTAATCATAAAATGAAATCACAAAAGAACTATGAGAAAATGTGTGTGATTATTTTATCAGATCCTAGGGAGGAGGAAAGGCTTTTTTGAGCATAACAGCAAGAAGAAAACCCATACAGGAGAATGTCCTTGGGTTTTACTACATAAAAATTCAAAACAGAGTTTAGAAAAATTACAAGGAAACAAGGATAACCTTGATAAACATAAAAATAATGGAAGAAATTGGGAAGGAAATGGTTGATTTCATTACATTATTCTTCAAGTATCTGTGAATCAAATATGTGTTAAACAAAATGAAAAGGCAAAAGGCACTGTAGGAAAAACACTTTAATATCAAAAAGTCTTCCAATTCAAAGAAAATCTCAATTATATCCAAATATGAAAAATCAGCAAAGGACATAGATTTCGTGGTATGCACATAAATAGGTAACAGTGAAATAGTTTAACCCTGTGATGAAACAAAATTCATATTTTATGGCTAGATGAAAAGTTTAAACATAAAATGTTTCTTTGCCCTTTTGGGCCTCCTCTCTCCCCTTATAGTGTGTGCCTGTATTAACCAGACCTCCTTAGGAGATAACATTCCCTTTTTTTTTTTTTTTTTTTTTTCGGTACGCGGGCCTCTCACTTTTGTGGCCTTTCCCATTGCGGAGCACAGGCTCCGGACGCGCAGGCTCAGCGGCCATGGCTCACGGGCCCAGCCGCTCCGCGGCACGTGGGATCTTCCCGGACCGGGGCACGAACCCGCGCCCCTGCAGCGGGCAGGCGGACTCTCAACCACTGCGCCAACCAGGGAAGCCCCCTACGTCTTTTTAAAATGCCCTTGTGGTAAGATTCTTCATGTGTTCTGCGTCTTCATCCATTGCCCCATCAGCAGATCAAACAATCAAAGAATCCTCCCCTCCTTGGAAAATGGGTGTGGGGTGTGGGTGGGAGATTGTAAACATTCATGACTTGATTTGGTCCTCATCACACCTCTTGGTCTCCATCATCTTCTATCCTCCAGGGCTTTTGTTCCCATCCCTCCCACAACAGGTATTCTTCTACCTTGGAGTGACTTCTGGGGCCTCATTCTCTCCAGTCACCGGCCCCTGTCTGATGTCTCTTCATCGCTTCTCAGCTCTGACCCATCTCGGGGTGTGGTCATCTGAATGATTATTTCCCTTGTACTTATCCATGTCTATCTTTTTATCATACCTGTCAAGCCAAACTCAATTCAAATCCCTCAGTCAGGCATTTCTGCATCTCCTCTGGAGAAAATCACACAACTTGAACACTGATGCCTTGCAAATCCATGGCAACAGATGCTGGGCCCCCAGAGCCGCTCATAAGTCCTTTCACTTGTCTGCAACCAGTTTCTTCTCTGGTTCCCCTCAACCTGCATCCAGTGGGCCTGAAGCAAAGTCATGTTTGGACTTTGCGGTTACAAAAACAAATAATTCCTCTCCTGCCTAATTTGAGTATTTATTGAATCTGAATTCGGTTTATGCCACTTGAAATCAAAAGACTCCTTACAAATAGAATTAATGACCCTGATCTCAGAGAAGGTGCTGGGGGAAAGGGAGGGGAAAAAAAAACCCCTTCTGAATGGATATTATGTTGGGAGTAGCGTTGATTCACCTTGGTGTCTAGTCTCTGGAAATTCTGAGGACAAGTCTGGTTGTTCTGGAAGCACAGGCAGATCTCATAGAGAATATTCTGAAGACAATTGACAAGAGCAGCTCTGCCCTCTTCCTGTTTTTGCTCCAAATCCTCCTTAGAAAAGCAGAACTGCCTGAGGTTTGAAATGGACAATCAGACACTGCTAACAGCTGCAGCCCAAGAACTTCAGTTCTTGGCAAAAGGATCTTGGACACAAAAGTATTTCTTTGTGGAAAATTATGCATCTCATCGGGCTCATTTGAAACAAAATATGATTTGCTCTTAACTTCCTGTAACAAGCTCAGTTCTTCTGTGGATTTTCATAATGTATGATTTCGTTGGACCAGATTGGTGGGGCACATGCTTTACCAAACAGTTTTAAATTCAAGCCCAAGTTTTTCTTATTTTAAATAGCAACAGCTGCTAAGCATGAAAATTATTGTATTTCATCAAAATAAACTCACTAAGTTGCTTCTGACTATTCCTTGGAGCTGCTCTGCTGGGGGCTGGGGGTCCTCAGGGCTGTCAAAGATGGTGCATAGTTTTGATCTGAAAAACACAGGAGATGAGGCTGCAGGCTGGGAGGTGGGGGGCGTGGGAGATGGATGGACAATTCCAGAAGCAGAGAAAGGAAAAATTCTCTAGCTGGAGGCAGAGCCAGTGAGAGTCTTCTCTCTCAGTATCTGGTTGGGCTTTCTCTCTGCAGAGTTCAGCAATTCCAAGTTTCTAAAAGATAGAAAGGATATGAGAGGGAAGGAAGAAAAACATCAGAGCACTGTCATGGGAGCGTTATATATTCATAAGGCAGCCAGCGTGATCTCTCTTAAAGAGAATTCAGACCATGTTACTCTCTTACTTGAAACTTTCCCCCAGTGGCTTCTTCATCCAGCAGGCTCCACCTTGGCTGCCCATTAGAATCACTGGAGAGCTTTAAAAAAAACCCCAACTGCCCAGGCTGCACCCCAGACAGATTATATCAGAATTAGTGGGGTGGGGCTCAGACATCAGCATTAGTTAAGTTTCCTCGGTGGTTCCAATGTATAGCCAATGTTAAGAACCACTGCATTCGATTCTGAATAAATCCAAATATCTGACCATAACCAGGGAGGCCCTGACTGATCTGGTCCCTGCTGTCTTAACTCAGCTTAAGTTACTGGTCTTTTAGTTCTTTGGTCTGTGTGGATCAAAGAATTTTCTGTACTTTTCATCATGGAAAGATCATACTTTCTATGTCCTGGATAACGCTGTGTGATCTGGCCTCTGGCCACCTCTCCAGGCTCTCCTGGACCTCCTCTTATTCCTCCTACTGCCCTTCCTTCTGTTCTTTTCTGCTCATTAAATGCATGTCTCTTTCCAGAACCCCTGGACCTGCAGTTCCCTTTGCAAGCCTTCTATGACATCACACCTCTAACCCACCTCTTGTTTAGTTTCCATCTCATTACTGCATTTGTTTCCTGTATAAGCACATCATCGTCTGAAGTCATCTTGTTTGTCTACTTGTTCTTTTATTTATTTATTTATTTATTTGGTTGTGCTGGGTCTTAGTTGCGGCATGCAAACTCTTAGTTGCAACATGGGGGATCTAGTTCCCTGACCAGGGATTGAACTTGGGCCCCCGGCATTGGGAGCGTGCAGTCTTAACCACTGCGGCACCAGGGAAGTCCCTGCCTACTTGTTCTTGATCTCTCTCTGAGAAGGTAAACTGCAGCCTTCTAGATATTATTCAGTTGATATGTAGCAGGTGTTCAGTAAATATTTGCTAAATGAAAGAATGAATGTACAGTAGGTCACTCAATAAATATCTGCTGAATTAATGACCTCTTAGGATCCTTCTAACAACAGGTGTTGTTAACACCATCTTGTATCGATAGATAATTCATCAGGGTCAGAGGTTTGGTAACTTTTCCAAAATTACAAATCATGGCATAATGCCACTGAAGGAAAGTGTGTGTTGGGGAAGCAGGGGAGAGGGATTATGGATTTTGGGGGACTCTGCCATCACTGGAAATGGCACCTCCTTCACTAATTGGCAAAGATATATAATTAGGTTTTAATTGTGGGCTTCTGAAGGGACTATATTAAAACCACATCTGTGGCAGCCTTTGGTGGAATCTGACTTTCTGACCTTCTAGAGGGTGATGGGAGGGCAATCACAATGACTTGGAAACCGAGGGAGAGCCTCATTATTTGGGGGTGACATGCTCTCAGCAGCCGCAAAAGAGCTGGGGGCTAGGGAATGGAGCAGGTCTCCAAATCTCAGGGATTTCCCTGCCATTGACTCATAGCAATCGTTAGCTGGTCTATAGAGATCTGCACCCTGCACAGAAACCAAAGAAGGCCTGAGTCATACCGTGGTGGTCTCTGCAGCTGGTCAGTCCACGTGACAGGGCTGGAAGGAGTGTGGATTTTGGCTTCCTCTGCACAATTGGCCTGGGAGCCTTTATCAGTATGGAAAACCAAGGGCACCTTGCTTCTCGGCATCTGGATTTTAAAATAATAACAATAGGGGATGTATTAGTCTGCTCAGGCTGCCATAACAACATACCACTGGCTGGGTGGTTTAAACAATAGAAACTTTATTTCTCACAGTTCTGGAGGTGAGTGGTCCAAGATCAAGGTGTCAGCAGGTTTGGTTTCTCCTGAGGCCTCTCTCCTTGACTTGTAGACGGATGCCTACTGGCTGTGTCTTCACGTGGCCTCTCCTCTGTGCACAGACAGTTCTGGTGTCTGTGTATCCAAATTTCCTCTTCTTATAAGGACGCTAGTAAGAATGGATTAGGGCCAACCTAATGGTCTCATTTTAGCCTAATTACTTCATCAAAGGCCCAAATATAGTCATTCTGAGGGACTGGGTTAGAGCTTCAACACATGAGTTTGGGGGGGCACATAATTCAGCCCATAGTGGGTGACATTTATTGACTGTTTATTGCATGTTAACTTCATGCTAATTATTTTGCAAACATCAATCACCTCACATAATTTTCCTACCAACCCAGAAGTCCATACTATTATAACTCAATTTATTTAAAAAAGGAAAAAACAACTGAAATAGGGAGTTTAAGAAAATTGTCCAAGTTTTTTTTTTAAGGGGGGTGGTTAGAATGCAAGTTTTAGTTTTGAATCCCCATTGAAATAAATATGTTAATCTTTGAAAAATATGTGGTTATATGCCACTAAAATTATCCTTAGAGCCCCTAGCGATAGTCATGCCCCATTCTGGAAAAAACTACCATAGGGAATTACTGGAGGTACCCTGGGGAGGTAGGATGAGCCCACCGTTTGTTGAGCAAGGGTCATCTGTGTCCCAAGTAAGCTGCTTGCTGCTGTTCGTAATTCTCTGAGCCCCAGACCTACCAGCATATTTGATCTCATCTTTCCTGGCTGGCAACACTTTGGTGGCTCCCTGTTCTCTTCTAGATAGAAGAGTAAATGCCTTAACATAACCTACAAGGTCTTTGGGGATCCTGGGATAATAGGCCTACCATGGCCCCATCAGGCTGGTGAAGAGAGGGAGACAGGAGACAGGGAGGATCCCCTGGAGGAAGTGGAAAATTGTCCAAGTTTACACAGTTAAAAATACCAGAGCTCAGATTCAAGCCTGGGTATCTCTGATTTTGAAGTCTGTTCTCATAAAATCTGTGCTAAATGGCTGAATGCTGCAATTCTGGTTTTTCTGTTCTCTCCATCTGAAATAGCTATTACATACATTTTGTGAATATCAAATATCTAGCTTTCATATCTCTTAATCTGTCCTTGAATAGTTTTTATCTCTTTATTCTAAAAAAAAAAAAAGAGAGCTCCTAGGAGATTTTCTTGCATAAAAAAATCCACAAATGAGGTTTTCTCGCTTCCAGGTCATTTCCTATTCAAGGTATCCCTTTGCCATGGTTGCCTCTTCTTGCTTTTGCAAGAACACTAAGGAAGTGAGTATCAGCTGGGCACTATATATGAAATAGACATAACAGTCTTGCAGCCATCTCTTCTGAGGAAAGGAAGGCCATCTGCTTTAGAAATCATCTCATGTAAATAAACACACAAATAAACCAGGAGCTGCCTGGGGAAGCTGCCCGCCCGCCCACAGAAAACTTACCCAATATTCCGGGCAGGGCAATGTTGGCCAATGAGGCCATGCTTGCTTCACTGCGTTCTCTGTACTGTTCATGAGCTCTCTCACTTTTATCCGTCTCTGATTTTCAATCTCCTGATATGAGACCAGAAATCTCCTCTAACCTACAGGAAACCCGAAGGGCGGTGGTTTAGGAACACTGTAGGGTTTGGCAGCATGGAGGTGGAAGAGAAGTTGAGCATCACTGTAAGGTTTAAGCCCCAAGGTTGAGAACTTAAAGCTCTGAATTACCTTGAACTTGAAGCACCAGTACAACAGCAAGGACCACTAAATTTTCCCTTCCTCTAAATGATCTCACGTCCTGTCTGATTTACTACAGAAGGAGGGGTTGCAGGCTCTCCTCCTAGGTAAAGAGAGCTGTCCTGTATGGAGCTTTATTTGGCCTTCTCTGGAGTCCCAGACAGAAAAAAAAGAAAGAGTGGTTTGGCTTATTTCCCTGCTGGAGAAGCAGAGGGTGGCTTGGTGAAGGTTATTTTTTTTTTTTTATTTTATTTTTTTTTGCGTTACACAGGCCTCTCCCGTTGCGGAGCACAGGCTCCGGACGCGCAGGCTCAGCGGCCATGGCTCACGGGCCCAGCCTCTCCGCACCATGTGGGATCCTCCCGGAGCAGGGCACGAACCCGTGTCTCCTGCATCGGCAGGCGGACTCTCAACCCCTGCGCCACCAGGGAAGCCCAGGTGAAGGTCTTTGAACTGAGCGCTCTGACCCTTGCCAGGATCCCTTTCCTCCTCTGGTCCAGATGCCTTCCCTGTCAACCAAGCTCCCCCCGGGAGGCATTTCCATTGCCTCTGGCTTTTCCCCCCATTCCCTGTGTGTTTGTTTAGATTCTAAAAAGGGATTTATTGCAGCAGCCTCTGGGCATATGTTCAAAAACACCCAAACCAAGAGGAGAAATTTGCCCAAATTCACATTATAACCATCCACGCAGAGCTGCCCCCAGCTATACCGGGGGGTGGGGGGGGGTGGGGGTGGGGGTGGGTGGTCAGGGACTCTTCACAACAGCCTGAAGGACAGTAGAGTCATCCTTTGCCAAATCTGAGCAGTTCAGGCCTCAGATCACTTTCTGAATACTCAGTGAGATGGGTTCAGAGAAACAATGCCAACGACCTCCATCCAACGGTGTGCACATGGCTGATGATTACATCGGGGTGACTAGGAGGGGGCCCCTCTGTCACCTGCAGGGGAGATAGCCCACCCTCTAATTCTCCTTGATATTCTTCATGCTGGTCCTTTGCTTTTCCGTTCAGTCCCCTTCTCTGCTGCCAAATTTTGAGTACTCTATCTCAGTTATAAATTTTAGAACTCATCTGTTTTTATGAAGCTTTCCCCTGTGATTGGCATTGTTTGCCCTGTTCTCAGAATTAACCTCTTTCTCGTCTCTGCTCTGTTAGCATTGTGTATACACCTTTCACTCCTACACTTTTTTTTTTTTTTTTTTGCGGTACGCCGGCCTCTCACTGTTCTGGCCTCTCCCGTTGCGGAGCACAGGCTCCGGACGCACAGGCTCAGCGGCCATGGCTCACGGGCCCAGCCGCTCCGTGGCATGTGCAATCTTCCCGGACTGGGGCACGAACCCATGTCTCCTGCATCGGCAGGCGGACTCTCAACCACTGTGCCACCAGGGAAGCCCAAGTGTCTCAACTTTTGACAAAATATTCCATCAAACTGTATTAGCTTATTTATAAAATGTTGTACCCACATTGGCCCATCAAAAACACATCATTAAAACATAGCCTGAACGATGCTTTTATTAGGTCAAAAAACACAGACGTTATAAAACACTAATTTGATTAATTTCAATTCATTCAACAAGCATTAAAAACTTTTTGTATGCCAATCAAGCACAGTGAAGGATGACACAACATATATGCACACACATATAGACACAGACAATTGCAATAAAGTACAAATGTTGTCACTGAGGTACAAACAGAGTGGGGTGGGGTCATTTAAGCTGGGTCTTGAAGAATGAGTAAGAGTTCACCAGGTGGAAAAGATAAAGAATAGTTTTTCAGGAGGAGTGTGCAGAGGTTCAGAGATAAGACACAGATGTCATATTTAAGAAACTCTAAGTAGTTAGTGTATTGTAGTTTGGTGTGGCTGAAACATTGACTGTGGAAGGGATATGGAGGGAGATGACGCCAAAGAAGTGGCAGGGGTTAGACCATGGAGGCCTTATACGTCAAGTTGAAGAGTTTGCCCTTTCAGGGTAATTGGGAGACATTTAAAATTTTATTAGATTTTTAAGAATTCACATGATACATGCTTATTTTAAAGAGTTAATGATGTAAAAGAAAAAAAAGGTCACGATTTCAGTTCTCTCCTATATGGGAGGTAGCCAGGGCTAGTAATCAGGAGGGTATCCTGACGTACCTTTCTGTATTTGAGGGTTGGTTGGTTTGCTTATTTGAGCTCACCTGGATTGCAAAAAAGATATACAGTCATCCCTTAGTATGGGGGAATTTGTTCTAGGGCTCCTGTGGATAGCAAAATCCAAGGGTGTTCAAGTTCCTTATGTAAAATAGTGTAGTATTTGCATATAACCTATGCATATTCTCCCATATTCTTTAAATCATCTCTAGATTACTTATAATACCTAAAACAATGTAAATGCTATGTAAATAGTTGCTTGTGCGAGGCAAATTCAAGTTTTGCTTTTTGGAACTTTCTGAAATTTTTTTCCCCCAAATATCTTCAGTTCAGGGTTGGTTGAATCTGCCAATGCAGAGCGCAAGGCTGCAGAAGGCCAGCTGCAACTTATCCTGCAACTTGCTTTTTTCCCTTAACAATATATGGACATCCCTCCAGATGAGTTAGATTTAACTCATTTATTTATTCAACCATTCTGTTACTGGTGGACACGTTGTTTTCCGTTTTCAGCCATTACAAAAATATTGCAGTATGCCTCCTCAAGATGAGTCTGGGTATACTGGGGCTTTCATTTCAGTAAAACAGATTCTCAAAGGCAGGATATCTGGGTCAATGGATGTTTGCATTTTTACTTGTAATGGATGTGTCCAGATTACTTTTCTAATAGGTTGTAGAAATTCCTATTCCTCAATGCTGTCAGCCGGAACTGGACATTATCACTCTTCTACTTGTAAATTTTGGTAAATATAATGAGTGAAAAAAAGGCTGCATTGGTTTAATTTGCATTTCCTGGACTTCTACAGACGTTGAGCATCTTATGTTTGTCGACAATTTGTACATTCCCATATGTGAATTGCCTGCTTATTTTTCTATTCAGTTGTCTTTTTTTTTAATCATTTGGTAAAAGCTCTTTGAATATTAGTAATTGTTAATCTTTACCTGTACGTTTTACAAAGGTTCCCTTTTATCCCAGATTATCATTTGTATTTTTTTAAGAAAAACATTTTATTTGGAAATATTTAGAGACTAACATGAAGTTGTGAAATGGTACAGAGTCCTATGTACCCTTCACCCCACTTCTGCCAAGGGTAGCATCGTATGTAACTATAGTACACTATCAAAACTCCACTTGTCTTTTGATGTAGTGTATGGTGCTATTTTGCATTCAATAATTCTCTTATAAATTTTAGTATCTGTTAAGGTAATTCCCACCACTTCATGCTTTTTCTTTATTTTCTTGGCTATTCTCAGATTCTTATTTTTTCCATTCAAAATTTAAAATAATTTTAGCTACTTACTCCCCTTGTCTTCCACCTAAAATTCTGATTACAACTCAAAATTATATATTAGTTGGTGAAAGATTGACAATCCTGATTGCAACTCCCTTAAAGTTATATATTAGTTTGTGAAGGATGGACATTTTAAGATATCAATACCAAGTTTTCCTACCCAGGAATGTAATATTTCTCTCCAGCTATTCAGGTCTATTCCCTTCAATAAGAATTTAGTTCTCTTCATGTAGATCATGTACTTTCTTATTTATTTATTTATTTATTTGGCTGTCATTGGGTCTTTGTTGCTGCGTGCGGGCTTTCTCTAGTTGCAGCAAGCAGGGGCTACTCTTTGTTACGGTGCTCAGGCTTGTCATTGTGGTGGCTTCTCTTGTTGTGGAGCACGGGCTCTAGACGCGTGGGCTTCATTAGTTGCAGCATGCGGGCTCAGTAGTTGTGGTTCACGGGCTCTAGAGTACAGGCTCAGCAGTTGTGGCGCACGGGCTTAGTTGCTCCGTGGCATGTGGGATCTTCCCAGACCAGGGCTCGAAACCGTGTCCCCTGCATTGGCAGGCATATTCTTAACCACTGTGCCACCAGGGAAGCCCTAGATCATGTATTTTCTATGGATAATTTGTTCATAGGCATTTTACAATTCTTGTCACTGGTATAAATGATGTATTAGTTTTCTATTGCTGCTGTAACAAATTACCACAAATTTAGTGGCTTAAAACAACACAAATGTATTATCTTACAGTTCTGGAGGTCAGAAGTCATAAAATCTGCTGCCAGCAGAGCTGTGTTCCTTCTGGAAGCTCTAGGAGGGCGTCCATTTCCTTCCCTTTACCTGCTGTCAGAGGCCGCCTGCATTCCTTGGCTCATGGCCCCTCTCTTGAGTCATTCCTATGTCTGCTTTCATCTTCAGATCATCTACTCTTCCCTAACTCTTCTTGCCTCTTATCAGGGGGCCATGATTACATTGGGCTCACCTGGATAATTGAATAACCACTTCATTTCTAGGTCCTTAACTGAATCACATCTGCAATGTTCCTTTTGTCATTTAATGCAACATATTCACACGTTTTGAAGATTAGTATGTGGACATCTTTGGGGGAGGATGTTATTCTATTCACCACAATTGAGGTTATGTTTCATGTCTTACTGTTTATTGCTGGCATGAAGAAAATTTTATTTATTTTTGTATTTTTAACTACTATCATTCACCTTACCAAAGTTTAATTACTTCAAATAGTTTTGGTAGAATCCTTTAGATTTCCTAAATATACAATTATATCACATGAAAATAATGTAATTTTTGTCTATTTTTTCAATATTTATTTATTTAAGAATAATTAATAATTGGTGTATCACATTAGTTAAGGTCTCCAAAGTGATGCCAAGAATGATGATTCTGACAGAAATGACTTCAGCTTTACATTATAGTTGCTACTAGTTTTGGGTAAATAATTTTTATCATTTTAAAATAGCTTTCCTTTTTGTGTGTTGGTGGGAAATGAGCTCATAAATGCTCTTTCCTCCATAGGGGCTTCAGGAGGTGGTGGCTAGACTCTCAAACCTCTGGGTCCAAATGGTTTTGTTTTTTTTTTAATCACTCAAACTGAGATAAAATCAGAACAACTAGATATTTTCATTTCAGTCTACTGGGGTCAGCAAGATGGGGCAATCCCACTAAGGACCTCCCAGGGCACCCCAGAGTCTATCATACATCTCTTCTCAGGGAGCCATAAAATCTTTCCCTCAGCCCAGGAAGAGGAACTCTCAGAACAACTCCTGGCCTCACACACTGTCCAGTTTCCATCAGAACTCTTATTTTGGTATTTATGCTGCTGCAAAAACAGATCACAAAGGGGAGGGACTGGGGATGTTCACCCAGTTTGTCATCTTCCTAGAATCTCCATAATTACGTCACACTGAAGTTTTGAAGCAGAGTAACATGATTAGATTTCTGTTTTAAAAAGTATTTCTGGAAGAAGCTTAAGTGATTGCTTTGAACAGGATCCCAGTTTTAAAAAAATATGACAAGGGGAACTGTTACATAAAATATGGTATATCCACAGAGGAGATTATACCAGGCTGTGAATACAAGGAAACAGGTCATCTTAGAGAGAGCCTGTCACACCATGGAACACTATGTAGCAGTCCAAATAAGGTGGTTCTGAATATACTGACATGGCAAATCTCCAAGACATATTAAGTGGAAGAAGGAAATAGCAAAACCATTTATGGCACCCTTAATGTTTTTTTAAAAAAACATACAAAAAATAGTAAAAAAAAATTTTCTGTGTAGATATGCGTAGAAAATATACAAAACACTCCCAGCTGATTACCATGGTTAAATTTTGAATTTTTGATTATCTGTATTGTTCACATTTTTAAAAAATGATAATATATTCATGTTTTGTACAATTAAAAATGTTTCAAAGAATAAATAAAACAGACTATTGTGAGTGCAGAAGAGAAATGAAGTAATATGAAGCTGGAAGTAATATGGCATTAAGGGAGATGCAGAAAAATGGAGAAGGGAGAGGTATTTAGGAAGTAATAACCAAAATATTTTAAAGCATCTGATAGAGGGAATTCCCTGGCGGTCCAGTGGTTAGGACTCCACGCTTTCACTGCCGAGGGCGTGGGTTTGATCCCTGGTCAGGGAACTAAGATCATGCAAGCTGCACAGCGTGGCCAAAAAAACCCCAAAACAAACAAACAAAAAACAAAACACAGCATCTGATAGAAAGGGAGGCATCTAGGATGACTTAAGGTTTTGAGCTTAGGTGATGGGGCGGATGAGATTTTGGGGGAGCTGGCGTCGGGGTAAATGTCCAAACTCTTTTAATTTCCTTAACGATCCCTTCCAAGCTTAAGGCATATAAGGCCACTGATGCCTGTTGGTTCTGTATCTGGGGAGATGATTAAGAGAAAGCCGAGAAATAAACCTTCACCTAAATTCTTGCCTACAGTGCTAGATTAACCTTGCCACTCCCTAGAGGAAAATACCAGGGTAATTAGTTATTATTACAATGACAGCTCTGGCCAAAGACTCCAGTGTCATCCCCTTGTTGAGTTAGGCTGGTGGGCACATGAGCCTAGAACGCATGACTTGCCTTGAGTGGTAAAGCCTAAATAAACAACTTCAATCTTCCTTTTCCCCCATCCCACTCTGAAACCCCCTTGGTTCTCTACCTAGAAGAAGCCTTGGACCCTTTCCTACCCCATAGTGACCTGGGATCAAAGAGAAATGAACCAAGATTGGAACCCATAAATAGGAATCCAAAGAGACAAGCACGATGAGGATGCTAGAGCTTCTCGCCTCTCTCAGCTTCACGCTAAAATACACACACACACACCATCCCCAACACCCTGGGGCTTGCACTACCCAGATCTTAGTGCATAAAACTAATCCTTTAGATGTGTGTGTGTGTGTGTATGTGTGTGTGTGTGTGTGTATCTGTGTGTTGGAGCTGGCCTGGGATGAGGGTGATGGTTGGTGGTACTTAGAATTCAAATATCCCTTCCATAGTTTGTTCTCCTTTAGCTGGAGTTAGTTTGCCAACCAGACTGTGGACAACAAAGAGTGCTGTTGTTTTGATCACTTATCAGAGGAGGTAATGCTCTTGACTTCAGTCATGAAAATTTCTCCCAGCTATTCATCTGGAACCAATGGAAAATGACCAGTGGATTTAACAAGAGCCCTTTCCAAATATCTCTTTGGCATTGGCCCCAGAAGCTGCTGAAAAATGTCAGAAAGGAAGTTAATAAATTAACCTCAAGGCCACACTCCACTGGACCTAGGAGCCTCTCTGGGTTAATTATCATCTCAATGGTGTTCGGTTATAGTGTCCAGTCCGGCCCTCCAAGTGTTTAACATACTAAACAAAGTCCAAACCATGCACCACTTGTGATGTAAAATCCTTAGACATGCCACTACTTCACATTTTTCACACTCCAAATCTTTCTTTATCAACTTAATCCCTTGTTTCCACAGAGTAATTAAAGCTCCTTTTCTACTTTTTCCACTTAAAAAAGCCAGCAGGGAATCCCCCCCTCTCTCCCTACCCCAGGTTCACTGGCTGGAACTTGAATTCTTCTGCACTCACAACAGGGACTTTCAGTCCAGGCCACACACTGGAATCACCTGGGAGCTTAAGAAGCCCCATTCCTAGAGACTTAGACTTAATTGCTTCAGGTAGGGCCCAGGCACCAGGATTTTGAAAACTTATCAGGTGATTCTAATGGGCAGTCAGGGTTGAGAATGACTCACCTACAGCCCGGACATGCTGCTCATGGACTAAGCAAGCTACAGCTCTTCCAAGTGGATTTTCTCTAATTCCACATCTCTCTTGGTTCCACTTTTCTAAAATTCTAATCTGATTGATAGAACATTCTGTGATGCTGGTGTTAACCTAAAACAAGAAAATAACCACTTATTTTACCAGCAAAACAAGTTTATTTGGGAACAGCAAAGAAATGAAATTTGGGACATGCAAGTCTAGTAAAGCAAAGGAGGGGAAACTCTTTTATAGAAGAAGGGGAAGTTGGGAGGGGCTGTTATGTCCACTGGAGGAAGCTGGAGGCTTGAAGTATAGTGATTTTCCATTGGCTGAGTTGTGGCAGTATCTCATTGGCTGACCTGTTGCCAGGCGAGGAGATCTTTCTTCCTCCTGCTGGTGGTAGTAAAGTAGTGTCACTTCCTGCAGGGGATGCAAGGTAAGTGTCTTCCTGTTGGGATCTGTACTGATGTGGAATGGTACATGCATGAGAGCTCCCCCTTTGGTCTCCTGACTCCATTGTCATAGGTTTCTATTATTTATTTATTTTTATTGGAGTATACAATGTTGTGTTAGTTTCTGCTGTACAGCAAAGTGAATCAGTTATCCGTTTACATATATCCACTCTTTTTTAGATTGTTTCCTCATACAGGTCATTACAGAGTATTGAATAGAGTTCCCTGTGCTATACAGTAGGTTATTATTAGTTATCTATTTTACATATAGTTGTGTGTATATGTCAATCCCAATCTCCCAGTTTATCCCTCCCCCTCTTTTCCCTTTGGTGACCATAAGTTTGTTCTCTACATCTGTGACTATTTCCATTTTGTAAATAAGTTCATTTGTTCCATTTTTTTTTAGATTCCACATGTAAATGGTATCATATGATATTTGTCTCTCTGTCAGACTTACTTCACTCAGTATGACAATCTCTAGGTCCATCCATGTTGCTGCAAAAGACATTATTTCATTCTTTTTTATGGCCGAGTAATATTCCATTGTATATATGTGCCACATCTTTATCCATTCATCCATCGATGGACATTTAGGTTGCTTCCATGTCCTGGCTATTGTAAACAGTGCTGCAGTGAACATTGGGGTGCATGTATCTTTTTGAATTACAGTTTTCTCCGGATATATTCCCAGGAGTGGGATTGCTGGATCATATGGTAGCTCTATTTTTAGTTTTTTAAGGAACATTCATACTGTCCTCCATAGTAGCTGAGGTTTCTCTTTATTAATTTTCACAAGGGAAATGCTCATATCAGGACTGGAACTAGAATGAGACAAGTGAGGCATGTAGGGTGCATGCTTTAAGGAAGCTCTTACTTTCAGATGCTGACCCTTCACTTGCACAATCCTGGGAGTGAGTGCTTCCTTAAATTTTGAACATAAAGTGCCTCACCCTAATCTTGGCCCTGCTTCATATAGCACGTGCATTCTTTTTTTTTGATCACATTTTTTTTATACAGCAGGTTGTTATTAGTCATCAGTTTTATACACATCAGTGTATACATGTCAATCCCAGTCGCCCAATTCATCACCCCCCCACCCCCACTCCCCTGCTGCTTTCCCCCCTTGGTGTCCATACGTTTGTTCTCTACGTCTGTGTCTCAATTTCTGCCCTGCAAACTGGTTCATCTGTACCATTTTTCTAGGTTCCACATATATGTGTTAATATACGATATTTGTTTTTCTCCTTCTGACTTACTTCACTCTGTATGACAGTCTCTAGATCCATCCACATCTCAACAAATGACCCAATTTCATTCCTTTTATGGCTGAGTAATATTCCATTGTATATATGTACCACATCTTCTTTATCCATTCGTCTGTCGATGGGCATTTAGGTTGCTTCCATGACCTGGCTGTTGTAAATAGTGCTGCAGTGAACATTGGGGTGCATGTATCTTTTGGAATTGTGGTTTTCTCAGGGTATATGCCCAGTAGTGGGATTGCTGGATCATATGGTAATTCTATTTCTAGTTTTTTAAGGACCCTCCATACTGTTCTCCATAGTGGCTGTATCAATTTACATTCCCCCCAACAGTGCAAGAGGGTTCCCTTTTCTCCACACCCTCTCCAGCATTTGTTGTTGGTAGATTTTCTGATGATGCCCATTCTGACTGGTGTGAGGTGATACCTCATTGTAGTTTTGATTTGCATTTCTCTAATAATTAGTGATGTTGAGCAGCTTTTCATGTAGCATGTGCATTCTTGATGAGGGTGTTACTGCCTCCAAGGGGACAAAAATTGGTTCCTGGTTTGGTGGGGGGGCAAAAAAATCTTGCTGATTTTATATATGAAACACATATATACATATATGTATTATAAATACATATAATACATCTGTGTTATTAAAATTTCATGGGGGTGGCAACTAGGCAAAAAAAGTCTAAAAAGGCTTTTAGAGGAAGCAATAGTGAAAAAAAGGTGGGGAATCACTGATATAGAACATTGAGCATAATGCTGTCAAGTGCTTGAAATGGAGCTAGTGAGACTGAGAAACTGAATTTTAAATTACATTTAATTTTAATTCATTTCAATTTAAATACCTACCTATGGTTGCTGATTACTATGCTACACAGCTCAGATTGAGAGAATGGACAAGACAAATAAGACTATTACAATCCCTGCTGTGGTCCAAAGCACAAACATCCTGGAAGCAAACAGGATCTCCCTGGCAGTTCACAATATAAGCACTGATCCACTCACTCACTTAATATCTCAGAACCCAACACATATTACCAGCCATGCACCAGGGAGGGACAGACAAGAAGCAGAGCAGAGGAAAAAGAAAGATCAAACTCAACAGGGATAAATGCACTATAAGAGGATAATGGGGGCAGTGTTTGGGAGGAAATGATCTCCAAGCCACATGACCGACCTCACTGAGGGGTGCTTCAAACATACCCCTCACCCTCTCTTACAACCAGAACACCTGCGTTTATACTTTTTGGGGGTTTTTTTTGGCTGTGTTTTGCGGCTTGTGGGATTTTAGTTCCCCAACCAGGGATCAAACCCGGGCCCACAGCAGTGAAAAAGCACCAAGTCCTAACCACTGGACCGCCAGGGGATTCCCACGCTTTGCATTTGTAAAAGGTAATTTTTCCATAAAATGTCCTGGCTCTGCCCTCCTCAAAGTCCCAGTCTTAAACTTGTATCCCTTTACTTGTCCGTTGTCACCAGGATCCCCAGTATGCCTGATGCATCTGTTTCTTATTCTAGAACTCCCTGGGCCCACGCATTCTGCTCCAAAGGTGCCTTCTGTTCCCATAGTTGTCCAAACTGGAGACACGCCTCGCCAGTTCTCCAGCCTAAATCTGCTGTGCCCTCAGGAGCCCAGGAAGAACAGTATATCTTCCAACCGTACTTTTCCTTAGCTTTAAAAAAAAATTAACAGTAAACATTTTTATCTCAAAAGTGTCCGTGAGTCAAGAGTTCGAGATCAGATTAGCTGTGAGGTTCTGGTGTGGGGTCTCTCGTGAGGTTGCAGTTGAGATGTCAGCCGGAGGTGTTGTCATCTGAAGGTTTGATGGGGCTGGAGGGTCCACTTCCAAGATGGGTCACCTCATTCACACGGCCAGCAAGTTGGCACTGGCTGTTTGCAAGAGGCCTCGATTCCTTGCCACATGGACCTCTACCTAGGGCTGCTTGAATGTCCTTCAACTTTTAACTCTTCAGTAAACTTTATCTATTCTGAAAGTACTAAAAGTATTTTCTTTTACCCACCATTATTCCTGCAGCAGAACTAAATGCTACTGCCTCTGGATTTCTAGCCCCCTTCCCCTCGGGTGCTTCCCTATGCTTTTTCAAGTGGATTGGTGAGGTGCATTTGTTCCTTTCTCTTTTACCAGGGTAGGGCTGATACTCCGCAGATCCAGGTGGCGTCTTCCCACTTCCTCTTCCAAGCCCAGGATTCCTGTCCTGACTGCGAGATTAAAACCTGTTTGTCAGGCTAATTCCATTCATCCTTGAATTTCTGATGTTCTCCTTTCAAATCCCAAGCAATCGTTTGTTCTCCAGATACCAAAGTCTGGAGCCATCTTTCCTCTTGATAGATGATCCTGAGAAAACCTGAATTTTAGAACAAAATGGTCTTTTAAATCCCTAAAAGAAACTCGTGGGTGTGCAACAATTTTATTGAGTTTTCCTTTCACTTCACCTGAAGGAAATGGCACATCTCTTGTAAAGTAAGATCTCTCTGCTTCCTTATCTGTCATTGATGTTTGAACCCAGTCCAAGGGCCCCTAACCCCATGCCCATTATCTAGGCTTAGGAACGGCCAGCTCTGGGTGAGAAATAGAATGGAAAGAATATGGATATTGCAGACCATACAATTTACCAACCTCCAAATCTGCACTCTGGCTCTTAGCCTGCTTTGAGGTGAGCCTGCACTGGTCCTATAAGTGCATAAGATCTGGAGCCTCTCACTGTGTGACTGGGGTTTCCATCCCAGTGTTGAATCTGTCTGGTGTGCACTGGAGCTCAGAAGAGATGATGGTTAAATGTTCAGGATTTTTGCAAGCTGACTGTTAAGTACAGCCTTTATTAAAAATGAAGTTATACAAAGCAGTGGTTACCAGAGGAGAAAGGGCAGGGGGCAGGGAAGAAGGAGGGCAAAATGGATAAAGGGGATCAACTGTATGGTGACAGATGGAAACTAAACTTTTATTTTAATGAACACATGATACGTCATACAGAAGTAGAAATACCATGTTGTACACATGAAACTTACCTAATGTTATAAACAAACGTTACCTCAATAAAAATCTAAAAAATTCAGTCACATAAACTTATGATTAACTAAATTACATATATTTTTTTTTTAGCGGTACGCGGGCCCCTCACTGTTGTGGCCTCTCCCCTCGCGGAGCACAGGCTCCGGACGCACAGGCTCAGCGGCCATGGCCCACGGGCCCAGCCGCTCCGCGGCATGTGGGATCCTCCTGGACCGGGGCACGAACCCGTGTCCCCTGCATCAGCAGGCGGACTCTCAACCACTGCGCCACCAGGGAAGCCCTAAATTACATCTTAAAAGGTAATAAGTATTCAAAACTCATTGCTTCCAGATAATTTTACATTTTACTATTTTCTATACTCTTGAAGTATATAAATGCATACATACGTATATGTATATCTATCTATAAGATATATGCTATACAGTACTTGGCATACGGTCACAGAAATACTGTGAAAATACTACATAACAGGCATCTCTTTCCAACTCCCAACTGCTCAGTGACATCACACTGATAGCTTGAAATCAGCTGCAGTTGAGTACTTGCACCATGGAAATCATCCAGTGCTTCAAATCAAGTATTGATTTGTTTTGTTGATTAGCTGTCCATACTTTAGAAAGTGATAAAAATTTTAATAATGCAGATTAAACATAAAAGTGTGTCACATCTACAGTGGTTACGTTGTGAATACTACAAAATATTGTGAAATCGTGATTGAGCTGTAGCCGTAAGTTGACTATAGATAACACGGTTTCAGCAAAATTCAACAAAAGCATTCCCTAAGAATTAATTGCATAGTAAAGGGATCAATCAATAGAGTGAGAAGGTAACCTATGGAATGGGAGAAAATATTTGCAAGCCATATATCTTTTAAGGGGTTAATATCCAAAATATATAAGGAACTCTTACAACCCAATAGAAAATAACTAATAACCCAATTAAAAAATGGGTTAAGAATTTGAATGTACATTTTTTTCCAAAGAAGGCATACAGATGACCAATAGGTATATGAAAAGATGCTCAATATCAATAATCATCTCCGTAAATGCAAATCACAACCACAAAAAGATATTACCTCACTCTTGTTAGGGTGGTTATTATCAAAAAAATCAAAAGACAGTTAAGTGTTTGTGAGGATGTGGAGAAATTGCAACCCTCATACACTGTTGGTGGGAATATAAATGGTTCAGCTGCTATGGAAAACAGCATGAAAATACCACAAAAAATTAAAAATAGAACTACCATATGATCCAGCAATCCCATTTCTAGTATTTATCCCAAAGAACTGAAATCAGGATCTCAAAGGGATGATCACCCATGTTCACTGCAGTATTAGTCACAATAGCCAAGATGTGGAAACAACCTAAATGTGCATCAATGGATGAATGGATAAAGAAAATGTGGTCTGCATATATAACGGAATATTATTCAGCCTTAAAAATGAAGCAAATCCTACCATATGCAGTAACATGGATAAACCTGGAGGACATTATGCTAAGCGAAATAAACAAGTCACAGAAGGACAAATACTGCATGACCTCACTTATATGAGGCACCTAAAATAGTTAAAGTCATGCAAGCAAAGAATAGAACTGTGGTTGCCGGGGCCAGCGGGAAAGGAGATGGAGAGTTTTGTTTTTTTGTGAACAACTATAAAATTTCAGTTTTGCAAGAGGAGTAAGTTCTAGAGATCAGCTGTACAACAGTTGTGCCCAGAAATAACAATGCTGTGTTGTACACTGAAAAATTTAAGAGGATACATCTCATGTTACATGTTTTTTGGTGTTTTTTTTTTGCGGTACGTGGGCCTCTCGCTGCTGTGGCCTCTCCCGTTGCGGAGGACAGGCTCCGGATGCGCAGGCTCAGCGGCCATGGCTCACGGGCCCAGCCGCTCCACGGCATGTGGGATCTTCCTGGACCGGGGCACGAACCCGTGTCCTCTGCATCGGCAGGTGGACTCTCAACCACTGTGCCACCAGGGAAGCCCTCATGTTACGTGTTTTTAACTGCAATAAAATTTTGAGAAAGAATTAATCAGCTATGTGTAATTTATAGCAGAGTATTTTATATTTCATTATTATTTGCAAATTGTGGGATGCCCCTTTATATCTGCAAAATGTATAATAAACTTATGTTTGTATAGACACGCATGCATTTTTTTCCCCCTCAGAGCTTGTTGTTAAACATTTACCAGCACTGCTGAACCTGGCTGTCCACTCAGGACTTTGGGAAAAGGGGTGCTGCTGTGCAGTGCCAGCTTGGTCCCTGCCAAGTACAGATTCCCGCTTCCTGACGGCTCTGTCCCATGGCAGGAACCGTGCTTCCTCCACCTGGGACTTTGCCCAGAAGTGCAGTTTGGCTCTGGCAGTAAGGCGTCCTCCAAGGAGCTGGCCACCCACATCTCTGCCTTCTGCACACACTCGCTTCACTCTGCCAAATCACCAGATGTGAGACGTGTCTCAGCACAGGAAAGAAACAGGAAAGATGGCGGGGATCCTGAGCCCCTCAGTCCTCAGCCTCCTGCTCTCTACCCAGATGTCAAGGGTCTTGTATACAGACAAAAACCAAGGTTTTCTTTCTCTAAGAAATGTTTCTTCACATGTGGCCTCCAACTATCTCCTTTAGAACCACCCGGTACACGTGTACTTTCCTGGACCGTATCCAGGCCTTCTGAGTTATCATCTCTAGGGTAGAGTCTGAACTTTGAACTGCTCTACTCATTCATTCATCTATTGAGGGCCTGCTGTCTGCCAGGCACTGTCCTAGGCTCTGGATATACCAGGGAACAAAACAGACAAAACCCCTGTTTGTATGGAGGTTATGCTAATGAAGAAACACCAAATAGACAAGACATGTGTGGAAAATATATAGTATATTAGTTAGTAATAAGTGCTAGGGAGAAGAATAAAGCCAGGATAGGGGGTAGGAAGTGTGAAGGGGAAATTTGAGTAAAGATCTGAAAGAAGATAGTGAGACATGTGGCTATCTGGGAGGAACAGTGCTCCAGGCAGAGGGAACAGCAAATACAACAGCCCCAAGGAAGGAGTTTGCTTGTGTAACAGGGAAGAACAAAATCTGACTCCATGTTGAATTGTTTCTTTTATTTTTAACCTTTGCTCTCCATTGCTTTTTATTACTATAATCACTAAAAAGATGTTGTCTATAGGTATTGGCATACATAATGGCCTCCCTCTGGGAACCCTGCCCCTCTGTGTAAATGTTAAAGTGCCTTTGTTCAGCTCACAGGGAAGTATCCTGACCCTGTTCACCTGTGAATGGCTGCAAGAAAGAAGAAATGAACACATCCCCTCCCCGAGGCTGGCCAAACCAGGAGATGTTTTGCAAGACTTATGGCCTTATTACTTTACTTCCTCACCTCCTCCCCCTCTCTGTTCTATAAAAGAAACTTGCATCCAGACCCCGATAAGATGGTACTCTAGGACACCCGGCTTTCTGAATAAAGTCATTATTCCTTGCCTCAACACCTCATCTCCTGATTTATTGGCCTGTCATTCAGCGAGCAGAGTGAGCTTGGACTCAGTAACACTTGGAGTGATCAAGGAAAAGGAGGAGACCAGTATGGTTGAAGAATTCCCAGAGATTCTTCTGCACACAGAAATGGAGAACTCCTAGCAGAGCAAATGCCACTAACTTTTTCATGTAAAGTCTGTCATCCTCTGCACACTTGTGTTTCCAGACTGTTCCTCCAGTTCATTTGTTTCTTTCACCAAACATTTATTGAGCACTTACAAAGTGCCTATATTATGAGGCTGAAAGTCCTTCACTTGTAAACATTTTCTGGCATCTTTGCCTGTCAATCCAACACCCTCTGATCCCAGCTGGATTTCATTCTTCAGTTTCTTGAACCTTAAGTTACGAGCCTACTTCCATCCCCCAAACTCTCTGCAGTTACCCTTTATTCTCTGCTTGTGGCCACAGGATAACATTAGTTCCCCAAACCTGGGTCCAGTTCCCAGAACCTCCCTGTCCCAGCAAAAGGTTCAGGTCCTTCATTGGCCTGCAAGGGGCGTCAGGAGATTGAGTTTAGTGTTGGACATTGAGCTTGAGGCACCTGGGATGCACATAGGAGGCCATGCACAGCAGGTCATTGGGTTGGTAGCTGTATGGCTCAGAAGAGAGGGCAAGGATGGAAGTAGTGATTGAAGTCACCATAATCATTTGTTGAACTGCTTTCCATGTGCTAAGCTGGTGGTTCTCAACCCTGACTGTACATTCAAAGTGTCTGGAGAGCTTTAAAAATATATAGATACAAGGGTCCTACTGCAGACCAACGAGCACCAAATCTCTGGGGGTGGGGCCCAGGCATCTGTACATTGTAAAAGTGTTCCAGGTGATTCTAACATGCAAGCAGAGTTGAGAACCAGCGGGATCAGTGATTCTTAACCTTGGCTATGCATTGGAATAAACCAGGGAGCTTTAAAAAGTATTGCTGCCTTGGTCCCATCCACAGAGGTACTGCTGTGTTAAGTGGTCTGGGTGCAGCTGGGCTTGGGGAGTTTAAAAAGCTCCCCCGGTAATGAAGTCCAGGTTGAGATAAACCTTGGATACTCTCTTCCTCCATCCACTGAGCTAGGTGATGGACACCTGGGATGAGAGGATTACAAAGATGAAACAGAAATCTTTCCACTCCTCAAGAATCTCACTCTGTCATAGAAGGCACCTTAAACCAAAAGTTAACCATGGTACTTGGAAAACTCCCATCACCCTTTTTCTATGCACCTTGTTCTAGCTCTGAAAGTTCAAACTCCAATCGTCTATTTTGATGACATCCTCTGTCCTGCCAACCATTCTACCCAATCAATCCCAATATACATGCTGTTTGACCTATTTGACCTTTCCATCCTTCAGTCTTTCCCAAACAACTTCGCTTCCTACCTGGATCCCACAATCAGTCACTTAATGACACTCTCACCAGTCCTCAAATCTTTTGTCTCCTTGGCTTTCTGTCACTGTAATTCACCAAATCCTATTGAGTCTGGCTTCTTGCACTTGGCCTATTGCATTTGACATTCATTCAAATTGTTGTGTGTATCAGTAGTTCATTACATTTTATTGAGTAGTATTCCATGGTATGGATGTACCACAGTTTATTTAGCCATTCAACAGCTGAAGGACATTGGGTTGTTTTCAGTTTTGGTTATTATGAACAGATCTGCTATAAACATTTGTATACAGGTTTTTGTGTGAATATAAGATTTCATTTCTCTTGGGTAAATATATAGGAGTGGGATTTCTGGGTCCTATGGTAAGTATATGTTTAACTTTATAAGAACTGCCAAACTGTTTTCCAAAGTGGCTCCACCATTTTGCATTTCAATGTATGACAATTCCAGTTGCTCCACATCCTTGCCAATACTCACTATTGTCTGTAGTTTTAATTTCAGGTGGTCCAATAGGTGTATCTCAGTAGTATCTCATTTGCATAAATCATATATTTGATCATGTTCCTCCCCTGCTTAAAACTGTCTTCAACCCCCCATTGCTTTTGGATGAAGCCCTAATTTGTTAGCATGACTTGGAAGAGCCAGTTGCAGGGTCCCTGCTAACTTCTGAGCCCAGCTGTTGCCATCCTGTTGCCCTCTTTGCATTTCATGCTCTAGCCACGTTGCACTATTTTCATAACCTCGATGCTCCTCGCTTTTGCATCTCCCTGTATGCAATCATCTCTTCCTAGAACATTCCCCCTCTTCTTTTATGTGGTCAATTTCAACTTACTCTCCTATCTTTAACTTAGAGGTCAGTTACTCCAGATGTCACCGACCAGTTCTCTCCACTCCTAGTCTCAGTCTTAACTTCATTTCCCCCTCCTACCACATTTCACCACCTGCAACCTGATGCATCCCATTCTAGCTGTTTCCAACTGTGGTAGATTTCAAAATCAGCCACCATACTTTGCAGCTCTTCCCATCAAGGGATGGAGTTTCTCTCAGATCCCTTGAATACTTACATATAAGGTAAGTATACTATGCCCGTTTTATAAGGAAACTGAACCCAAGATCACATAGTTTGTAAATAATATAGCTGTGTTCAAACCCAGGAGTTCTGGCTCTAGATCCTAAGTTCTTACCACCATGCTGGGGAATCTGGCTGCCATGGACATGCCCATCTGTAGCTTTGCTTGCCCTGAACTCCTTTCTCACTGGCAACATCACCTTCCTTCTTTAGGGGAACTCCTTCTACATCCATTCCAACAATATGGTTTTTAATGGGCATTGCCAACCGTGACCTGCCCTGTTCCTTCGGCTACAGAGCTGAGCCAGGAAAATCAGAACCCTCCTTGCAGTTTTCTGAATTAAAACTGTGGGAAGTGGGGTGAAGCTGAGGAGATATGAGCTTGGCAACCACTGATTGCCACGCTTTCAGCTTCATGGAGAAAACAGGTCTGAAAAAGAGAAAGTACCACGCACCCAAAAGGGAGTTGTGTGTGTGTGGCGGGGATGTGAGGGTCGGTGGGCAGGTGGCGTGTGCTACACAGGAGCAGGGAGTACCTGAGTTCCCAGTTTTATTGTCAATGAAGTCAGTTGCTTCCTCATCTTCCCAAGATTTAGTTACCTTGGTCAATAAATTTCCCACTTCGCCTCAGTTAGTTGAAACTAGGTCACATGAAACAATTTAAAGAACCCTCACAACACACAAGCCTTGGAGGAATTAATCGAGGAGAAGGATTAAGGCATTAGGTAAAACCAACCCCTTTGACCTCAGGGGTGGAGTTGGGGGAGGATCTGTTGATGACACAGGTGAAGGTGTAGCCTTGGGCCCCCATCTAAAATGAAAGCCCTCAGTCAAAACCTCAACTGGATTGCAAAGGCATTTAGGACTTGGGGGAGAAATGAAAATGTATTCTTCTATATCAGAGGGAAAAAAGTGTCTAACAGGTTGTGAATAATTCAGATTTAATTACTAGGAAAATGCCTTCCTTTTTTTTTTTTTTAATCCTTTCTCCTGTCTGATGCTTAGGCAGCAGGTTTAGGAGATATTTTTGTTCCAGAAATTCTCCTTGAGAACGAGTGAGCCAAGTCCTCAGCTTTCTTCTTCTTGTGTGTGAAAGCCAGGGTGTTTGGATGTGGGCAGGAAGGAGCTGCAGGTATCTTGTAGCTCTTTCTACTGAATGCTGCCTGGCGTGGTGCCCACTCTGGAGGTCCCACTCCAATGCCTGGGGCCTCGGAGCTTGTGGCTTACAGGTGTGAAAG
The DNA here is from genome assembly GCF_008692025.1 of Phocoena sinus. Classification (NCBI taxonomy): domain Eukaryota; kingdom Metazoa; phylum Chordata; class Mammalia; order Artiodactyla; family Phocoenidae; genus Phocoena; species Phocoena sinus. Next base: position 68,366,481 of record NC_045777.1, on the reverse strand, counting down.
CCGGTACAGGTGTGAAATTCTCCCAGCCACGTACATGGGTGCCATTACAGTTCTGTGGTATTTCATCTAAGACACGGCCTCATCACGGCTCAGCAATCCTATTACATACCTACTGCCGTCGATTTCAAACCTCATTACTCACTTGGAGCCCTCAATACTCTCTATTCCACGCCCACTCTCCCCTCCTCTCCAGAAGATGAATTTTTAAAATAATAGTTTTATTGAGATTTAATTCATATGCCATAAAATTCACCCCTTTAGAGTATACAATTCAATGATTTTTAGTATATTCACGAAGTTGTACAACCATCACCACTATCTAATTTTAGAATATTTTTATAACTCCCAAAAGAAGCCCCATACCCTTTAGCAATTAATCCCCATTGCCCTCCTCTCCACAACCCCTGGCAACCACTAATCTACTTTCTATATCTACTGTCGCGGTAGGATTGCCTAATCTGGACATTTCATGTAAATGGAATCATATAATATGTGGTCTTTGTGTGTAGCTTCTTTCACTAGCCTGATGTTTTCAAGGTTCATTCGTGCTGTAGCTTGTATCAGTACTTCATTCCTTCTCATGAGTGAATAATATTCCTTTGTATGAATACATATTTGGCTTTTCCATTCATCAGTTGATGGACATTTGGGTTGTTTCCAATTTGGGGCTATTATGAATAATGCTGCTATGCACATTTGTCTACAAGTTTTTGTGTGGACATACTTCCAACTCTTTTGGGTGTATTTCTAAGAGTACCCTTGCTAAGTCGTATGGTAACTCAAAGTGGTAGCTTTGCTAGGTCATATGGTAACTTTTGAGAAACTACCAGACTGTTTTCCAAAGTGGCTGCACTGTTTTACAATCCTATCAGCAATGTATAAGGGATCCAGTTTCTCCACATTGTTGCTAACATTTGTGATTGTCTGTCTTTTATATTTTAGTCATCCTAGCAGGTGTGAAGTGGTATCTCACTGTGGTTTTGATTTGCAAAACCTAATGATTAATCTTTTCCTATCAAACTTACACACTTTGTCCATTGTAAAATTAGGTTATTTTTTTATTACTATTAAATTGTAATAATTCTTTATATAATCTGGATACAAGTCCCTTATTATATATATGATTTCCAAATATTTTCTCCCAGTCTGAGGGTTGTCTTTTTGCTTTTTGTCCTTTGAAGCACAAAATTTTAAATTTTGATGATGTCCAATTTATTTATTTTTTTCTTATCACTTTTGCTTTTAGTGTCATATATCTAAGAAACCACTGCCTAATCCAAGGTCTTGAAGATTTACTCCAGTGTTTTCTTTTGGATGTTTTATAGTTTTATCTCTTATATTTAGGTATGATTCATCTTGAGTTTATTTTTGTATGTGGTGTGAGGTAGGGTCCAACTTTGTTCTTTTTTTTTTTTTTTTTTTTTTTTTTTTTGTGGTACGCGGGCCTCTCACTACTGGGGCCTCTCCCGTTGCACAGGCTCCGGACGCACAGGCTCAGCGGCCATGGCTCACAGGCCCAGCCGCTCCGCGGTATGTGGGGTCTTCCCAGACTGGGGCACGAACCTGTGTCCCCTGCATTGGCAGGCGGACGCTCAACCACTGCGCCACCAGGGAAGCCCCAACTTTGTTCTTTTGCATGTGGTAATCCAGTTGTCCCAGTATCATTTGTTGAAAAACTATTCTTTCCTCATTGAATTGTCTTGGCAACCTTGTTGAAAATCAGTTGTCTACAAATGTAAGGGTTTATCTCTATAGTCTCTCAGTTCTATTGCATTCATCTGTTCACCCTCTTGACAGTACCACACTGTCTTCATAGTGTAACTGTAGTAGGTTTGAAATCAGGAGGTACGAGTCTTCCAACTTTGTTCTTCTTTTTCAAGATGGTTTTGGCTATTCTGAGTTCCTTGAATTTCTATATGAATTTTTAAGGTCAGCCTGTCAATTTCTGCAAAAAGATTGCTGAGATTTTATAGGGATTGTGCTGCATCTGTAGATCAGTTTGGGGACTATTGCCATCTTAACAATATGAAGTCTTCTGATCCATGAATGTAGGATGTCTTTCCTTTTCTTTAGGTCTTCTTTAATTCTTGCAACAATGTTCTGCAATGTGCAAGTCTTGTACTTCTTTTGTTGAATTTATTTCTAAGTACTTTATTCTTGTTGAGGCTATTATAAGGGGAATGACTTCTTAATTTCATTTTTGTATTGTTCATTACTACTGTATAGAAATACAATTAATTTTTGTATATTACTCTTATATTGTACAATGTTGATGTATCTGTTTGTTAGTTCTAATAGTTTTTGTTTGTGTGTGTGTGTGTGTGTGTGTGTGTGTGTGTGTGTGTGTATTCCTAAGAATTTTCTGTTTTCTGCAAATAAAAATAGTTGCACTTCCTTTCCAGTCTGGGTTCCTTTTATTTTTCTCTTGTCTAATTGCCTTAGCAGAAGAGTTTTAGAATGGTTGAATATAGTAGTTCTAGTGTAGTTCATGGACTTTGAAATCAGTCAGATATGGTTATGAATTCTAACTCCACCACTCCACTCACTTTCTGTGTGATTGTAGGCTGGTATCTTGACTTCTTTGAACCTTGATATATTTTTTTAAATTTTTATTAGAGCATAGTTGGTTTACAATGTTGTGTTAGTTTCAGGTGTACAGCAAAGTGAATCAGTTATACATATATCATATATCCACTCTTTTTTAGATTCTTTTCCCATATAGTCCATTACAGAGTATTGAGTAGAGTTCCCTGTGCTATACAGTAGGTCCTTATTAGTTATCTATTTTATATATAGCAGAGTGTATATGTTAATCCCAATCTCCTAATTTACCCCTCCCCCACCTCCCCTCATCCCCGTAGCCATAAGTTTGTTTTCTACATCTGTAACTCTGTTTCTGTTTTGTAGGTAAGTTCGTTGTACCCTTTTCTAGATTCCACATATGAGTGATATCACATGATATTTGTCTTTGTCTGACTTACTTCACTCAGTATAACAATCTCTATGTCCATCCATGTTGCTGAAAATGACATTATTTTGTTCTTTTTTATGGCTAAGTAAAGAGCCTTGATATTTTACCTGTAAACCCAACTTGCAGGGTTTTTAAAATTTTTTTTTGCGGTACGCGTGCCTCTCACTGTTGTGGCCTCTCCCGTTGCAGAGCACAGGCTCCGCACGCGCAGGCTTAGCAGCCATGGCTCACGGGCCCAGCTGCTCCTCAGCATGTGGGATCCTCCCGGACTGGGGCATGAACCCGTGTCCCCTGCATCGGCAGGTGGACTCTCCACCACTGCGCCATCAGGGAAGCCCCTAAAAATGTATTTTTTAAAAAAAAAAATTTATTTATTTGGCTGTGTCAAGTCTTAGTTGCAACATGTGAGATCTTCGTTTTGGCTCACGGGCTCTCTAGTTGTGGCGTGCATGCTCTAGAGTGCACGGGCTCAGTAGTTGTGGTGCGCAGGTTAGTTGCCTGGCAGCATGTGGGATCTTAGCTCCCCGACCAGGGATCGAACCTGCGTCCCCTGCATTGGAAGGCGGATTCTTAACCACTGGACCACCCGGGAAGTTCCTAAAAATATATTTTTTAATTAAAACATTATATATATATATATATATATATATGTGTGTGTGTATATATAATGTACAGGCCTTAACTGTTCAGTTTGATGAATTTTGACTATTGTATACATTTGTGTAACAACCATCTGAAAATAAGAAATGAAGCATTTCCATCACCCCAGAAAGTTCACTTGTACCCACTTCTAGTCCATCTATTTCTTCCATCATCATAGATTCGTTTAGCCTGTTTCATGTAAGTACAACCATATAGTATGTTCTCTTTTGTGACTACCTTCTTTTACTTAGCATAATGTTTTTGAGATTCATCCATGCTGTTATGGGTATCAATGGTTTATTTCTTTATATTGTTGAGTAGTATTCCATCGTGTGGACATACTACAATTTGTAATACATCCTCCACTTGATGGACATTTTGAATTGTTCCCAGTTTGGGACACTATTATGAATCAGGTTGCTATGAACAATTGTGTGCATGCCTTTTAATAGATATATGTTTTCATTTGTCTTGGGTGAATACCTAGGCACAGAATTGCTAGGTCATACAGTAGATGTATCTTTAACTTTATAAGAAACTTCCAAATAATTCAAAATGGTTGTACCACTCTGCATTCTCACAGCAATGTATGAGAATTCCAGTTGCTCCATATTCTTGTTGACATCTGATTTTAACCACTCTGATAGGTTTGAAGTGGTATCTTGCTGTGGTTTTCATTGGCATTGCCCTGATGGCTAAAGATGCTGAGCACCATTTCACGTGCTTGTTGGTTAATGTATGTTTCCTTTTGTGAATTTTGTTCATGACTTTTGCTGACTTAAAAAAAAATTGAGTTGTTTGATTTTTATTGTTAATTCATAGGTGTTTAAAATATATTTTGGATACTCTTCCTTTGATATATGCACTATGGTTTTCCCCAGTCTGTGTATGTAGTTTCGTTTTTTTTGTTTGTTTGTTTTTGTTTTTGTTTTTGTTTCTTGCGGTACGCGGGCCTCTCACTGTTGTGGTCTCTCCCGTTGCGGAGCACAGGCTCCGGACGTGCAGGCTCAGCGGCCATGGCTCACAGGCCCAGCCGCTCCACGGCATGTGGGATCCTCCTGGACCGGGGCATGAACCCGCGTCCCCTGCATCGGCAGGCGGACTCTCAACCGCTGCGCCACCAGGGAAGCCCTGTAGGTTCGTTTTGAGATTCAAGTGAGGAATGATATGTTAAGGACAGTGATTGGCACATAGTAATTATTCAAAATAAAAAGAACAGAGGCTACCAGGGCATGATCTCCCTCAATTTTCTGACCATCTACCCTGAAACTCAGCTGCATCTCTACCCATCCTTAGCATTTTCTCCCTTGTTTTAGTGGAAGAGAAGAATTTCTCAACCTAATCCACCTCAGCAGAGATCTTGCTATATGAATTATGCCCTCTTATAACTTTTACATCTTTATCCTGTACTCATACATATTCAAAATCTAAAGTTTCTTCCTTTAAAAATAAAAACAGGTGGGAGGAAGATAAGGAACAATGATCTAACGTGACCTTTTTCTTCTTTCTGGAAATTTTCAGGATTTTCTCTTTATTCTTCATGTTTTACATCCACGTATGAGACTTTCAGAATTCATTTTACTTCTCAGCGTTCTTACCTGGTTAGCTTGTCACAGGCCTGGCGTAATTGTTCTATCTCCCCAGTTAATCACCTTGACAAGTACTCCTGGGCCTGCCCTTCCTTCCTGTATCCCTTGACTCTGAGCTTGGAGTCCCTCTCCATACATTCCTACCTTCTCTGGAGATTCTCCTGCAAATTTGGGGGTGATGGTTCCTTCTAGTTTTGTTTATCTGTAGTGTGTATGTTGTCTGCTTCCCAGCTTCAGCTTTGACTTAAAATTTCTGACCATCTGATGACACTTTCTTGCTTTCCCATGCCTTTGTGAGTTTGTTTCATGGGTTTGGGGGTAATAGAGATATAGGTGCTTATATTCAGTTTGTCGTAATAGCCAATCTCCAAAGGAACTTTCTAACATGCTACTTAAATATTGAGTACGGAGCATGGTATTGGTTTATTGTAGGCAGTCAGCAAGTTATTTGCAGAATGAATCAAGGGACAGGTGTGTGGGAGAGAAGCTTCCAGACACTGTAAAGCCCACTAGCGTCCCACTCCTGACCTCCATATTTAGTGTTCAGGAATATGTACTGTAGAAATAGATGGACTAGTTTGGGGACTCTGAGCAAGTTATTTTGCCTCTCTAGGCCTCTCATTCCTCATTCATAAAATGGGGATGATAATAATTCCTACCCTGTGGGATTGCCATGAGGATTAATGCAGCAATGCACATAAAGTGCTTAGAATGGCATCTGGTGCATATTAATCAATAAGGATTGAGTTTCTTTTAAATTAACAATGAAACATTTCAGGTCTGAAAACATTTCTGAGTCACGTGGTCTATGTTACTTGCACTTTTACCAGCAGCCTCCCTTCCCCGGATCTGTCCTCATTCACCTTCACCTTCCTCTGCTTTACACCCATCCCACCCCCCCAGCATCTATGTGCAGTCCCTCCTTTCCAAGCAACCCAGAAGCTTGTCACACAGTCTTCCCTTTAATGGCCCTTAGTAAAAACCCTTAACTAAGCCTGTCATCACTGTCAGTAGGAGGTGAGTAAACCATTAGCCTTACTTAATGGACCAGTATTTCTTTTGGGGGTTCCAGTACCAATTAAGAGGTGGAAATAAAGTTTTAATCTTGTTTCCTGATGGACATAGTACAATGTGTGGTAACACACCTTCTCTTCAAGGCACCACGCAGGTGAGTTTGAGAACACCTTTGTCTGGGGTGTCATCGGAGCAGTGACATAGAGGTAATCATCTTAAAAGTCAGACTTTAGAAATACAAATGCTTCCTGGGCTCAAAGAGTGGCCATATGGATCCATCTGGGCTAGGTTGAAAGGCATGAAGGTATGATTCTAGAGAAAGTGTTGGATAAAAAGGAACACAGGGGATGCATCTCTGACAATTAAGACAGCACCACATACCAAGAGATGCTTAGAAATGTAGAGGATGTATTTCTGGTTGGATTAAAAAAAGTGCTCATTCATTTGGTGACTGTTTATTGAGCACCTACTACGTGCCAGTCACTCTTCTAAATGCCAGGGTTACAACAGGAAAGGAAACAGACCCAAATCTCTTCCCTCATGTTACTTACATTCCTGTTTAAGCGTAACGGGGGACCACAGTGCCAGAGGAAAAGGGGTTTGGTTGGCAGATTGGAGACTTTTCGAGATGATTGATGAGCATGATTAGAATTCTTTGAGGTAGAAACGCAGGGACAGATGAAAGACCTTGGACTTCTGATCTTCCTGGGAAGGGGAGTTCAGAAATTCCGAGAGCTCATTCTCAGGGAACATGTGGGGAGGGGCCTGGACAGGTCTGTGGAGGGCTGAGAGACAGCAAGAGGACTTGTTAGCTGGTTTGGTGTTTGGAAATAGTTCTGGAAGGAGACACGATAAAGTGTTGGTGGGAGGGGGTGGTGTGAACTCACAAGCAAGCTTGCCTTGCTGGGTGCTGATGGTGAGAGGAATCCAGGGCTTTGGGAATGAGAAAGACATGGAATAATGTATTGGTTATGGGCATGTGCCTTGAGTCAGGGCCTGCCACCTGCTGTGTACATGACCTTGGAAAGTTTTCTACTTTCTCCTTCAGTGAAGACCTTAGTTTCTTCATCTTTAATGGGAACAGTGCTGTAGCTTGTTGTGTGGATTTAGCAGGCTAATGCGTATATATGTATATTAATATGTGCCTAGCATTATTATCCTGTTTGTAAAGTTGTGTCTCCACGAGCTGATTCATAGCCACGTCTGGAGGGTGACTGGAGGAAACATGTCTCTTTTTCCTGAGACCGTCACAACCATCGTGCGGGGGTGAGGGGCTCAGCCATCTAAGGTTACTTGGGGTCTACTCCAGCCGGGCAGGGGCTCCTGGCTGCCTTTCTGTGTCCTTGCACTTTGAGGCCTCTTTTCACTTTGTTTTAAAATATTTCCCGAAGCTCTAATTGCTACACTTCCTCAAATGTTTTTAATACAGGCAATCAGCAACTACTGCAATTAGGAGGACCTAATTACCATCGGCATTCTTTCTCTTCCCTCAGAAACCACCATTGGAACAGTCACAAATAAACCTTAATGAAGACCAAAGATCTTTCTTCAGTCTAAAGCCATTTGTAATCATGATCTGTTATTGTCAGAGCCAGCAGGCAGAGGAGTCCTTAGAAGGACTGTTGCATATTCAGCAGTGGCAGCAGCCGTGGCAGCAGTAGAGAGAGATGTGCTGAGGCCTGGGAGGAGGTGAGCAGGCAGGCGTGGGGCTGGGGGTCTGTGGTCCAGGCCTGAATGGGTTGGCACTCAGTCTATTGCTGTGCTTTCACTGAACCTTAAGAATAAGGTTTGAGGGACTTCCCTGCTGGTCCAGTGGTTAGGACTTCGCCTTCCAATGCAGGGGGTGCAGGTTCGACCCCTGATCGGGGGAGCTAAGATCCCACATGCCTCGTGGCCAAACTACCAAAACATAAAACAGAAGCGATATTGTAACAAATTCAATAAAGACTTGAAAACGGTCCACATCCAAAAAATCTTTAAAAAGAATAAGGTTTAACTATACTCCAATTAAAAAAAAAAAGGAAAAGAATAAGGTTTGATTAATTAAAAAAATATATACATATAGTCCTTGTGTAATCACGGCCCAGATCAAGATATAGAACATTTCCAACATCCTGGAAGGCTCCCTCCTGCCCTTCTGCGGTGTGTCCATCAGGGTAGAATCAGAAAAGCAGAACCATGATGAATGTTAGGTTATGAGGGATTAAAAGAATTTGACCATACCCAACTGTGGGAGGAACTGGGAAATTAAAAGTTCAAAAAGAGGGATCAGAAAAGGTGCTCACTTGAAGCAAGGACACAGGTGAATGAGTCAGAGAGTGTCAGGAAGCCCGGCAGCTGGCCACGTCCAGCTGTAGGAGTGAGACCACAGAGGAGCTGGTGTGGAAACCCATGGGAAGCTGTTGGTTCTTTAGCTGCCGCCTCTGTGCATTTGCTGTGAAGCATCCCGTGGTGACTGTGTCACTGTGGGTCAGCAGAGCCAACATTCAGGAGAAGGGCTGAAGGCGGCGTGCAGAGAGCAGAGCCAGGGCAAACTGGAACCTAGTAGCATCTGTTTCTCACTGCCATGAACATCCAATGGGGGCTGCTTCACTCTGGTCAGCTCTAACCTGGAACCACTCAGGGAAGGTGATTCTGGGAAGCATGGACCCCTGTACAATCAGGCTAATAGAACGATCTGGCACAATGGGAAAATGTTCACGTCCACTAAGTGGCTGGTGAGGTTGTGTCCTCCAGCTGCGAGGTTGCAGGGCGTTTGAGGAAGAGTCTGTATGTTCCAGCTGCATGACACCTAGAACAGTACCTTCCCCAGAGCTGGTGAGAGGAGGAGGTCTCTGGCCCTCTTCCTTCCTGTCCCCATCTCTCTCCAAGAGAAGGCAATGCTGATGGAGTGGGGTTAGATTCTTGGACAGTGGCCAAGGTCACTGTGCTTTAATGTGTGGCTGTGGCCTGTGGCTGTAGGGCTAAGAATAGTGGTTCTCAACCTTGGCTGCCCAGTGGAATCATCTGGGGAGCTTTACAAAATGCTCATGCCTGGGCCACCCCCAGAGAGTCTGGAGTGCAGCCTGAGCGTTGGGATTTTTCAAAGCTCCCCAGACGATTCCACTGGGCAGCCAAGGTTGGGAATCACTGGAGAGGCAAGACCTGCAGCTTGGTAGGCTGGTTTTTCTCTTTTCAGTGCCTTTCTTCTTTCCCATGCAACAGAAAGGTTAAATGCCTCTGGGGCTGGTTTCCTGGGGGTAGGTCTCATCTGCCTTCATTGCTTTGCCTAAATGATTAGATTTGAAACACAGAGGAGTGAGACACTCTCCTTAGGCATTAAGGCCAAGTCCACGGCTTCAGTCCAGTAGAACAGATTCCTGCATGGGCCAAAATGCTCCCCCACTTCTCCCCATGATTGTAAGGGTTCTCCACAGGGTCAGAGAAAATCTGTCTGAGCATAGGCCCACTTATATGGGTCAGAATTCTCACAGCAGGCTGTGTATAAAACCCTCTGGTGTAATGTACAGTATGTCACTATGGTTAACAATACTGTATTGTCTATTTGAAAGTTGCTAAGAGAAAAGATCTTAAAAGTTCTTAAACACATACACACATGTTACCGAGTCCAAGTACATACCGCTCGCTGCGTGACAGGCCAATAAATCGAGAGACGAGTTGTTGGGACAAGGAATAGCAACTTTATTCAGAAAGCCAGCAGACTGAGAAGATGGTGGACTAGTGTCCCAAAGAACCATTTGGCTGAGTTAGAATTCAAGCTTCTTTTATACTAAAAGGGGAGGGAGTAAAGTCAGACTTTTCCTAGTTGCAGTCAACTTCCAGATGGGATGTGCTAATTTCTTCCTTCCTGTAGTTGTTCACAGGTGGGCCTGGTCAAGATGTTTCCTGTGAGGTAAACAAAGGTATTTTAGCATAATGCTCATTACCTGGGACGCAGGGTTCCCAGAGATGGGCCATTATGTAAATTGCCCATAGCTTATGGGCAACAAGTTAGTGATTAACTTGTAATAGTATACAAAGGTTATTCCCTATTACACAATTGTAACTGTATGAGGTGTTGGTGAAAAATTAATCTGTCGATCTAAGAAAGAAATGGAAAATTTTATTCAAGCCAAATTGAGGATTATAACCGGGGAAGAGCGTCGCAGAAAGCTCTTTTCTGCCTGTTAGAGGTCAAAGCATGGTTATATAAGTCTTTTGAGACAGAGGGCTGTACATTAAATGACGTATTATTTACAATTTACACAATCCAGATCTAAGTGTCATGTGACCCCTTACAAGATCGAGAAGTAACGTTACCTTTTAAGGAGTTATCTTGTTGGTGCTAGGAGAATGCTGGTCTTTATTGTTGAGCAGGTATTTCTGCTGGTGGGAAGGTCTGATTAATGCATAATGCAGATACACAATGCTCAGTAAGAGGGAGAGAGGAGGCCAAAGGGCAGAGAACATTTTTTATGTTTAAATTTTTTTGTCTTGCCATAAAATATGAATTTTATTTCACAAGTTGATGGATGTGTTAATTAACCTTATTGTGGTAATCATTTTGCAACATATACGTATATCAAATCATTACGTTGTAAGCTTTAAACTTATACAATATATATGTCAATTATATCCCAATAAAGATGGGAAAATGATCCCCATGAGACTCTTTAAACACCCCCTTGTCTGAGTCCCCTTCAAAGCCAGTTGAATCAGACTCAGGGAAGGAGGGTCCTGGCTTAGGTATTTTGTATTTTATAAAGTCTTGCTTATTTTATAAAAATTTGTAGTGAGCTATAGTATATTACAGGAGATTACCCATATCTTAAGATTTCAGGAGAATGAAATTTTACATAAATCTATACCCATGTACCAACATCCTGATGAAGCTATAGAACTTTCCAGCCCCTCCAGAAAACTCCTTCATGCCTCTCCGAGGCAGTAACTCCTCCCACCTCCCCATGATAGGGTACTTCTATCACCTGAGATTCATTTTGACTGTTCTTGAACTTCACAGATAGAAATGGGGCCAGGCAGCACGTGGTCTTTTGGATCTTTGCTTCTTTCCCTAAACACAGTGTCCGTGAGATTCATCCACGTTGTGGGAGTCAGCAGTTATTCATTCCATCAGAGGAATGTGCCACAATGTATGCATCCGTTCTATTTCTGATAGAAATGTGGTTGTTTTCAGTTTGGGCTATCATAACAAACCTCCTATTAACCTCTTTTATGTGTCTTTTGGTGTACACACACTTGTCAGTGCACTCATCTTTCTTAGGCATATAATTAGAAGTGGAATTGTTGGGATATAGGGCAAATGTATGTTTAGAGTTTCTATATAGGGAATAGGTTTTTTGCTTTTTTTTTTTAAGCTCCTAAGGTAGTTTTAATGTTTAGCCAGCATTGAGGATAACCGATCTGGAGGGTAAGTAGAGGCACGAGTAGAGGCACTTTCCATAAACGTGTGGCTTCACTGTAATAAAACCCAAGTCAAAAGAGGGCTTGCTGTGCCTTTAACATAATAAGGCCTGATTTGTTATTTCTCAAGGGATAAGGTCAATTCTTTTTTAAAAATTAATTAATTAATTAATTAAATTTTGGCGGCATTGGGTCTTCGTTGCTGCGCGTGGGCTTTCTTTAATCGTGGCCAGTGGGAGCTACTCTTAATTGCGGTGCGTGGGCTTCTCATGGTGGTGGCTTCTCTTGTTGCAGAGCACAGGCTCTGGACACGCGGGCTCCAGTAGTTGTGGCACATGGGCTCATTAGTTGTGGCTCGTGAGCTCTAGAGCGCAGAATCAGTAGTTGTGGCACACGGGCTTAGCTGCTCTGCAGCATGTGGGATCTTCCTGGACCAGGGCTCGAACCCTTGTGCCTTGCATTGGCAGGCGGATTCTTAACCATTGCGCCACTAGGAAAGTCCAAGGTCAATTCTTAAGAGACAAACACATTTTTCAGGTAGCCTAAATGGGAGTGGTTTACAAACGGGAAATTAACCTCACATCTGATTTCAATTACCTTAGGAGATAACAAGCCATTGCCTAGGGTGGAAATACCCACTGCCGCCATCTTTCCCTGCACCCCTCATCCATGGGACCAGGACTCTTCCTTCTTACCACCTGAAAAAACCAGAAGAAAGTATCAAAGCTCACCCTTTCCACCAGCATACAGAACCGGGGAGAAATCTCTTCATATTCAGGAGGCACTTGAGATGGCACATTTTGTAACACATGAGACCAGCCTGGGTCTCATGGGGCTTTATTATCATGGGGTGGGGGTAAGCTATGCTTGAGGAAGGGGCATGTGGTATATTGGACAGACTCCAGGAAGAGAAGGAAAATAATACTATTATAGCTAATAACTAATATAATTACAATTAATATAATTAGTATATAATAATACATAATATAAGAAAATAAAGGGAGGGGCTTCCCTAGTGGCTCAGTGGTTGAGAGTCCGCCTGCCGATGCAGGGGACACAGGTTCATGCCCTGGTCCGGGAAGATCCCACATGCCGTGGAGTGGCTGGGCCCGTGAGCCATGGCCGCTGAGCCTGCGCGTCCGGAGCCTGGGCTCCTCAATGGGAGAGGCCACAACAGTGAGAGGCCCGCGTACCACAAAAAAGAAAAATAAAAAAAAATAAAGGGAGTATTAGTGGACAAAGGAGAGGAATGCTTTCTTGAGACTTAAGCATTTGTGCTTGGCCTGAGAAAACATACATCTGTCCTCCCCTCCCAGTCTGGTTTCCACATTAGTTGTTTATCTCCCACTGGCAAGTGAAAGACTTGGTTTCTATCCTGTTGGAAGGGCACAGAGAGGGTGAAACCTATGGGGTAAAGTCCCTGCCAGGCAACTGAAATCCTAACACACCCAAGGCTGTCTCTGAAGAGAACTCAGCCTTGGTGTATGTGGCAGATGCCATGCCAGAAATTAGGGTCATTTTCCCTACCCTAGTGGGAGAGGTAACAGAAGGTCATGCTATCACTCTTGGCCCTTTGTATTGTGATGCTCTGGGCCCCTCTGGAGGAAATCAAGCTCTATTCTCTGGGAAGTAGAAGTAATCACAGTCTTTAAGGAGAAGCTTCCAGGTGACTGTGGGACCTTCTAGGAATAATCCAGGTACCTTTAAAGGGTGAATCGCCCCATCTTCCTGGAAGAGTGAAAGAAGAGCTCTTAAGGGCTCAAAGGAGGTAAACAACTCTTGGGTAAATCCCTGGGATGGATAAAAACACAGAACTTCCTGGGTGCCTGGTAACTTGGGGGATGGATTGAGGGGACTCTAAGTGGAAAATCTCCCTTGGAACTGTCACTGCTCGAAGGGCTGCCTTGACTTTCAATTGTGACAGCTGAGGTCGGTAATGGACAGCAATGTGGGCTGTCAAGGAAGGGTGTCAACAATAGGTGGGTGGTACACCAGGACATGGACATTGTCTGTCCCCTAATCTTCTCCTGTTTTCCTCCCCACTCTGAAACCTGCTAATGTCACCAAATGTCCTTTCCTTAAAATTTGCTATCCCTCTATTAGGGAACCATTCATTGACTGAAACTACCTGGCCCTGGCCAGGCAGGATAATAACCACTTGCACCAGTCATCTCACAACAGGAGGTCTCAATAAGGAACATGGAACTGACAAGCTACTGTCAGCCAAAAGAATGCGGGAGGGACCAAAAGGAGGGAGGGAGATGCCAGGCCATAATATATCCTGCCCACCTCCCAGAAACCCTTGCACTGGAAACTTGACTGACTGAGAGAGCCACGCGCCATCAGGAAAGGCCTTAAATCGGACCAAATACGGGTGTGGGTGATGCTGAAACTTGGCCTCTGTGCGCCAGTGTTGAATCAAATCTCAGAGACAGAGTTTTGGGTCAAGTAGAAAACAATAGCTTTATTGCTTTGCCAGGCAAAGGGGGACACAGCTAATACCCTCAGAACTGTGTGTCCCAAACCAGGGGGATTTGGTGAGGAGTTTTATAGCAGTGGTTCAAGGGCAGGGTTGCTGATAAGGATCTGGGTGTGTGCAGGGCCTACAATCCTTTAATCCGGCCTCAGGTGGTCTCCTGATGAGCTTCTGTTGTTCTCAAGGTTATCAAACTGTGACCTTGTCTCTGGGATGAAGAATGCTTCATTAGGTAGTTAACATCTTCCATTTGTTGGGGGATTTATTTATTTATTTATTTACTAGTTATTGGCTGCACTGCACAACATGTGGGATCTTAGTTCCCAGACCAGGGATTGAACCCATGTCCCCTGCATTGGAACTACAGAGTCCTAAACACTGGACTGCCTGAGAAATCCCCGTTGGGGATTTTAATTCTGCAGAAGAGCTCAAAGATACTGTTATGTATGTTCCTTGAGGTGAACCAGGACGCTGCCCCAAGGCTGCACTATTGTTTCTAGGCTGCTCCTCCCTTGTCTCTACATCCCCTCCCTTCCCTGATTAGCAACTGTTTGAAACTGCCCTTTGGAACTCAGGGAAGGTCATGGAGGCTGAAGCCTATTTCCTACAAACAAGAAATGGGGGACACAGAAAGACTTCCATGCCCAGGAGCCCCATAGCGTCCTGCTCAGTTTCACAGGCAAAATGATTGTTCAGAGACAAACTAGAAAGCTAGCCCCACCACCATAAACCCTGAGACTACAAGCCTCATGGCAGAGAGGTTCTCCTGGGTTCCTGTATCCTACTGCTCTCTGCCCGGGCGCCCCATCCTAATAAAGTCTTTTGCTTTGTCAGTACATATGTTTCCTCTGACAATTCCTTTCCAAGTGTTAGACAAGAGCCCACTCTCAGGCCCTGGAGGGGGTCCCCCTTCTGGTAACACCTCTGCTGTCCTCTGCTCTCTTCTGATGATGGGAGGGATGAGCTCTGATTTCCGTTTCTCCTGGTTTCTCCACGTGGAAAGAAGAATGCTGGTCCCATGGAGGAAGGATGCAAGGGTAGAGGGGATATTTTCCAATTCCACTGTGCCTTTGAAACGGAGCAGGACCCTGTGGTGCTCTCCTGGGTATATATCCTTTCAGTGTTCCCCCATTTCTTGTTTGTAGGTCAGCCTCCTTGACCTTCCCTGAGTTCCAAAAGGGCAGATTCAAACAGTTGCTTATCAGGGAAGGGAGGGAATGCAGAAACTAAGGAGGAGAAGTCAAGAACAGTAGTGCAGGGGCTTCCCTGGTGGTCCAGTGGTTAAGACTCTGTGCTTCCACTGCAGGGTATATGGGTTCGGAGCCCTGGTCAGAGAACTAAGATTCCTGCATCCTGCATGGCAAGGCCAAAAATAAAATTAAAAAAAAAAAAGCAGGGTCCTGGTTCCTCCTCAAGGAATATACATAACAAAATACCTTTGAGTTCTGCAGGAACTAAGCCCCCACCTAGGTGGAGGATGGTGACTTCAGGCTGAGCGCAAGATTCCTGGAACACCACCCTGTTACCTCGTCACCAACCAATCAGAAGAAAGTCTGTACACAGTGAAGGATGTCGAAGACTCTGTCCCACTCCCCAAATGATTCTCCTTTTAAAAGCTTTCATGGTTGGGGCTTCCCTAGTGGCGCAGTGGTTGGAGTCCGCCTGCCGATGCAGGGGACGTGGGTTCGTGCCCCGGTCCGGGAGGATCCCACATGCCGCGGAGCGGCTGGGCCCGCGAGCCATGGCCTCTGGGCCTGCGCGTCCGGAGCCTGTGCTCAGCAACAGGAGAGGCCACAGCAGTGAGACGCCCGCGTACCGCAAAAAAAAAAAAAAGCTTTCATGGTTGAGCAGAATTTTTGGAGATGGTTTTTGGACACAAGTCTACCTTCTCCCTAGGTTGCCAGCCTCCTGAAAAAAGCAACTTTCCTTTCCAGCCAACACTCAATACTCAAGTGTTGGCTTTTGAATGGTGCCCTGAGTTCAGTAACACCTTGCTTTCTCCTCCTAAAGTAACTGAAATCAGAGAATGGATTCCTATCGAAGATCCCCTCCCCCCCATTTAGTAGCCCTCAAAAGACTATATAGGGGAAACCTACAAAAAAAGAGGAGAGGTATGGGCTCATGCCAGTTTTGAGTCATTTTGTAGAAATATAAGATTGATGACTGTACTGACTCCTGCCCAATTTTGTGAAATATTTAAAATCCAATAGAGTGAATACTAACATCATTACTGGGGAATATGAAAGTGTTAAAGTATCGGAGCCCTGACGCTACACAGGCCTAATATTAATCATGAGGAAGCTTAATATTTGAACAGAATTGGAATGAACTGGGCTGCTTTAAAAGCCTTCCTTTGTGTTCAAAGGGGACATTATCTTCTGAGGGAGGCAATGGCCTCCATTTGCATAATGTCTTTCCTTTTGTTCCTTCTGTTGTCCCAACTAATTGCTTTAGAATATCCCCCCTCCGCTATTTCCCCTATCTTTCTTACCAATAATGATTTCCTCTTCCCTTTTTTTTTTTTTTTTCTTTGCGGTACGCGGGCCTTCTCACTGTTGTGGCCTCTCCCGTTGCGCAGCACAGGCTCCAAACGCGCAGGCTCAGCGGCCATGGCTCACGGGACATGAACCCACGTCCCCTGCATTAGCAGGCAGACTCTCAACCACTGCGCCACCAGGGAAGCCCTCCTCTTCCCTCTTGATATGTAAAATGTAGGTAAGCTGGGACACTTCAAAGCACAAGACTTCTTGTGAATCTCCTACAGCTGGGATGGCAATATGGACACGTTGACCACGGGGTGCCCGAGGGTGGCTCAGCCTTGGGAAATAGAAGCCAGCTCCCTGGGGCTCCCTGCTAAAAGGAAATGTCTTGGGAATTCCCTGGTGGTCCAGCGGTTAAGACTCAGGCTTTCACTGCCGTAGACCCGAGTTCACTCCCTGGTTGCGGAACAAGATCCCACAAGCCGCGCGGTGTGGCCGAAAAATAAAAGGAAGTGTCTCGTTACGTGATGGGAGAGGGTAGGTTTGAAGAAAAGATGATCAGATTTAGGTTGTAGAAGTTCCCCTTCTTGAGAGGTATTTGGAGTGGAGACTGCCAGGGTGAAATAAAATTCATATTTTATGGCAAGACAAGAAAAATTTAAACATGAGAAGTTTAACATGCCCTTTGGCCTCCTCTCTCCCCCTACTGTGTGTTGTGTACCTACATTATGCACTGAGCAAACCTCCCCCATCGGCAGAAACACCTGCTCAACCCTAAGGGATCACATTCTCATAACACCAACAAGACAAGTCCTTAAAAGATAACAGTCCTTGTGGATTTTATAAGGAGCCATAATGATGCTTACATCTGGATTGTGTAAACTGTCAATAATATGTCATTTAATGTACAGCATTTTGTCTCAAAAAACTTACATAACTGTGCCTTGACTTTCAATGGGCGGAACAGTTCTTGGAGATTTCTAAGATGCTCTTCCCAGGTTATAATCCTCAATTTGGCGTGAATAAAAAATTTTCCATTTCTTTCTTAGATCAACTGATTAATCTTTTGTCGATACCAGCTTCCTCGTGGTTAATAAAATTGGTTAAGTTTCTGTGACTCGGCTGTTTTCCCTTCTCAGAATTGTCCTGGGACCTTAAGAGGCAAAGATACCAGGGCTGGGGATGGAGGTGCGGAGGGCTGATGATGAAATAAAATTCATGTTTTATGGCAAGATGAGAAAAATTTAAACATAAAATGTTTCTTTGCCCATTTGGGCTTCCTCCCTCCTGTTTGGTGTGTATTGTCCATCTGTATTAACCAGACCTCCTAAGGAGATCACATTCCTTCTTAATTTCATCAAGGGTCACAACTCCTTAGGAGATAACCTTTCTTGACCTTGTAAGGGGCCATGATGACCCAAGACCCACTACTTGCTTTGTATTATAGGTGTAGATCTAGATTGCGTAAACCGTCAATAATACATCATTTAATGTACAGCGATCCCTTTGTCTCAAAAAGTTACATGACTGAGCTTGGATCCTCAGTTTGGCTGGAATACAATGTTCTATCTCTTTCTAGATTGACTGATTGATTTTTCATCAACAGTAGTATTGGTAATTATCTAACAAGTTCTCACTTATTAAGCACTGACTATGAGCTGGTCATGTGTTAAGTGCTACACAAGCATTTGCCTCGTTTAGTCCTTACTGTACCCAGTAAGGTGGATTCTATTGTGATTCGCATTTTTCAGTATAGGGGAGGAAAAAACTTTTCCTCTACCCTATTCGATTGAGTGGATGGGGCTATGCAAATTAAACCAACAAAATAGAGGTAACAGAAGAAGAGGCTGTCAAGGAGGAATACATTTTTCTCTTCCCTTCTAGGTTCTTCTGGCTGGTCTAAGAATTAAACTGACATGAGACAGATTAATAGGAG
Organism: Phocoena sinus; assembly: GCF_008692025.1. NCBI lineage: Eukaryota > Metazoa > Chordata > Mammalia > Artiodactyla > Phocoenidae > Phocoena > Phocoena sinus. The sequence goes on along the minus strand of NC_045777.1, from coordinate 68,347,973 downwards.
AAAACCAAACAAAGGGAGAGACCCAGGAAAACTGAGTAATTTACTAAAATGACTGAAACCCTCACCTTAAATACAATCTTCAGTTTAAGACAGAAGAGGATGTTAGGGGTAGGGATCTGGGCCTTCAAAGGTAAGGAAGGCAATTCACATGGAGATGGAGAAGCAAATGTTTGGTAAATAAATGTTTAATGGTCCAGGCAGAGGCAGTGGGACACAGATGAATTTTATCAGATGCTGTTATGTTCCTCCCTGTCTACACACCTAAGGTCTTACTATACTTATCTATGGTGATAGCTCCCTTCCTAGAACAGGTCCTCTATCTACATTCTATAGGCAGCTAAGGGGGAGGTCAAAGTTTCTTCCTGAGTCTTCTGTTTCTTACATATAATCAACCTAGGGAATTCCCCTGCAATCCAGTGGTTAGGACTCCGAGCTTTCACTGTTGAGGGCCTTAGCTCAATCTCTGGTTGGGGAACTAAGATCCCACAAGCTGCATGGTGCAGCAAAAAAACCAAAAACCAAAAAACTAATAATCAATCATTAATCCTTATGCTGAAGAGACACATTTTGGGGGGGCAAATTTTGCTCCCCTACAAGACATACAACTTTTATTTGATGTTAATATTTTATTTTTTTTACGTGTACAAGGGAATCTCGCAGAAAGGAAGTAAAAACTCAAAGAGGTGGGTCGGTCTTATATACCATTTTAACAAAGTGCAATACATTTGTAGAGAGGCGACAAGACAAAGTAAAAAGGTTTGGGCTTCTAGGGGCAGTAGATCGTGGGAAGGTAAATGTATGGGAGGAACAATGAAAGGTAAGGGTTATTTCAGTTCAATTTCTTTATGCAAGTTCGAGTTGGTGCCATCACCAGTGACAAGAGTTGGTTCCTCTTCCTGGTACAGGATCCAGGAGGGGGAAAGGGAATTTCCCTTTCCTCCCCCTTACCTTCACAAAGGGAAATTTATGCCTTGCCTTTAGGCAGGAAGGGGGAGGATAAAGAGCTTTCCCTGCATCTGCGGTTTCTTGATTGCCTTCAGCTCAAAATAATCGTTATGCCAAAGTAGCATATTTCGAGATGGTATATCCTGATCCCCTTCAGCAGCTGAGTAAACTGAAGCATAGAAAGCAACTTGCCTAAAGTCACAGAGCCTGAACTTGGACTGGGTCAGCTTTAAAGATAGGGAAGGCGGGGCCAGGGCAGCAGACAGAACTCCACCTGGCAAGGCGGTCATGGTCATTGTCAGGGAGGGGGAAATTTATTCCTCTCCCCTTCTTGAGTTCTTGTGGCTGGACTAATAAAATGGACACAAAGATGAACAAGAGAAAAAGAAACAAGTTTTAATTTATGTGCACAAATTAAAGAGGCTTGGTAGAAATGGGATCTAAGAAGTGGCCAAAGCAAGCAGCTTTTATACTTTGTAGACAAAGAAATGATAAATGTATGAGGAATTGACAGGACAAAGGAAATTAGGCTTTGGGTTCTTAATTAGTGAAGAATCGAAACAGAGTTTGAGCTTGGGGTAGCAAATTAAAGAAGTAACAGTGTTTGTTTAGACAGTTTTCTCACCCCAATTCCCTTTCTCTGACGATAAGGGTGTCCTTTTATCTCCAGATGCAGGGAGTGAATTTTCACATGGGAAATTTAATGATTGATTGATTTGCTTTGACTTGGGGATTCTCTGCTCTCTTCTTTCTTTTTTTAAAAAAGCTTTTCTTTCTTTATTTTTATTGAAGTATAGTTGATTTACAATGTTGTGTTAGTTTCAGAGGTACAGCAAAGTGATTCAGCTATACATACATATATATTTTTTTTCAGATTCTTTTCCCTTTTAGGTTATTACAAAATATTGAGTATAGTTCCCTGAGCTATACAGTAGGTTCTTGTTGGTTATCTATTTTATATATAGTAGTGTGTATCACATGGGAAATTTATTTTCTGCTTCCAGAGAGACACAGAGGAGGGTCAAACTGTCCTTCTTACATCAGCTGTTTCTTAACTTTAATTCGATGTACGATTGAGGCCTCTTTGCGGGGACAGCCTGCCCTGGGCCCCAACATGTGGTTCAAAATTTGTGCTCTTTAGCCTTCAAGACACCCAACACAGGGGAGGAAACTGCTAGACCTCTAAGGAGGTAAGTGGTAGCAGGAGACAGAAAGAACCAGGGCGATGAGGACAAACCCGGAAACTTCCACCAGGGAGGCTGGGGAGTCAGGACAGAGGGGTCAGAGACCAGAAATGAGTCATCACAGAAGTGGGGAATAAAACCTAACACTAATGTCTTTTAACAAGGTGGTAGAAGAGGAGGGGAGGCGGGAGTGGGAAGATATTGAGGGGAAGGCTGTAAAGAGATGGCAAGGAATTGGTTTATGTGATTGTGGGGCAGGCTGGGCAAATCTAAGCTCTGTAGCACACGCTGTTAGGAAGGGCAGCTTGGAAACTCTGGGGCAGGAAGTGGTGCAACTGCCCACAGGCAGAATTTCTTCTTTTTTTTTTTGGCCACGCCATGTGACTTGTGGGATCTTAGTTCCCCAATCAGGGACTGAACCCCGTGAACCTGGGCCCCGGCAGTGAAAGCGCTGAGTCCTAACCACTGGACCGCCAGGGAATTCCCCAGAATTTCTTCTTCTTTAGGGAAGCAGAACCATTCTACTTTAAGGCCCTTCAACTGATTGCATCAGGTCACCCAGATTATTGAGAACAATTCCTTTTATTTAACGTCTACTGTAGATGTTAATCACATCTGCAAAATTCCTTCACAGCAATACCTAGATGAGTGTTTGATGGGACTACTAGGATATTGTTACTGAAACTCAGACCTCTGTGCAACAGTGCTGAATCAAATCTCGGAGACAGAGTTTTGGGTGAAGTAGAAAAGGATAGTTTTATTACGTTGCCAGGCAAAGGGGACCACAGCAGCCTCCTGCCTTGAAAAACTGTGTGTCCCAACTCCAGAGGCTTTGATGAAGGGTTTTATAACAGTGGTTCAAGGGTGGGGTTGCTGACAAGATTAGGGTGTGTGCAGGGTCTCAGGTGGTTGTCTCCTAATCTTGGTGGGCTTCTCGGGTCCCTTTAATCTCACCTCAGGTGGTTTCTTGGCTACTTCTCCCTTGATTAGCAACTGTTGGAATCTGCCCTTTGGAACTCAGGGAAGGTCATGGAGGCTGGAGTCTTGCCTACAAGAAATGGAAGACAAAAAAGGCCTTCTATGCCCGGGAGCCCCACAGGTGCTCGGTTTCAATATTCACATAAAACTGACCATCACCGTGCTCAATAAACACTGGCTGAATTAATCAGTAATAATAAGCCAATATTTATTGAGTAGTTAATAGATGCCAGACACTGTTCTGAGAACTTTGTATGTATTAATTTGTTTACTCTCCCCAATAAATTTACAAGGTCAGTGTCCAGCATTAGTGCTGTTTATCAATCAATATTTCCTCTTCTCCTTTCTCTGGGCACGTGACAGGTTTTCACTTTGCCATCCCCTTTAAATTCAGTATAGCCACGTGACTTGTTTTGATCAATGAATTATGAGCAGGAATGATTTCTATCATTTCCAGGTAGAAATGTTTATGAGCCAGTTTATTGCCTCTTTCTTTTCTCCTTGTCATGTTGACCAGCAATATCCAGATGGGGGGCCGTCTACCAGCTTGGGTCCCCCAAAGTGGGCAACATGAGTGAAATCCTAGCTGACCACATTGGACACAGAGCGTGCCTTTTAAGCCACTGATATTTGGGAGTTATTTGTTTCCACCTTATAACCCATTTTATCCTGATTATCTCCCTTTACAGATGAGGAAACTGAGGCATGGAGAGATTAAGTAACTTGTCCAAAGTCACACAAATAAAAATGGTGGAGCCAGGATTCAAACTCAACCATCTATTAGGCCTTGCTGTCTAGAACCTTACAACGTCTCAGACTGATGCCAAAATCTCAGCCTCTGTGCACTGGTGCCGAATTGAATCTTAGAGACAGAGTTTTGGGTGAAGTAGAAAAGAATAGCTTTATTTCTTTGCCAGGCAAAGGGGGACACAGCAGGCTTGTGCCCTGAAAAACTGTGTGTCCCAACCCGGGAGGATCTGGTGAGGAGTTTTATAGCAATGGTTCAAGGGTGGGGTTGCTGATAAGGATTAGGGTGTGTGGGGGGCCTGCACTCCTTTAATCTGGCCTCGGGTGGTCTTGTCTGGAATGAAGAATGCTAACATCTTCCATTTGTTGGGGGCTTTAGTTCTGTAAAGACCTCAAAGATATTGTTATGTGTATCCCTTGAGGTGGAACCAGGACCCTGCCCCAAGGCTGCACTATTGTTTCTTGACTGTTCCTCCCTTGTCTCTGCATCCCCTCCCTTCCCTGATTAGCAGCGATTTGAATCTGCCCTTCAGAACTCAGTGAAGGTCTTGGAGACTGGAGTCTATTCCCTACAAACAAGGAACGGGGGACACAGAAAGGCTTGGTCATGCTAGGTTTCAAGATTGCCATCTTTTCTAAGGTTTAGTTCTTCAGCTTTCCATTGAGAGTGGCTTTTAATCCCTCCTTCCCCCACCCCAAACCTCTGGCAATGTCTGGAGACATTTTTGGTTGTCACAACTTGGGGGGCAGGGCAGTTGTGCTACTGGCATCTGGTGGGTAGAAGCCAGGGCTGCTGCTAAACATCCTACCATGCACAGAACAGCTCCACAGCAAAGAGTTATCCAACCTCCGATGTCAATCGCACCGCTGTTGAGAAGCTCTGACTTACACGAAATTCCTCTGGTAACCAAAGTTAGCTTCTTTTGCTTGCCACTGGAGACTTGGTTGGGTTGTTATGAGTTAGTTAGTTAATTAATTAATTGAAAACAGCAGGGTGTCAGTGCCGGGCCTGGTCTTCGTTGACATTTGCCTGACTGATCTGGAGGAGTAACTGGTGAGAGCGCTGCATGTGCCCATGACACTTAGCTATGCCAGGGAGTGAAATGCCAAGCCGCTGGCGATACATCGCAGGAAGAGCTCACCAGGCTGCGTGAGTGGGCAGAGCGGTTGCCAAGGACGAACTTCAGTGTGGGCAACTGCAAGGTGCTGTGTTTGGCAAAAAATAATCCAGGCTATACTTAGAGGTTGGAAGAGGATGGAACAGGATAGAAGAAGATGAATAGAAATGGAAAGAATTCCAGAGAGTGATTCCCAAGCCTGATTTTAAGACTCACCTGAGCTCCAGCTAACGACACTGATGCCGAGGCCCTTGCCCTGGATGTACTTGTTGAGAGGTCTGGGCGCTACTATCGGATCAACTTTTTATCTTCTGCAGGAATATAGACCCTGTTTCCCCAGATTTTCTGATTTTCAAGAGAAGCCCCAAATCCTGGCTTTTATATGTAAGTTCCCATCCCGTCCCCCCTTTCTGGTAACTTTTTTGATATAACGTCAAGCCTATAGAAAAAACGTCAAGAATGAAGAAAGCGCTCCTTCCCATACCCTTTATCCAGATTCCCCAGTTGCCATCTCTTTGTCCCATTTGCTTTATCACTCTAAGTTCCCAACTTTTATCAACAACCTATGGATCAAGCTAAACAATAATGTGAATGGACTTTGTTCCTTAAACTGTCATTGGTGACTTGTGAAGCTCAGCCTCCCTTCTGACGAATTAAGTAAGAATCTCTGCTGGGGCACCTGGACATTTATATTTAAAAAATCCTCCTCCAGATGGCGCTAATGTGCATCCAGGGCTGAGAACCACTGGTCTGGGTCCCTCATGGTAATTTTATTCCCCTTATTGGTGACTGGCTTAGTGGTAGACATGGAGCCTAATTCTGGCCAAAGAGAATAAGGGGAAAATCAAATGGAGTAACTTCTAAGAAAGGTTTCTTCCCTCTTAAATACACGCAAGAGGGACTTCCTCGGTGGTCCAGTGGTAAAGAATCCGCCTTCCAATGCAGGGGATGCGGGTTTGATCCCTGGTCGGGGAACTAAGATCCCACGTGCGCCACAACTACTGAGCTTGCGTGGCTCAATGAGAGAGCCCGCGTGCTGCAAATTACAGAGCCCACGTGCTCTGGAGCCTGCGAACCACAACTACAGAGCCCATGTGCCCTGGAGCCGGGCGCCACAACTAGAGAGAGAAAATCCACACGCCACAACTAGAGAGAAGCCTGAGCACCACAATGAAGAGCCCCCACACCACAACAAAAAAGATCCTGCACGCCTCAACGAAGATCCTGCGTGCCGCAACTAAGACCCGACGCAGCCAAGAAAATAAATTAAAAAAAAAAAAAAAAAAAAAAAAAGACACACAGGAAAGAGGCAGCTTTTGTGTTGGATGTTGCATGTGGATATGATGGGATATTTTATCTTGGTATGATGGATACTGGCCCGAGGATGGAAGCGTGGAAGGATGGAAAGACTTTGGGCCCTTGGATTTATCTTTAAGCTGCTGAATTAACTAACCTGTGAGCCCCTTTATCTTGAGATTTCTTTTTACAGAGGAAACATTTTTTCATACTTAAGTTGAATGGCAGAGATGACTAGTCACTTGCCAAATATCAATGAATATCTTATATTATGTAGAGATATTACTAGGAAACAACTCTTCAGCCACGGATGATGTTTTCAGCATCACCTCCCCTGGAATCTAGATGGAACCATGTGACTGTTCTTACTAATTGAATGAATGGGTTACTTCTGGGTCAAGGTAATTAAGTTTAGGTGCATGATCCTTCACTTCCTCATCACCACCCCTCACCTGTCCTCCTCCCCCCATCTACCAAGGTGGGTGATATCAGGACCACCCTGAAGCCACAAGATGGCAGAACTACAAGAGAGAAGCAGCTTGGTTCCCTGAGTTACAGCTTGGAGCAGAGCCATCCAGGAGTGTTACTCAGCCAGAAACACCTACACTGGACTCTGTGTGAGCAAGAAATAAAGGTTTATTTGGTTAAGCCCCAGAAATTTGGGGGTTTGTTATGACAGCTTAATTTACCTGATAAATACAATCTAGTTAAGTTAGAATTGGGTGTTACTTTCAGACAAAAGTTTCTTACTTAAAGCAGGAAAGAAGGACCCATGAAGTCCAGACCACCATCTTAAAACTGCTTTTCGTTTCTTTGGGTTTTTTTAATATTTACAAAGAGGGAATCAGCGTTCCACAAATTTAATCTAACCTCCAGGAGTTGCTTGCTTTCAGCCTAGTAACTTGGCCTTGCCATTGCCTTTATGGTAGCTTTCATTTTAAGCTGACGATTTACTAGCCCTCAGACACTGCCACCTGGTTTCTGGTCCCTGGTTCTTTCTCAGTCTTGGCTCTTTCTGAACTGAACTGGCTTTGAGGTTCTGATCTCCCTTCTATAAACATCCTGACTAAATACCATTCTGGTCCAGCTGTCCTGCTGTCCCTAAGAGGGACACTCAGCTGCTCCCCTATGGCTGGGTGTTCCCCAGTTCTGGAAGCTTCAGAGGTTCTAGTCAATGTTCATTTGGTAACTAGGAACAGAGACTCACTCAGGCTTGCTCAAGGCAAGGGGAGATTGTTGAAGGAATTTGGAAAAAGTCTCCCAGAGATCTGAGGACTGCACCTGCAGTACAGCTGGGCCTGGAGGAAATGGGACAGGGAAGCTATTAGAACCCAAGGAAGCCACTCTCTTCCTCTCTTTGTGATATTTGTTTTCTCCTAAATAGTACTTAATGCATTCTCCTTCTCTCTTTCCTTCCTTTGGATAGCTGAGCACTTACCAGATGAGTAGCTAGAACGAGACAGTCAAGTACACCGCTCTCACAGAACTTATCTCCTAGTAAGTAAACAAACAAGCAAAAGATAGAATATTACACCCTTTCAAGCTATCAAGAGAATAAGTATGGACTATACTAAAGAATAACAGGGGATTTGCTTTTGAGAGTTGGTAAATGAAGAGGTGACTTGTCAGCTCAGACCTGAAGAATGAGAAGGGGACAGCCACATAAAGAGAAGAGAATTCAGGCAGTGGGAACAGCAGGTGCAAAGGCCCTGAGGCAGAAATATGTTTGGCTGGATCAAGGAACTGAAAAGGGAGGACATGTGACTGAAGTGTAGGCCACGAGATAAAAGGTGGCATGGAATGAAGATGGATAGGTTAGTACGATTTTTATTTTTAATTTAATTTTTTGGCCTAGCCACATGCCATATGGGATCTCAGTTCCCTGATCAGGGATTGAACCCATGCCCTCGGCAGTGAAAGCGCAGAGTCCTAACCACCGGACTGCCAGGGAATTCCCGTTAGTATAATCTTTATAATGCAAGACCTTGGAGACCAGGGCAAAAAATTTGGATTTTATTTAAGTATAATGGGAAGGCTTTGCAGGGTTGTCTTCTCATGACCAAACAGTTTTTTGTTTTTTTTTTAGTAACTTCAACTTGCATTTGGCCTATTGTTGCTGCCCTAGTCCCAAGGCTTCCTTATATCTTTTCTGTTTTGCTCCCCCTAGCCAACTAGCAACCGATTTCTGTGTCTCTTAGTTAAAGTTCCCAGCAGAGATCATCTGATTGTCTCAGTTTACCTTTTTCTTTTCTCAGTTTACCCCTTTAAGTCAAGTCGCAAGTCCCAGGCCACTGGCCACGCTATGAATGGGTTGGCTAGCCTTAGATGAGGTGCAATCTATGATCTAATCAGCTGTGCCTGGGGGCAAGGTCATGTCCAATTCATGATCATGTCCACCTACCAGAGACTGTGGATAAAGCAGGCAATGTACAAGCTCTTAAAGAAGTACTTCTAAAGATAATATTTATGAAACTAGTATTTCACTGGGTACCTATCATATAAAATTTCTGAAAATACATATTAGATTGTCTCTAATGTATCCCTAATTAAAACTCTTAAATGGCTTCTGAATGTATTTAGGATCAAAATTCAAGACCTTTAACATGCCTGTAATTTGACATCCTCTGGATCCAGCTTTTCTTTTAGTCTCATCTGATGCTACTCTTCCTGTATGTGCTCCAGCTTTACTGACTTTTTTGGAGGAGGGGTCTTTCCAGTCTCAGGGCCTTTGCACACGCTTGGGTTTTTTCTCCCTCCATGTGTCCCTCTTTTATTTGGATAATGTTAGCTCTACCTTTAGGTATAACTGTAAATGCCAACTCCTGTTCCTTGACTCTCCATCAAAATTAGAGCCCTCTGTTTACATGCCTGTGTACTTTTTACTCTCTACCTTCCCTTTATGACACAGATCGCAGTTGTAAATGATGTTGATGTGTACGTTTACTTGTTTAGGACTTTACTACTTGTTTAGTACTGGACTGGGAGTTCCATGAGGGCAGTAGTCATATCTGTGGGGATTATGGTTGTTTCTGACACATAGTAGGTACTCAGTAATAAGTGCTAGATGAATGAATGAATGAGTGAGTGAATGAATGAATGCCACGAAGTGAGAGATTATGTGGCCCGAGAAATCACTACAGACTTCATGGAAGGGATGAGGCTTAATCTTGGCCTTGAAGAATGGACAAGAATTTGGAGAGGACAAGGGAAAACATTGCAGGCAGGGATAATACTCATTGACAAAGCTAAAGAATTGGGAATAAGTATGTGGACACTGGCTTGATTAGAGCAGAAGAGTGTCAACACAATCTGGAAAACAAGAGGGAAAGGGTCCAGGAGGAAAAACGTAAATCTGTGAACAGTATTAAATAATAATAGCTAACATCTATATGGTGATTATTGTGTTTCAAGTACAGTTCCAAATGCTTTAGGAAAATAAGCTCATTGAATCCTCACCACAAACCTATGGAGTGAGGGCTATTTTTGTGTCCATTTTACAGCTGGGGAAGTTGAGGCACAGGGAGATTATCTTGTGAAAGTTCTCATGGCTGATAAATGCAAAGTTGGGATTCAAATCTGGGCAGTGCAGCTGCAGAGTTTGCTTACTTGAATGTTATGCCCTCTCGAAAGGTAGAGAAGAACTTGGCTAAAGATCAGCTCTTGGGGCCGCAGAATAGAGAAGTATAAAAGAGAAACCCCAAGGTTCTTGTCTTGAGATTGGCCGTAGGACGCTGCTGGTCCAGAAATGAGTGGGCTGGGAAAGGGAGCTGCATTGTGGGGAGAAGGAGGTTGGGAACTCAGCGATGGAGCAAGAGATTTGAGAAGTGTGACCAGAGATGATTAGTGAGTGGCTATTGCCTAGGCTTTGGAATTAGGTTGGAGTACCTGCTTTGCTTTCTCTTTGCAAGTTTCAACATCTATCCAATGGGTTAACAATAGTACCTACCTCGAATTTTAGGATTAATGAGACAAAATAAGAGAAGTTCCTGGCACATTGCTTGGCGCACACAGTGGGAGCCTAGTGAATGTGAATACTCTTCACGGGGGTTTGGATGACCAGGATTGCCCGGGGTCCTGGCTGTGAACCACGAGTGTTGGTATGAATATTTATTTGATGTCAGCCAGCTGGGTCCAGCTGATCAGTCTTCAGGCAAAGGCACTCTGACGGCCCATGCACCAAAACCTTGCAGGGAGCAGACCTAGAGGTGCGGGGGTCCTTCCAAGCGTCAGGTGCCTGCTTTCCTCCTCCTTCTCTCTGGCCTTTGCACAAGGCTCCGTACTGGGTCTCCAGAGCAGACACCCAGCTAGTTAAGCCCCTGGGACCTTTCTCCCCGTCCCCGATCAACTCCCCAGATGCCTTGTTTTTGACAAACTCGTAGTTCCCAGGGCTGCAGGTTGCTTCTTCCCCTTCAGAGTATTCATCACCTATTTACTCCATCTCCCAGATCCTTCCCTCTCCAAGGGTGCCTGGAGCCACTTTTCCCAAAGTGTGGGGTGAGATAACTTGATGTGACACACAACTGCAATATTAGAGAGAAGTATTAGTGAGAAGGTTTTCCCCTTTCTGGTTCTCCTGATTAAGCCAAAGCAAGCATCTTTGGTGCCAGCGTATCTTAACTAATCTTTCTAACGTTTTGGTTATATCCTTTTTACAAAGAGCAGGCAGCTGGCCTTCGGCTTAGAACAGGCAGCAGCTAGAGTATGGTGTGATTGTGTTGTTTTTACTGTATTTATTTTCCCAGTTACCATTTGCTTACGGCAAGCAATTCCAGTTTTCTTTTTTACAGTAGTGATATAAAGTTCACTTTCGAGATGTATTTATTGAAGTAAAAAATGAGTCAATTTAAAGAGAAACATCAAATAAATAATGGTTAATGTGGTATGTGGACGTGAAACACTTTGCAACGGTTGAACTCAGATGACTGAGATTTGGGAAATGCTGGCAGAGGGAGGAAATCAGTCAAATTAGGAAGCAGAGGCTTGCCTCTAAACGCTGGCTCTGTTCACCAGCCCCTAAGATACTCTTCTTGAGCCTCTATTTCCTCACCTGCCAAAATGCGGATAATAATTCCTACTACATGTGGGGTTGTCTTAAGGATTCATTGAGGTAATTTGATGTATGGGTGTAATTTGCATACAATGATTCACAAGTGTCAAACAAAACAAATTGTTACTAGTCTGCGCTTTACAATAAAATTCACCGAGGGTGTGAGTGCAGGCACATGACAGGCTTCCCAGGACTTCGAGGTTGTAGCAGGGATGAAGTGTGGGCAATCACATACCCTCTCTGGCCTCAGTTTCCTCCTTGGTAAAATGGGGATATTTCTAGAGGATGAAATGGTACAATATGTGTAAGGCTGTAGAACACAACCAGGTACCAACAGTGTCAGGTAAGCATGAGCTCCTATGACCATAACTCTGCCCCCTTGAGCTGACTGAACCCCAGAAGTGGGAAGCTCCTTGGAGGTGTGACGAGCTGGCGTGTGCCATAAGCACCCCAGGAGTCACTGTGGGCAGAGGTGACATCCATTTCTCATGCTTTTATTTATTTATTTATTTATTCATTCATTTTTGGCTGTGTTGGGTCTTTGTTGCTGTGCGCGGGCTTTCTCTAGTTGCAACGAGCGGGGGCTACTCTTTGTTGTGGTGCACGGGCTTCTCATTGTCATGGCTTCTCTTGTTGCGGAGCACGGGCTCTAGGCACGCGGGCTTCAGTAGTTGTGACACGTGGGCTCAGTAGTTGTGGCTTGTGGGCTCTAGAGCTCAGGCTCAGTAGTTGTGGTACATGGGCTTAGTTGCTCTGCAGCATGTGGGATCTTCCCAGGCCAGGGCATGAACCTATGTCCCTTGCATTGGCAGGCAGATTCTTAACCACTGACTCACCAGGGAAGCCCTTCTCATGCTTTCTGATATCAATTTTTCAAAATATCCAAATGTCCTTCCAATTTCTACCCCCCTGCCCCCATGCCTCTCAGAGCCTGGGCAAAGTACACCCTTCCCCCCAAAAAAGAATAGCTCCCATTTGGCTTCTATCTTCCTGCAGTCATGCTTGCTGTGGACTGAATGGGGTCCCTCCCCACCATCCAAATTCACTTATCGAAGCCCTAACCCTTGATGTGGTGATATTTGGAGATGGGGCCTTTGGGAGGTAATTAGGTTAGATGAGGTCATGAGGGTGGGGCCCTCGTGATGGAGTTAGTGGCTCTGCCAAGTGAGGACACAGTGAGAAGGCAGCTGTCTGCAAGTCAGGAAGAGAGCAGAACCATATCTGCTGGCACCCTGATCTTAAACTTCCCAGCCTCCAGAACTGTGAGAAATAAATACCTATTGTTTAAGCCACCCTGATCTATAGTATTTGTTATGGCAGCCCAAACTCAGATAATGCTCACTCTACCCAGAATTCATCCAAAAATTTAAAAATATACATATTGATTATTTGCAGTGTGCTAATCACTTTACACATGAAGTTTTATTTAAGCCTCACAACTCTGTGGAGGAGAATACTGTACCATGCTCCATTTTACAGATGAGGAGACTGAGGTTTGAAGGTCGGGTGGGTTTTCCCAAGGTCCTAGAGCTACTGGGTGCCAGAGCCAGATTTTTGAACACATGCTTGCCCCCAGTAGCTTCCCGGGATTTAGGTGAGAGACACACAGACTCTGACACTGGTAGGAGCACCCTGCTGGCCTCCAGAGGTAAAGGAGGATCCTTCCTAGTGGCTAGAGTGTGGATGAGCAAAGCTCAGCTTCCAACACATACATGAGGCAGTTTGAGGGCAGGGCAAATGAATTTGTAAATTTGTGCAGGGACTACCCAGAAGAAACAAAGCACCCCAGCTCTGTTGGTTACGACAAGGCAAAACCTTTAATACGTGAGTGCTTATTACAGTAGCTGCTTCAGGGCTCTGACATCTTTGATTTCTGGGCATGTTTTTCTAACACAGAAAGGTGAATGCCTCCCTCAGGGCCACCTGGGCCGTTGGTGTCCTGAGGATTTGGAGTGGACAATGGGGACAACTATGCACAAGTCTGGGGATTCGGAGATCCCCCCGCCCCCCCCCACCAGCCACCACCCGTGACTTTGAGTGAAGTCCTCTTCCAAGGAGGGAAGAATGTGGAGGTCCTTCCAGTAAAGAAGGAAGAAAGGAAAACATCTGGCACAGATACACAGAGAGAGACGTCATGGGATTGGCTTGAAAAGTCGGGGAGGGACAGAGGGGTTAGGACCTGGAGGGAGAGGGGCGAACTGTGGGAGAGGGCTGAGTCCATTTGGTTTCAGTCTTTGTAAAAAGTAATACCATCACGAGGACCATGCCATGCAACCTCAGAGACACCTCTGTCCACTTCCCACCAGGCTGTGCTGGGGTGGAGGGCAGAGGGCAGAAGTCAGTTCAGACGGGCGTGGTGCGCCTGTTGGCCGGATTATTATGCAACGACTCTTTGAACTCTTTGGGCGTGGAATTGTGGAACTGTAGAAAAGCATGGTCCCGGTCGGAGTTGAGGAGGGTCCCCATGGTGATCTTTGAGGGGTCCCGGGAAAGGGTGAACATTGAGATGTCAGTGGAGGGGATGGTGTGGAAGCCTTTGCTGATGGGGGACAGGTCTCGGGATCTGGGCTCTGTGGAGCGGGAACTTGACCGCCTCCGGAATCTATACCTGTAGGGTGGAAGGCGAGCAAAGGTAGATTTCTTCAGGAGCTCCGAGTGGGATTTGGCACGTAACTGCTGATGTTTTTCTATATAGATGTGCACAGCGACTACTCCTACAATTTCCGCGATGATGAAAGAGAAGGCTCCGAAATAAAAGGACCAGCCATAGGAGTAGCTCTTTTTGGAGTCACGCTGCCCGGGGTCTCCAGCATTGGCTGATATATAAACTATGATGCCAATGATGTTGCTTAACCCTAAGAGAAGGGGAAAGAAAAATACATCCTTTATAAACCTCAGAGGTAACTGTCACTTTTAGGCTGGAAATATCTATTTAAAAAAAAATGTGGAGTCAACAGGGAGAGAGCAGAATGGATTTATGGCCAGGAAATCCAGCTGCTGAGCTCTTCTTACAGGGTCTGTCTCTCGGGAAATGAAGAATTCTGCCGCTCCATTCTGGGTGGGAAGCATTCAGCTAAAGAATTCACCTTACTCTTTCAGCAAGTGCCGTAGAATTCAGAATGTATGTACTTTCCCTTAGAAGCAATTCATTCCCTCAAAGCTTAATCTTCAGCAATAAGTCATGATGATGGTAAAATGAACGAGATGCAGATCCCTGCCCTTGAGTTCCTCACCATTAGCAGAAGAAACTGACGTGTAAATGGAATTATAGCAAAATATAGTAAAGGGTTCTTCCAGAGACACATATGAAATGGTTCAGGAGCAAAGAGAGAAAGAGAGAATGAGTAAACCCCCTTGTTCTGAAGACAAGGTGACATTTAAGCTGGGTCCTGAACAACAGGAGATGAAAGGTGATTGACAGCGGAGTTGAGAGTGACTTACTAGTAGGGTTCTAGCTTGGATGAAGGGGAGGTTGATGGTATCTTGAGCTAAAATAAGAGGCAGCAGAGAGAATAGGCTTAGAGGAGAGGAGGTGGGCTGGAAGTGCTTATTGGCAGTCGGAATGTGGTTGCTGAGTGGACACATATGGGTCTGGAGCTGCAGTTTGGGGAACGAATGGGGAAGGTGCAGTAGCTAAGTCTTTTTATCTGCACAGGATACGATAATGCTTTAGATTATCTGTTGTTCAAGCATCAAGAATTGGGGAACATGAAGCTGTCGTCCCCAGTAGACAAGGTCTGCCGACTTAGAGTCCCCTTGTGCCAACGGAATAGCCCTGGAAAGAGCTGACTAGTCGCTTGGAGAGAAATTGATTCTCTGGGGAGTAGTAAGAAGAAACAGTAGAAACTGAGGGCCTGGGGGTTGCCCTCATCTGTGACTACTTCTCTCACATTATTGCTCCAAAGGTAGAATGTCTCTTTGTGTCCTTTGCTTTAAGGGTCTCATCCGGGCCTTGATACCAATAATGACTCAGGGAGGTTGGTACATCACCTGGTGTCTCCTTGCCTCCAAATCCGGGCCACCTGTAGGGTGGTTCTAAATGGAAGCTGCTCCTCATTACAGTTCCCAGTACCAGTTGGTAAATAACCATTTCCAATGGCCTCCTGAGTATCCTCTCCATTCCTTGAAGACCCCATACTCTTTCTGGGGGTCCCCGAGATCTCCCTGGAGTCCAGCAACCAAAGGGTTAAAGCTTGGCATAGCAAGGGCCACCCCCACTCTGCTCCAGTGCTATCGTTCTGATTGGCTGGTGCTCGTGCATTAAGGGGAATCCATATTTTGAATACCATCTCTGGCCATATTCCATCTAGGACTCACCCCTTAGAGGGCAGGGCCAAAGTCTGTTTCTCCCCTGTCTCCTCTTGGCCTTCCCCAGCGCAGGCCCTCAGCAGGTAGGCAGCGAGTTCTAATCACTGAGCTATTTCTTAATATGGGGGTTGATGCAGCCAGCCCTGTGTCAGGCTGCAGGAAGCCACAGATTGAAAAACGGCTCCTCTTTCCAGAGTGTCAATTTGGCTTGAAGATGAGTAGGGAAGACACATTCTTTTATATTAAAATGAACATGAATATAATGAGGAGAGAGCAGAATTCACATGAATTTTTAAGTATAAATGGGAGACGGTCTTCAGAGACATTTCAGCTCACGGAAGGTGGCTTCTGGTGATGCCCCCTGACTTCCCAGGGCCCCGTTTTCGCTCTCCTCTGCCCACAGATAAATTTTGGTGGCAAAGTTTGAGAAGCCCTGAAGGGAAGTCTTGCTGGGAAAAAAACAAAAGAAGCTCAAGGAGAGGCTCGGATGTCAGCCCAGGTTAAAGGAAGCGGCCAAGCCAAGTGGGTTGCCACTTATTTCTAGGGCACTTATGATGTACCAGGCACTGTGCAAAGTCTTTATGTGCATGAACTCAATTAATCATTGCAACAGGCCTGCTTAAAGAACCCTCTTTTAGGGGCCTCCCTGGTGGCGCAGTGGTTGAGAGTCCGCCTGCCGATGCAGGGGACGCGGGTTCGTGCCCCGGTCCGGGAGGATCCCGTGTGCCGCGGAGCGGCTGGGCCCGTGAGCCATGGCCGCTGGGCCTGCGCGTCCGGAGCCTGTGCTCCGCAGCGGGAGAGGCCACAGCGGTGAGAGGCCCGCGTTCCGCAAAAAAAAAAAAAAAAAACCCTCTTTTACAGATGAGGAAACTGGGACACAGAGAAGATAAATAACCTTCCAAGTCAACACAGCTGGGAAATGGCAGAGGTGGGATGTGAATCCAGGACTGTCTCTTGGCCATGGGTGGATTTAGATTTCAGTAAAAAAGCTTAGGAAGAACTAGATGTTAAGTGGGTAATCACTTTCTCCCAACCTTTAGACGGTAAGCTCCCTAAGGGCAGGTTTGTTCACTACTGTGGCCTCCTCTCCTTGCCCAGAGCCTGACCCAAACAAGAGCACTGTGCATATTTGTTGAATTGCATCAGCACGAGAATTAAATGGTACAATGTATATAGTAGCAGTTATTATGCATCCAGCAGTTACTGCGGGCTAGATGCAGTTCTAGGCTCTTTCCATATACCAACTATTTAATCCTCTGAACAGCCTTAAATGGTAGAGCCATTATTATCCCCATTTTTCAGATGAGGAAACCGGGGCACAGAGTGGTTAAGAGACTTGCCCGAGGTTACCCAGCTGGGAAGTGGTAGAGCCATGATTTGCACCAGGCAGCCTGGCTTCAGAGCCCATGGTCTTGAGCATAATGCCTAGTGCCTGGCACATAATAGGTACTCAATAAAGGGTTGTTGGCTGCTTGCCTGAAACCACAGAACCTTAGAATAACTGAGCATAAAAGAGCCTTAGGGAGTGCTGAATCCTCCCAAATTTTCACTTTGTAGTTGGAGAAACTGAGGCTCTTCAGGGTCCTCAGGAAGACCAGTGGTGGGGGGATAGCTAGGATGAGACCCCCAGCTTCTGGCTTCCCCTCAGGGCTTTGCTGCTGCCCCTCATGTTCCCCGGTTCCCATGTGTCTAATCTACCTGCCATCTCTCACAACACCCCTTGTGAGAAGAAGGTTGCTGGTGACACACTCTCCCTCAACAATCCCCTTGGGGGACAAAATAATGATCTTCCCCTGTTTAGGAAACCCTCATATCAGCACAACACAGCATCCTCTGGGTCAGTCAGAGCCCAGGAGGTCTGGAGGGGGCCACCAGCAACTAGAACGTGCCTCAAAGCAACACAGGTCCCTGGGTTTACCAGCTGTTACCATCTGTCCACACAGAGCATCACCTTTGGGCTAATCTTATTCTCCTGACAAGATGGCGGCTTTCCCCCGGTCTGTTGCTTGAGTTGGTTCCCACAGACTCAGAGCTGGATGCCATCCACTTTTCCCATTCCAAAGAAGGGAAAACAGTAGGGAAGAAACTTGAGCAATATCTTGGAGGAGGCTGGGATGCTGGGCTTCCAACTTTGGAACTATATTGTGTTGCTTTTCCAATGCTAGAAAATAATATTGTGATTTTTATGTTCAACCTCCTTCCAAAAACCCTATAAAATAGGTACTATTATTATTTCCCATTTTACAGTCAAGGAAACCAAGTTATAGGGATTTGGTGACATTCCCAAGGCTCCACGGGTAGAGCCAGAATTCAAATCCAGGAGGGTAAGCCCCTCCCACCCACCATTTTATACTCTTCCCCACTGTTTCTACCCCAGTAAATATTCTGCCGTTATGGGTCAAAGTTTGGAGGTCATCACCAAAGAGTCAAGCTCCCCTCCCTCCCACCTTCACCTTGTTCTTTGCGTCTCTAAAGCATTTCATCCAGATGGCATTGATTGAGGGGTGGGGTGGGAAGAGATTGTAAAGCGATGGTGGAGTGGAAACCCAGAGGGAAGAGAGGATGATGAGGAGGGTGGAGGAGGGATGGAGATGAAGGGAGGAGAGAGGGTGCAGAAATAGGACCTCTTCCTGGGGACTGCCTCGTCCTCCTTGCCACCCTGTGCCACCTTCCGGTCAAGGCTGCTATCGATGATAAGGTCTTCCCCGAGAGCATCTGGGGCTGCTGACTTTTACCTTGTTCCCAGAGATGCTTTGAGCAGTCTGAGGATTTGTGCGCTTGAAGAGCTGTGAACAGCATTTAAACCAGCAAACACAGGTCTCAAAGGGCCAGGGATAGTGTATGACGATGTCCAAATGAACAGAAAGATGGACCCCTTTAAAACACACTGAAGCCATCTCTCAGGTCACACATTACACACACCATACTGCCCCCTGCCCACTATGTGCAGACATATACATGCACACTCTCATTAGTCATTCTCCGCCTCTCCAAGCTGACCTTCTCCTCATCTCCCCTCCGTGCATTCTCAGCTAGAATGTCAGCATCTTTGGTTCTAATTAAAGTCTTTGGTTCTCATTCTTAACACACAAGTTGAACGTTTTCTTGTTCCTTCCCTGGAGGGAACCCTGAATAGCATTGCTTTGTCCTGGTGGCCCTGCCTTGGGTCTGGTGTCTGTGATGCCCTCAGGGCTGAGACCAGATGCTCACCTGCAGAGACAAAAAAGATGCCCGCGCTGAGGATGACGTTGTGTCTGCTGCGGTGGAACTCGCTGGCTGCCACGCAGAGCCCGCCAAAGAACAGCAGCGTGACACTGAGGATGGGGAAGACGCTGGAGGCCCTCACAGCCCCTGCGGAGAGAAAGAGAGAGGGTTCCCCCTGCACCCGGTCAGCCCCGGGATCCCCCCCTTCACGGGCATGGGGGTGCCTGGTTGGAGGACAGCCCGTGAGCAGAAGGACAGAGCCTGCATCTAACGTGGGTGCGAGACCAGTTCGGTCGCTCAGGGCCCTGTGCTTGAGGCTAATGCTCTTTAGTCACCATCCTGAAATTCTTAATAGCTTTATCTTGAATGTGTGTTTTATTAGTAACTCTGATGGGTCAGTGGAGCATGTGCCCTGGGCTTGGAGCCTCTACTCACGTGGCATCCCACCCCCCATCACCTCCCCACCTCCCGTTCTCCTTGGGATGGGCCCTCAGCTGCTCACTTCCCCACCCCAACCAGAGACCACTGCCACCCTTGGCTTGTGGTGGGGGCCTGGGCATGGACGCTGGGAGAACCAGGGTTGGCTGAAAGCCCTAGGCACCTGCAAGGGTATGCACTCACCCCTTGAGTGTTCCCGTGCCGGAGGGAGTGTGACATTTCATAGCAAATAAAAGACACCATGACAGATGGAGAGAGAGATGGCAGAAGAAAAGAGATAGCTTTTTTTGCCTGCGTTTTGAACCAGGAGCCTGGGATTTTCATTTTGCACTGGCCCCTGCAAATCATATAGCCAACAGGGCATCCTGGGACTCCCATTAGATCACAAGCTGTTCACCGAAACGCAGAGTCTGTCCCAGCACACGCCTACATTTGCATAGTACTGAGTCTGGCAGTGCCCATTTGATACCCATTTAGTCACTGAATAAACAAATGAATTTAGTTATTCATCCAACAATATTTTTGGGCACCTACCAAATGCCAGGTGCTGTGCTGTGTCCTGGGGTACTGGTGGAAATGTTTAACCACCCCAAGGGTGCAGAGGCTGCCCTTCTAAGGGGAGGAAGGGGACGCTGGCTGAGGGCTGGAGCAGCAGTGTCCTAGAGACCCATGTGTTAACTCTTCAGCTGCTGGATCACAGAGAGGCCCTAAGGTTCTGGGGCAGAGGGACCTTCAGGTGGGGATCCCAGTATTTACCCGGCCAGCATAAGAGTATTTCCCGGAACACCTGGGCCGGAATATCAGTTGGATAAATTCTGTGTCCATTGAAGTACAAAAGAGCTAAGGTCCTGCCGTTATGGAGCTTACATCCTAATAGAGATGACGGGCAGGACCCACTACCTAATTTGCAGGGCCCTGTACAGAATGAAAATGCAAGGCCTCTTGTTCCAGAAGTATTAAGAATCTCAGGATGGCATGGTAACCAGACTTATCCTGGTGATCATTTCGAAATGTAGAGAGGTACCAAATCACTATGTTGTGAAATGGAAACCAACGTAGTTGTGTTGTACGTCAGATACACATCAAAAGCAAACAAACAGACTCATAGAAAAAGAGATCAGATTTGTGGTTACCAGAGGTGGGGCTGTGGGGAGGGGGAATTAGAGGAAGGCGGTCAAAAGGCACAAACTTCCAGTTATAAGATGAATAAGTACGAGGGATATAATGTACAACATGATAAATATAATTAACACAGCTGGATGTTATATATGAAAATTAAGAGAGTAAATCCTGGGTCCTCATCACAAAGAAAAAACATTTTTTTCTATATCTTTAATGTTGTATCTGTACGAGGTGATGGATGTTCACTAAACTTACTGTGGTAATCATTTCATGACGTATGGACGTCAAACTATTATGCTGTACACCTTAAACTTACACAGTGCTGTATGTCACTTATATATCAATAAAACTGGAAGAAAAAATAAAATAAAGGATGACCGTCAAAAGCAAATTAAAAAAAGAAGAAGAAGAAGAATTTTAAGCTAGTGAGAGCAGAGCATGGAGCCAGGTGTGGGGCTCTTAAAGGATGGTAAGAACCCAGGCCTGAGCTGACTGTGCCTTGGACTGGGGTGGCAGACTGGTGGGGAGAGGTGTCGGACTCAGGATAGATCCTGAAGGTAAAGCCAACAGAACTGGGGGTGGGATGTGAGAGAAAGCGTTGTTGAGCACCATGCCTGGTGCTTAGCCGGTGAGCCGGCAGTGGCATCTTTATAATCCCGGCACGCGTGCAGGGTGAGCAGTGGGGCAGCAGGAAGGTGGTTGGTTCATCTTTGGCGTGGAAGTTCAAAGCTCAGTGTTCAGAGCTTTATGTCCCTGCATTTTTTGTGTGTTTTCCTGTGGGGTCAGCTGCAGCCCTTCCTATTGCTACTGCGTGGCGGTGCTCACACTCCGAATGCAGGGGACTGGTTTCCACAACACCAGGACTGTTTTTGTCTGTTTGTTTGTTTTTCATTTTTATTTATTTATTTATATATATATATATTTGGCTGCGTTGGGTCTTCGTTGCTGTGCGCGGGCTTTCTCTGGTTGTGGTGAGCGGGGGCTACTCTTCCTCGCGGCGCGTGGACTTCTTATTGCAGTGGCTTCTCTTGTTGTGGAGCACGGGCTCTAGGCACGCGGGCCCTGTAGTTGTGGCACGTGGGCTCAGTAGTTGTGGCGCACGGGCTTAGTTGCTCCGAGGCATGTGGGATCTTCCCAGACCAGGGCTCAAACCCGTGTCCTCTGCATTGGCAGGTGGATTCTTAACCACTGCGCCACCAGGGAAGTCCTGTTTGTTTGTTTTTATGGGAAAAGTTTTCTGCAATTTTGGTAGCTGACTTAGCCTACTGGGATTGCCTGGGAGGGCCGATGGAGAACGGGGGTGAGGGGTCGACGGAAGCAGACAGGGGTGAGGTTCTCTTCATGAGGAGAAGAAAATGAAAGAGTTCTAGCTTTTGCTTAAGGATGGCCACCCCAAGTCCCCCACCAATGGGGCTGGGCAGACCAGGGTCCCAGTAACTGTCCCTGCTGCAATGGGGAGGTTTTGGAAGGGGCTTCAAACTGCCTAGAAACCTTGATGGGAGAAGTGAGGTGTAGGGGGAGGAATCCTGGCTGCCCTGACCCCTGGGAGCGTGATTAAATCAGTCCCCATCCTAGCTTCAGGCCAGTCAGTCACAGTCCTGGCCCAGGCCCGGCTTGCTCTGTGCTTCCCTGCTCCCACACAGGCTTGCAGGAGGGAGGGCTGGCCCCCTGGTTCATTTAGCCCCCAGGTCAAGGGGGGGATCCCTGGGAAGTAGACGCTGGGATCTTGGGTGGCCATAGCTTATTTATAACTTCTAAATATTTACACGTATGACCTATGGGTTTCCATGTGAACCTTGGCCCTAGGACCCACAAATATTAGGGGTGGGTCTGTCCCCAGTGATTTCAAGCGTGCACAAATCTTTAAAGCGATCATTTGCATTGTGTACTTGATGGGAATTGCTCGAATATTCAACGTGATGAGTTCAATTGATTAAAGGAGAGCACCTTTAAAAAATTCTTTTTAGTTTCAAAGTATGATTATGCCCGAAGGAGATGATCTGAGCATTGGAAGCTACTGAATTGTGTTGGTTGTGTATATTTGAAATGTGTGGCTATGAGATATGGGAATATGATTGTTTCCCATGTGGTAGAGGAACCACTTGGCAACCAATTGGTGGCCAGATCCCACCTCTACCCCACAAGTGAGATAAGAGCAGGTTCTATAAACTGAGGCTACAGGTGTCGGTCTCACACAGGACATGCCCTGCTGCCATTTTCTCCTAACTCAGTTTACCCTGGATTGTTTTTGGTTTTTTTTTCCGGCTGTGCCACGGGGCTTGTGGGATCTTAGTTCCCCGACCAGAGATCGAACCCGGGCCCCCTGCAGTGGGACAACCAGGAAGGTCCCTGATTAAATCTTCTGCTACAGGTTTAAGCTTCAGCCTCCCTAACCACACATGAGAAAGAGGAAATAGCAGAATAATCAATGTGCAGAATCCCACCCGACCAGGGTGTGGTCACAACAGGAACTGGCAGCACAAGTGCTGGATGGGCCCGGAGACCCCTGCAGGAACGTGACCCTGGCGCCACGTGACTGGCTCGGGGATTCCAAAGTTCCCTGCAGGAAATTCATGTGCTCAGGAAGGTCCCTCCTTCACTTGGTTCTGTGGCTGATGGTGAGGACCTCCACCTTCCGAGAGGGGAGAAATATATTTTGTCGGAAAAGCGATGGATCTCTTGGAAGAAATTAAAATCAGTTTTGCAAGTTGTGAAATAGAGGTCACAGTTCTGTTTAATCCCCAACAGGGCAAACATCACAATAGGAAAGAAAAACAAAAACTACAGTCCCTCTGGTAAAACCCCACTGGAGATGACTTTAAAGTCATCCTCAAAAGGAGGTTCAAGTAATCTACCCCAAACTTTGGTCAAGCTACCTCTCTAAACGTGGCCTCTATTCCCGCATCAAATCCTTTTAAGCTGCTCATGTAAGTTCTAGTTGGCATTTGGGTAAATCCTAGTAGAGGGATAAGGACTGAAAAATGAGAAATAATATGTTTTAAAAATTAGCTTAGGGCTTCCCTGGTGGCGCAGTGGTTGGGAGTCCACCTGCCGATGCAGGGGACGCAGGTTCGTGCCCCGGTCCGGGAAGATCCCACATGCTGCGGAGTGGCTGGGCCCGTGAGCCATGGCCGCTGGGCCTGCACGTCCGGAGACTGTGCTTCGCAACGGGAGAGGCCACAACAGTGAGAGGCCCACGTACCGAAAATAAAAAATTAGCTTAGAAATGACTTTCTTTCAAATTGACTCCTCGCACCACTTACATTGTTATGCGATTAAAGGCTCATGTTTAGACCCACTGCTCATCTGTAGACTAGCAAGCATGAGTAGAGCTAACAGTGATTTTAATTGTAAAAGCACTCTTCTTGAGCTACGAGTTACAAGCATAACCCGAATAGCACAATTTCTTGAAGTTTTTATGTATAACAGCAGTTTAAAAAAATGTTACATTTAACACTCTCTAATAGTAAATTAGTCAGTGCCTTAGAACTTTTCTTTTGAGTGAACTTGACACACCTCCCTGTTGAAGAAATTCTATCTAAATTACATTAAATCCCCAATTCTCTCTGTGCCTGGATTAATGTCAGGCCTGTGGCTGCCACTGGGCCTTGACCATTGCTCATCCCATGCCCCAGCAGGGAGCCAACACGTGTGGCTTCGTGAGTACATGTTGGCCCCGGGCGGAGCGCAATGTGCACCAGCTTATTTAATTTTCATGACCCTGTCAGATGGATGACATTATCATCTTTATTGCTGACTACGAAGAAAGGTGAGAGATGAGAGGTAAAGCAGCCTGGCCCAGGTCCAGCCCAGCTAGTAGGGCGTCACCGGAGCAAAAGCCCGAGTCAACCAGGATCCAGAGCCCTTGCTCTAAGCCAGCACACTGTTGCCTCCTACGTGCTGCGTTTGTGACAGTTCCATGTCATATCCGGGTTACTGACCTTGGGACAATCTAGGGGGAGACACTGGTCCTGCCCCAATGAGATTGAAACTGAAGAGGGGTGAACCTTGGTTTGCTTTTATTCTCCCAGGCCTCGCCTCTTAGGACCTCGCCCATTAGCACCTCACCCATTAGCACTTAGCCCATTAGCACCTCAAATCAGCCCTCTGGGGAAGGTGAAAACTTGTATTCAGGTTGAAGAAAATCCTTAGATTTCCTCCTAAGCAGACTAAAAAGAACTTTTCAGTTTTGACACAGCTCCCTTTTTTTTTTTTTTTCCTATTTCTATTTCATTGAAATGAAAGAGATTCAGATGTCAGAACCACCTGAATGTCTCTGTCTAGTAGAAAAGATTTTCCTGAAGCTTCTTTGCACATATCCATTTCTGGGGCTGGGTATTGGGGAGCCTCAAACTCAGAGGCATCTGGACAACCTCAGGGCAGCCCTCCTGGCCCACCCCTCCCCGGGAGGACCCGCAAAGGGGGAACTTACGCAGGAGATACTCAGCCGTGTCCTGTTCGTAGTCAGCATCTTCGGGGAAGTGATCAATTTTCTTGCACACGCCTCGGAAAGCCCCTGTGGAAACAAACGTGGCCCTGAGCTGGCGGGGGAGGGGTGGAAAGAGCCCCTGGGGCCCAGCCTGCATCCTCACCCCCACAGTGAAGATGCTTGATGGTTGTTGCAGGCTCTGCCTCAGTTGGCCCATCAGCATCTTTCTCAGGGCACAAAAAGGAGATTGGTAGAGGAAAGAAAATAAAAATAAAGCCGAAGATGGAAACTTTCTGCTTCCTAGATTTTGCATGATGTTGGGATCTATTTAGAAGGGCAAAGAGCTATGAAGCATAAGGATTCATCATGAGAACTGTCTTGTCTTATCTTTTTCTTTTTTTCCCAATTAGTGAGGGGAAAGGGGAAAAGGAAATGGAATATATATATACACACATATATTCATATATACTTATGTATATAATATATATATATATATTATATATATATATATAAATTTATCTTCCCATTTTACAGATGAGGCAGCTTGAGGCAGCTGGCCATAAGAATTTTGCTTGAAGTCATACGGGTAACTAGTAGAGCCAAAATTCCAATCAAGGTCTGCTGACTCCTTGGTGTGGATTCCGGGCATGCATTCTGGAGTAACCCACTGTCCCTGATTGGATAATGCTCATATCTGACACAGGACCACCCCCTTCCCCGCTCCCCTCGCCCAGGACCACAGCTTGCTGTGCTCTGCGGTGTGGCTCACTCCTTCGGGGGCACAGAATTGCGCAGGTGCACCCTGGGGAAACTGTCAGCATTTCCTTTCCTTTTCTTTCTTTGACGTCAGCCTGACTTAACTTGTTGTGGGTGTTTGTTAACTAGCCAATTAACCAATCTCTGGGGCAGCTAATGGCTCTGCCAGTTCTCATAAATGACAAACAATTTCAGAACCTCTCACCACAGCACAGCATGAAATTATGCCTTATTGTTCTTGTCTCTGCCGGCAGAGACGGCCTGGAGGTGAGGGGCAAGGTGGTGTCCTGGACAGTGGACAAGGTTTATGTTCACACGTAGCTGGGCTTATATTTTAGAGCAGTTACTATAAGAATTAAATAAGGCCATATATGAAGATGAGATAATTTTCGCAAAGCTCTAGGGACTTCGTGATAATGGCCAGCACTTTTTAAGTGCTTCTAGTGGGCTAGGCACAGAGCTGAAACCTGCATTCTTCTCTCATTTACTCTCATCCACTGCCTTAGGAGATAGGGACTATTCACACTGATATTTGATGATAAGACAACGCAGAATCACAGAGGAAAGAGAGTTGTCACAGCTGGTGAAGGGAAGAATCAGTATTTGAATGGGCTCTACCATTACAATATGAAGGTAGCCGTTATTATTATGCCTATTATTAACTCATAATAATGAGTGCCATGTAGTTTTTAAATTTTATTTTATTGAAGCATAGTTGATTTACAATGTTGTGTTAGTTTCTGCTGTACAGCAACATGATTCAGTTATACATATATATACATAATTTTTCATATTCTTTTCTATTATGGTTTATTACAGGATATTGAATATAGTTCCCTGTGCTATACACTAGGACCTTGTTGTTTATTCATTCTGTATATAATAGTTTGCATCTGCTAATCCCAAACTCCCACTCCATCCCTCCTCTACTGCCCCCCCTCGACCCTTGGCAACCACAAGTCTGTTCTGTGAGTCTGTTTTGTGGAAGTTCACTTATGTCATATTTTAGATTCCACATATAAGTGATATTATATGGTATTTGTCTTTCTCTTTCTGACTTACTTCACTTAGTATGATAATCTCTAGGTTCATCCATGTAGCTGAAAATGGCATTATTTCATTCTTTTTTATGGCTGAGTAATATTCCATTGTGTGTGTGTGTGTATGTGTGTGTGTGTGTGTGTGTTTGTGTGTGTGTATCTCACATCCTCTTCATCCATTCATCTGTCAGTGGACATTTAGGTTGCTTCCATGTCTTAAAGAGTGCCATGTATTTAACACATACTATAAATAGGCTCCAAACCAGAGGCATTTCACAATAAATGATATGATATGAGCCCATCCTCTTGGTTCTGATTCTCTGCCTACCAGGCAAAGAATGGACTCAGAACCAAGAGGGCAGGGTCTTGGAGAGAAGGCTTGAAGACTCAAGGAAATTCTTGGAAGAAAAACAAACTCAGAACTCCTTCCCTAATATTGAAAGAAGACCTTCATTTTTCCTGTTTGGATTTTAGAGTTTCATTCACAGATTCCTGTTTGCTTTTAAGCCCCATCGCCTTCCAGCTGGCTGGGTAACAAATCAGAATAAGTCACACACGTGAAGCACTTACCATCTACCACGTGCCATTCTAAACACTTTACATGTTTTATCCTCTCTAGCTCTCAAGACAGCCTGGGGAGGTACCTGGTATGATGAGCCCTATTTTACAGATGAGGAAATCTGAAGTAAGTGATTTCTGCAAGGACACAGCTACAAGGGGCACACTCAAGGGTAAGTCTTCCAGACTCCAAAGCCAAGTTCATAGCCACTACTGTGAATTGCACTCTCTTCAACACATTTTAGAGTTGTAAGCAAAATCCTTTGCCAGATGGCTTTATGATAATTTCACGGTCCATCCACTGCTATGAACAGGACCAGTTGGTTTTTCCATCCACCGTGCTTTTTCCGTGATGTGCGTCAGGGGCCACAGAGCAGGACAAGGATGGTGGTTGTGGGACCACCTATCATTAGCTGTTTTACATTCTCCACGAAAGATTTCATAGGAAGGAAATGTTCAGCTGAAGATTAAATGTGAAAGCTACTGAAACAGACCAGTCAGAACCACATGGGGATAAGGAACTACACACGTGCTCACATCTGCTTGTGAAATGGGCCTTACCTAAGGTGGCTTAAGGCAGCCTGAAACTAGGATGTGGAGCCAGCAAACACCAGTAGCTCCTGGAGAAACAGTCACGAATTTTAAATGGTCTAAAGTGTCCCACCACCTTGTTTTATATAGCCCACAAGCTAAGGCTGGTTTTTGCCTAAGTAGATGATTAGAAAAAAATCAAAAGAAGAACATTGTTTCATGACAAGTAAAAAAATACGTGAAATTCAACTTTCAGTGTCTATAAATAAAATTGTATTGAAACACAACCATGCCCATTTGTTTATGGTTTTCGTGCCAAATGGCAGAGCTGAGTAGTTGTGGCAGAGACGGCAAAGCCAAAAATGTTGACCCTCTGGCTAAGGAAAATTTTGCTGATCGCGGTCCTGGAGATTTAAGTCCTGGGAAGTAGCACAAACTCTGGGAGGGCAAAAGTGGAAAGCAAACAGGAATTTGGGCCTTCTTGGGACTGGAGGACATACTCCAAGCTGGTGATTCTAAAGCAGATAATGCTCATCTATGGCAGATCTGGGTTGCAGAATGGTTTGTTTAGTGTATTTGTTTTGTCCTGTTTTTTACTTGTAGTATTTTATTGTATATTTACAAAATTGCAGCTTCTCCTGAAAAATGGGGCTCTCTGTCCCGCATTTCCATGGGAAAACAATCCCTAGCAGCCGGGCCTCAGCAACCTCCCTCTTTGGACTGGGTGCCAGCTCTCTAGTTGGCCAAAGTTGCCCCCACCTCCCCAGGCCCTATGTCACTTGAGGAACCTATGGAAAATGACCTCTCCAAACGTCAGTTTCTTCTTCTTCTCCAGGATAAAGATAATAACAATAATAACTTCATGCGGTTGTCATGAGAATTAATTGAAGCTGTAATAGTAGTTACAGCACCTGGTGCTGTACTCAGCAGTTTCCACAGAACTCTTGTTAAAATCAGGTAATGACGTAAGGCACTTAGTGCAGTTCCTGGCACGTGGTAAGAACTCAATAAATTATAGCTATTCCTACCATTGGTTTTGGTAGGTATTTTAGGACCAGAAGAGACACATTGGTGCCATGGTGAGATTTTAAAAAGCGATATAAAAGGAAAGGGAGGGCTTCGCTGGTGGTGCAGTGGTTGAGAGTCCGCCTGCCGATGCAGGGGACATGGGTTTGTGCCCCGGTCCGGGAAGATCCCACATGCCGCAGAGCGGCTAGGCCTGTGAGCCATGGCCGCTGAGCCTGCGCATCTGGAGCCTGTGCTCCGCAACGGGAGAGGCCACAGCAGTGAGAGGCCCGCGTACCGCAAAAAAAAAAAAAAAAAAAAAAAGGAAAGGGAATCAAGAATTTCCCTGAGGAAGACTCCACACTGAAAATGAAGCTGCTGGCACAAGTCATACACTCATCAAAAAGTGAACTTGGCCGTTCATATAAGTAGCATATTGCCAGCTCCCAGAAATAACCACTATTTAGCATTTCTGTATGTTTCCTTCCAGGCTCCCCTCACACCCCGCACTGCTCCCCCTACCCCCAGGCTTCCACACACACATTGTTTTGTAAAATCAGGATCTTGCTGGTCTTGTTTTTACTTACATTTTCTCATCAGTACTTCCCCACATCAGTAAATCTAAGAAAAAAAGAATGGGATTGGACTTGCCCATGAACTGCAGAGGCTGGAGCCAAAAGAGATGCTGAAAACAGGTACCCTGCAAGGATGAAGTTGGGATACAGAGATAAGCACCGTCCTAGCAGAGTTGAGGCTAAGGCACTGGGGCAGAGAGGAGCAGAAACCAGGAACGTGGTAAACCAGGAGAAGGATCAGTGGAGGTTGGTCTTGGGGACAGATCCAGTGGTGACTGGTGAGAGGTGATGGGAACCCACAGTAGAGCACGTAGAAGCGCTAGGCTGTGAGAATCCACAGATTCCAGGACCCCAGGAAGAGGTTTGGAATGGCAGGTAGAGCCAGGAGAGATTTCCCGAAGTGTTGAGGTGTAATTACAGAGACTGGCTATGGGGTGACAACAAACTTCATCCTGGGCAGAGAAGATTGTGCTGACGGTTCTTCTCTGGCTCAGACAATGGAAGGATACTTCCTTCCTATGAGGAAGGCGCCTCCTTTAAACCAACAATCCTTCTCAAAGGTCAAACCCTAGAAATAGTCCCATTATAATCAAGAATGAGATATGAATACCCACTATTGCCTCTATGATGTACCATGATTCTACAAGCTCCAGTGCAAGAAGAAATAAAACAGAATTAAAAGTTATACGCAATAGAAAAAAAATACGGTAAGATTATCATTTTTCCAGGTGATAGAATAGTCTATTTGGGAAGCTGGAGGCAATTTGCTAGGGAAAAAGTAGTAGAATGCATGAAAGAACTCAAGAAGTTGGCTTCTTCTAAGACATTAAACCATACAATAAAGCTGTAATAATTAAGTCATTGTGGCACTGACATTTAAAAGGAACATTTATTAGGATATTTTTTCAAAGAAGAGAAATGTTACAAGGAAAATAAGAAGCAGTCCATTATCCCGTATTCAGATAATCCCTGTTAAATTAAAAGAATATATGTATGTAGTTAGAAAATTCAAACAGTATATACAGAATGGCATAAGATTAAAGTAAAAGCACTTCCCTCATCACCAAAAATTCTCTCACTTGATAACTTCATAGAGTGATTTTTGTTAACTGAATGTTGAATAAAATCATGTCTAAGCTGAGATCTGAAGGTTAATTAAAAGTTAATCAGAGTAAGGGAGGTGTGTGCCTTCAGGCAGAGTGGAATAGTGTGTGAGGTGATGAGAGGGAGTGAGTGAGGTGATGGGAGTGAGTGAGTCCCCATCTGGAGGGGGGGGTAGTAGTTCGGGGCTTTCAGAGGATCAGTGGTGGTTGGTCTGGGGGACAGATCCAGTGGTCACTGGTGACAGGTGTTGGGTACCTGGGGTAGGGCAGATATGAGAACTGGGCTGTGAAGATTGATTGATTCAAACTTTTTCTCCTCCTTCCTTCCTTCCTTCCTTCCACCCTTCCCCCAGATTTATCAGACACCCACAGTGTACCAGAGTTGTTTTAAGTCCCAGGAATTGACTAGTGGCCAAGACAGAGAAGATTCTGGTCCTCAGAATTTACATTCTCACTGGAAAAGAGAGTCTATATAGTCAATAAAAGAACAAGATAACTGTGCTCTGAAGGAAGCCCACAAGATGATGTGATGGTGACTGTGCATTGGGTGGGGGAGATGGTGGGCAATTTGGGGCAAGGTGGTTCAGGGGGACAGGTGAGCTCAGACATGATAAAAAGAAACAGTCAGTTGTGTGAAGAGCCAGGGAAAGAGCTTTCTAGGCCAAGGGCACTGCAAGCACACAGGCTGTGGAGTTGGGAATGAGCTTGGTTAGTTTGGGGGACAGAAGGGAGGCCAGTGGGTGGAAGAGGGCCTATTGTCGTGGCGTTACCGTGTCCCTCAGCTGCCCTTCTAGCTGTCCCTTCAGCACTGAGGTCTCTGGAATGTCTAGGAGGTTGGGTTGCACAAGGACCAAAGTCAACTCCATCTCTTCCTTAGGATCAGGGTAACCTAAAGGACCTACGTGGTCCTGAGTGGCTTCCAGACATGCAAGGGAGGAAGCCAGGGTGGGGAGGGAGCCCCTAAAATAGGACATTTTTGTTTCTAACTGTTAAAGCCCTTGTTCCGTATCTCCAGGGAAGGTGGTGCTTCCACATTCCGTGGCTCAGTCTCCATCCTGAGTATTTCCTTTCAGATCCGAGTACTGTGGGCACCCAGCCTGATCCTGGGAAATGGCCATCAACAGTCACAAAGTGGGGATTAGGCTGTTTTGCTGTGAATTTTTACAGACAAGTCAGATTCTTGCAATCTGGAAAAACAGAGCCTTCCCCCTCTTCAGCATGTACATATTTGACCTGGAGAGAGGTCGTATGGTGCAGTGGTAGGAGCAAAGCTTGGAGCCCTCAGGCCTGAGTTCGAATCTCTATTCCACCACTTACTAACTCACTAGTTGGGCGACCTTGGGCGAGTTATTCATTCACTTGAGCCTTTGTCTCCTCATCTGTTAAAATATCAATAATCTGCAGATGTTAGGATTTCTCAAAGAAGTAGGTACATTATCTGCTGTTTGTTTAGATGTACTCTGGGCCAGGCATTGGGTTAAGGGATCTCTGGGTACTGCTCACCACCCCATGGAGCAGGCACTCCTACTGGTCGTAGGCTGGGGTGAGGAGTAAGGATTCTGGAGCCAGACTGCCTGCATGTGAGTGCCAGCTGTGCCACGTATTAGCTACAAGTTACTTAACTTATGTGTGTCTCAGTTTCCTCATCTGTAAACGGAGAATACTAACGGTATGTAGCTCGTGGATTTTTTTTTTTTTTTTTTGCGGTACGCGGGCCTCTCACTGTCGTGGCCTCTCTCGTTGCGGAGCACAGGCTCCGGACACGCAGGCTCAGCGGCCATGGCTCACGGGCCCAGCGGAGCGGCATGTGGGATCTTCCTGGACCGGGGCACGAACCCGTGTCCCCTGCATCGGCAGGCGGACTCTCAACCACTGCGCCACCTGGGAAACCCTGTGGGGTTTAATGAGGATTAGAAGAGTTAATGTTTGTCAAGTGCTTTAGAGCGATGGTAAGTGTTGTGTGTGTGTGTGTTAATTCAGTCAATCCATTTCTAGATGGGGAAACTGAGGCCTAAAACTAAGGTCTGTCTAACTAACCTCAGAGCCTGAGATCTTAGCAAAATCCCCTAAGTGGCACTAACACAGTGCTGGGCACCGAGAAGAGGGTTAACAGGGACAGCTCTTAATGTTATTTGCGAACTCTGTTTCGGGCGTGGGGGGAGAGGAAGCCAGGGGGAAGCTGGAGATCGTGTCTCCTCCTTGCCACCCTCACATGGACATATCTACACATGGGTAGACGTGTGTGTGTGTGTGTGTGTGTGTGTGCGTTTGCGTGTGCACCCATACAGGGCTGGGCCAGGCAGGCAGCCTGAGGAGCTGGCACACCCCAGCAGGAATAGGCCTAGACCACCTGCTGTACCAAGTTTGGGCGAGGGCCAGACAGAGCTTTTCTGGGTCAGCTAAAGACAGCTCTGCCTTTACGGGTTTGGGCCTCAAGTCAGGAAATACTAGACCCAGAGCCGAAAGACCTGGGGAAATGAGAGAGCCATCCAAGGCCCAACCTTTTCAAGTTTGCGGTCCTGAAGGGAGACCCTGAATGGGGAGCAGCTGTCCCCAGGATGTCCCTCCTCTGATGGGAGGAGATCCCATTGGCAGAGCCCCTCAGTGGTCTTCAGGAGGAGCCCCTCCACCTCCCATGGACGGTGAGTAGCCCACATTGGCGGTCCTGGGCACAGCTGGGCGGCTGTGGCACCACCCAACCTGACAAAGGATTACTTCTGAGCAGTTCTGGACCGTTACCATGTGCTCAGAGTGAGGGTGGATCCTCCTAACCAGCCCACCGAGCCCAGCATCAGTGCCCAGAACCTGGTCCAGCCCAGAAACACAGCCAAACCAGTGCCCAGAGCTTGGCCTCATCTCAGCCACGAGTCCAGCTGAAATACCAGGCCCCTGAAATCCAGCTCAGAATCAGAATCAAATCTCTCACTGGAGACCAGGGCTCTGGGTCCAGCGATACAGGTCTTTTAAGTCCCCATTGTGGTGAATCCGCCTTGAGAAATCAGGAAAGAACAAACATCAAGTTTGTTTGTGCCCCGGACGTACTTGTGTTAAGAAGGCAAAAGTCACCACCTGATTGTAAGAATGTTTGGTTTCCTGGTGTTAAATATCCTCTTCATTACATAGCATAATTTACCTTAAAACGGTGGTTCTCAACATGGGCTGCAAATGGGAATTACGGGGGCTGGGGACACAGTAGGAAAATACCGATGCTCTGTTCTATCCCTGGAGATTCTTACTAATTAGACTCATCTGGGGAGCTCTGCAAACTCCAGATGCCCTGACTAATTGTTCAGCTAAGGTTGAGACCCACAGCCTTTAGGGGAGTTCACTCAAAAATAGGGACCATTATTTCATAGCAAATCATAAAGTTCAAAGATGTACTTCCAGCTTTATCTTGAAAATGAAAAGATCATTTATGAGAATATGTTTATTTTGTCTTATCTTTTCTTACTATGCACTAGGGTGAACCAAAAAGTAAGTTATGTGGATTTTTGGTGGGAGGGGGCATCCTTTGTCTGATAAAATCACATGATGGTCCAATATGAAATCTTTCACTTTCCCAGCTGGATTATAAAGTCTGACTTTCAGGGGCTTCCCTGGTGGCACTGTGGTTGAGAGTCCGCCTGCCGATGCGGGGGACACGGGTTCGTGCCCCGGTCCGGGAAGATCCCACATGCCACGGAGCGGCTGGGCCCGTGAGTCATGGCCGTTGATCCTGCGCGTCCGGAGCCTGTGCTCTGCAACGGGAGAGGCCACAACAGTGAGAGGCCCGGGTACCGCAAAAAAAAAAAAAAAAAAAAAAAAAAGTCTGACTTTCAGAGCAGGATCATAAAGTGGGTCATTTCTGCAAAAAATATTTGAGCATGTCATCATTTTCTCAAGGGCTTCTCTTAATCCTTTAACATTCAAATCACTGGATGCGCCTATCACATCATCACTCTTGTCGGTTTGCTCTTCTCGCATTGTTAACCAGTGTCCCTCTGCCAAGCTCTCGGCCGCCCATGGCTGGCATGTCACACCACACCAGCAGATCTTCAGCGCCCCTCACATCCATCTCATGAAGTCCTGTGCATTTTGCAAGATACGCAATCTCACTTTGCAATCATTTTTGCCTCCTATTTGCATTGTATGGTCACATGCTGACAAGAGCTGGCAATCAGAGAGAGGCTGCCTGGCAAAGACCATGAATTGTAGGGTATTAAACGGGGGTGGGGTGGGGTTGGAGGTGTGTTTGAGTAGAGACTGGCTTTATAAATGGTCAGGTGATGAATCACATAGTCACATTAAGATGGAGTTTGCTGGCTTGTCTGTGCAACCGCACGTGTGCAGGGATTTGGATAATGAATTCACGGATAATGAGGACCCTGAACTAAACTTGGTCTCTCTGAGCAAGACGAAGCACTTGGGGTTTCAGCAATTACGGCCCACGGCTCCTAATAAGAGCACCATTGGAGTGAGTGAGGTAAGGAGAAATAAACGTCCTCTTCTGAGGTTCCTGAACTGCTGTCAGTGCACATCCTGAATTCAGTCTTGTTCAACAGATGTCTACTGGGGTGCCTGCTTTGCATTAAGCAGTGTCCTGGGCACGTCGGATTCATCAGTGAATGAAACAGTGTAGGTTCCGGATCTCAAGGCTGTTACATGCTAGTGGGGGAGAGACCGAGAGTGAACAAATAAATGAACAAAACAAAGGTTTCTGTAAAAAGGAAGAGGTAATTTCAAATAGTGATAAATGCCATGAAAATAATAAACCCCAGAGAGAGAGAGTGACCTGGGGGCAGTGGGGGGAAATTGTGAGATTGGGTGGACAGGGAAGGCCTCTCTGAGAAGGTGACCTGAGTGACAAGATGAAGCCACTCAAGGGAAGATTTGAGGGAAGAACTTTCTAGGAAGAGGGCACCACAAGTGCAAAGGCCCCAGGGAAAGATAATACTTAGTGTGTTTCTGGAACCAAGGGGAGTGCAGGGAGCAGAGTGAGTGAGACGGAGGCAGGATAAGACCAGTTCCACGAAGGAGCCAGATGATGGAGCCCCTTCCAGGCCAGGGCTGGAAGCTGGAAAGGTGTGTGGTCCATGCTTTTGGAGGGCTTTACACATGTGAGAAACACAATCTGATTTATAGTTTTAGAAGATCTCTTTGAAGATGGCAGGGGCTTGCAGAGGAGCAGGAAGGGAAGAGCATCTTCAGAGGAATCACTGAAAGCCATCCTGAACCTTCTGAAGAAGTAACTGCCGATGGTGGAGGAACGGCGGTCCAGCCAGAGTCCAGCCACATCCACCCAGAGAGAGATGCTCCATCGAGAGACTGTCCTGCCTTAGAACCAAGTGCAGGAAGTGGAGCTCAGAGCAGGGCACTGTGGGTGCTACCTGTCCTTCTCTGCACCCAGTTCTAGGCCTGATTTATTTTGAAGAGCCTGGTGTTGGGCATTTTGCTTCATCAGCCCCTCTGCTCTGTTTGGGGTAAAATCTTTCCCTGGTCCTTAATTATTTGGTTGATTGCAGGCCCAACTGGAACACCAGCCTAGCCCCAAGCCCAGGTCCTAGCCGGTCCTGGATCACAGAGCCGAGAGCCCGGCCCATCCTAACCAAGACGGCAGTTTTATCCAGTTCTGTGTTCTAGATCCCCTTTGCCGCCTGGCACCCAGCCTGGCACCTGGAACTTCACAGGCGCTGGTGTAGGATTAACCAACTATGCAGAATAAGCCACGTGTTTGGGGTACCAGGAAAGCAGGGGTACAGAGAGAGAGAGGAAAAAAATGAGAATTGGAATTTAATTGATATTTGACTTTTACAAAAGATCATTAAAATAGCACAGAAAATACTCCAGAAGTGTGTTGATCTTTCTTATGTAATAGCTTAGTATTATTATTTTAGTATCGGATTATCTATGAGGGTGGGGTGGCCACCATAATCATTTTAGTGCTTCTAAAAATCATCTTAATCCTGCCTCGGCAAGCATTGGCAGGAATCGAGAGCCCATCCATTTCCAGACCACACAGGTAGCCGTGGCCATGGCAGGGGCTCTGGGGAGAAGGCTGCGGCCCCCTCATCTCTGCTGCTTGTAAGTGGTGACATTTTTCCTCCAGAGGTGCCTGGAAACGTTGGACCCACCTGCATAAGAATCACCTGGGCTCTTAGGAAAAAAAGTACATTTATCAGCCCCCTACACGACTTAGTGATTTAGGGAGAGTCTGAGAAACTTCTGTTTAGCAAAAGCTCCTCCAGGATTCTGATGAGCACCGGAGTCTGAGAGCCACATTCCGCAGCCAGATGGACGCGTGGTCCCTGTCACACACACAGACGACTCGGCCTCTGTGGGTATGTGAGACCTTGGCTGGGGAACAGGTCCAGACAGGGTTTTGGAGGGTTTGTGGAGAGCGATTCCCTCTTAGAAGATTGAGGTTGAGGCCATACAAGACTTTTCCTCAACTAGTGAGCATCACACAGTCCTGAGTCCCTGCCCCCGGCTGTGAGCTCAGAGCAGCCCATTCTTTGGACTTGGCCTTCACATTCCCAGGCGCTAGCAGTTCCCAAAGGCAGCGCCACACATGGTCACAGAGACACACTGACAGACCTGAGGGACATTCATTGTGTGACTTGGAAACTACTCCTCATTACTGGACCCCTTCATTTGTCCTTTAACTGCTGTAAGCAGCGTGTAAATGGCACACTTACAGTACATAACAGGTGGAGGTATGGGGTTCAAAAGGTTATTGTTATTTTTTAATAGACTTTACTTTTAAGAGCAGTTTTAGTTTCACAGCAAAATTGAGGGGATGGTCCAGAGACTTCCCATATCCTCCTCCCCCGACACATGCGTAGCCTCCCCGTTGTCTGCCTCCCCACCAGAGTGGTACCTTTATTATAACTGATGAACTTACATTGATACATGGTTATCACTCAAATCCATAGTTTACATTATGGTTCATTCTTGGTGTTGTATATTCCATGGGTTTGGACAAACATGTAACAATATGTATCCATCATGATAGTATCACACAGAGTAGTTTCACTGCCTTAAAAATATCCTCTGTGCTTCACCTATTCATCCATCCCTCCACTGAACCCCTGGCAATCACTGTTCCTTTTACTGTCTCTGTAGTTTTGCCTTTCCCAGAATGTCATATAGTTGGAATCACACAGTATGTGGCCTTTTGAGATTAGCTTCTTTCACTTAGTAAAACGCATTTAAGATTCCTTCATGTCTTTTCATGGCTTCATAGCTCACTTTTTTTAGCACTGAATAATATTCCATTGGATGTGCTACAGTTTATTTATCCACTCACCTACTGAAGGACATCTTGGCTGCTTCCAGATCTTGGCAATTGTGAATATAGTTGCTATAAATATCCATGTGTAGGCTGTTGTGTAGATATAAATACCAAGGAGTATTTGGGTAAATACCAAGGTGTGTGATCCAGAGTACAGTGAGAGGGAGGGGTGTGAGTAGGACAAGGTGGGACGGGAGAGATGAGAGGAGGTCAGATGGGCTTTACTCTGAGGGCCTGGTTTTACTCCAAGTGCAGCACAGGTACACATATACCAAAGTATCCTCCAGAGTGGCTGTTCCATTTTGCATTCCCACCAGAAATGCATGAGAGTTCCTGCTGCTTCACATCCTCGCCAGCATTTGGTGGTGTCAGCGTTCTGGATTTTGGCCATTCTAATAGGTACTTGTAGTATCTCATTGTTTTAATTTGAATTTGCCTGAAGACATGTGATGTGAAGCATATTTTCATATGCTTATTTGCCATCCGTATATCTTCTTTGATGACATGCCTGTTTTGGTCTTTGGCCCATTTTAAAACCAGGTTCTTTGTTTTCTTATTGTTGGTTTTTAAGTGTTCTTTATATATTTTGGGTAACAGCCCTTTATCACATGTATCTTTGGCAGATATTTTCTCCCAGCCTGTGGCTTATCTTCTCATTTTCTTGACATCGTCTTTACAAAAGGTTGTTTTTTCAACCCTAATTTGGCACTTTCTTCATTAAAAAAATAATCCAGAAAAGTTTTGTTTTTTGTAAAGTGGCATCTTTTAAATCGTGAGGGACCTGGGCTCAGTTTCTGCCCCACTGCAATCTCTGTGAACATGTTGCAGGATCAAACCCACAAACCTGGAGTCTATGTTGAAACTGTCCATATAGAAGGCCACACTTTCGACGTTTTGTGCCATTCTGACTCCACTAACCTGAGAAGGGGGAGAGAGAGTCTCCTGTATCTGTTTCCAGCTACCTTGGACTGCTCATTTCAACCTTCACTGGGCAGCTCTGCCCAGCACAAACAGATTTGCTCCCAAGCAAATCCATCCTGGGTCCTGACATTTATCCAGCATCTTTAACTCTTTTCTATTCATTAAGCATGGGTGGTGGCCATGGCAACCATTAACTGCACCTGACATCCAGGAATAGTTCTGGCGTTTTGAGCAAACACCATCCTGGGATTTAGTTCTGCAAGATACAGAGCCTGGCTGCCTCCCTGTAACCTGTGCGGACGTCATGGTTTCCCCCCTGAATCTGAGGTGCCCTCCAGGCCTCTTGCCTGTCTGGGCAGGAGAAAGAATGTGGGGCCTCTTCCTCCAAATCCCCCATTCTCACTGCCCACTCACCCACCAGAGTCCTTCTGAGTTGCAGTATGATGGGGGTGAGGCAGAGGGCATCTCTAGGTGGTATGAGTCTAAGGGCAGGTGTGTGTGTGTGTGTGAGAGAGAGAGAGAGAGAGAGAGAGATGGGGTAGGGATGCTCCCACCTACCCCCAGGGGAGCATCTGGAGTTATCAGAGGTGGATACAAATATATTTTAGAAAAGCAGAGAAGGTAAATGGGCCTGGTGCCCAGTGTGGATATGTCTGTTTGCCTGTGTGTGTGTTTTGGGGTGTGATATATGTGTACCTGTGCCGTACTTGGAATAAAACCAGGCCCTTAGAGTAAAACCCATCTGACCTCCTCTCATCTCTCCCGTCCCACCTTGTCCTACTCACACCCCTCCCTCTCACTATACTCTGGACCAGCTATTCTCAAACTTTAATATGGGCATCTTGGAAAAATGCAGATTTGAAACCTGCAGGTCTGGGAAAGGGGCTGAGATTCTGCCTCTTCTGGGATTTCTAACCAGCTCCTCGGTGGTGCGGATACTGCTGGTCTGTGGACCACACTTTGAGTAGCCAGGTCTGGCCCAGGGGCTCTCACTCCTGGCTGACCCCAGATCACCCAGAAGCTCTTAAATAGTACTGGTGCCTACGTCGACAGACGAATGGATAAAGAAGATGTGGCACATATATACAATGGAATATTACTCAGCCATAAAAAGAAACGAAATTGAGTTATTTGCAGTGAGGTGGATGGACCTAGAGTCTATCATACAGAGTGAAGTAAGTCAGAAAGAGAAAACCAAATACTGTATGCTAACGCACATATATGGAATCTAAAAAAAACGGTACTGATGAATCTAGTGGCAGGGCAGGGATAAAGATGCAGATGTAGAGAACGGACTTGAGGACACGGTGGGGGGGGGAGTGGGGGAAGGGGAAGCTGGGATGAAGTGAGAGAGTGGCATGGACATACATACGCTACCAAATGTAAAATAGATAGCTAGTGGGAAGGAGCCGCATAGCACAGGGAGATCAGCTCGGTGCTTTGTGACCACCTAGAGGGGTGGGATAGGGAGGGTGGGAGAGAAATGCAAGAGGGAGGGGATATGGGGATATATGTCTACTTATAGCTGATTCCCTTTGTTATACAGCAGAGACTAACATAACATTGTAAAGCAATTATACTCCAATAAAGATATTAAAAAAAAATAGTACTGGTGCCTAGACCCCAACGCAGACCAGCGGAATCAGAATTTCTGGATGTGAGGCTCAGTCTTTTTAGCTCCCCCAGGTGATTCTACTGTGCAGGAGATGGAGGAACACAGAGTTTTGCCTGGACCACTCTCTCCCGGCCCTTCACGGAGCTGTCTTGTTCTTAGCGTTTAGATCTCCACCTGCCTCGAACACTTTCAGTCACTTCCTTCACAAAGCTTATGATTATATGAGTGTGCTTATTATCCTCTTTATATTTATTGCCTTGTTTAATTTCTGACTTCTTCACTAGAATATAAGCACCACTGTGTCTCAAACATCTTCTACTAAGGCCTGCTACATAGTAGGTGATTCATAAGTATTTATCGAATGTCTGTTTGTTGTGTGTTGTATCTGAGGGAATTTTAGACAAGGTGGCTTTCTGTTGGATAAGGACAAAAGTGCTATGCAGTCCTCTGTGATCTGGACCTTGCCCATCTCCAGATTCTTCTCCCCACACTCCTCTTGCACTGGCTTTGCTTTTCTCACCTGCCCCAGGACCTTTGAATCTATACTCTCTCTGCCTCATACATGCTTCTCTATCCATTCCCCATTTGATTAATTCCTACTTTTCCTTAAGATCTTACCATCCACGCATCCTCAGTCTGATGCCATCTAATTATTTGCTCTCACAGCACTGCATGCTTTTCTTTTGGGGGACATATTATAAATAATTAATTATGGGTTTAATTATATGTCTGTTTATTCTATGCTACTATAAATTCCAAGAATGCATCTCCTTCTTTTTATTTATTTGTTTGTTTGTTGGTTTGTTTATTACTTTTGGCTGCGTTGGGTCTTCGTTGCTGCACGTGGGCTTTCTCTAGCTGCGGCGAGCCGGGACTGCTCTTCATTGTGGTGTGTGAGCTTCTCATTGCAGTGGCTTCTCTTGTTGTGGAACCTGGGCTCTAGGCGCGCGGGCTTAAGTAGTTGTGGTGCACGGGCTCAGTAGTTGTGGCTCACGGGCTCTAGAGCGCAAGCTTAGTAGTTGTGGCGCACGGGCTTAGCTGCTCCGCGGCATGTGGGATCTTCCCAAACCAGGGTTTGAACCCGTGTCCCCTGCATTGGCAGGCAGATTCTTAATCACTGCGCAACCGGGGAAACCCCATCCATCTCCTTGTTTACTGCTGTCTTCCCAGTGCCTGGCGCACAGTAGGTCATTAAATAAACAAATAAGTAAATGAAGGGATGAGTATTAAGTATCTCCTCCAAGTCTGAAGTCTTCTCTAAGCTTCTTGTGTCAGCATCTCTTCACTGCCTGAGACCCTCTTATCCCAGAGCCATTCGAAACCTGAGCCTTTGAATTGCCCACTTTCCTTTTCCCTCTTCCTAAGTCTGTGGCTTTTTCTCTTTGGGTCCTCAAGCCAAGCCCACTCCATAAATACATCCATCTCTCTCCAAGGGGGATGCTGAAGCTCACAACACATTAACTGTGCCCGCTTCAGCTGGCAGTGCTGTCCCCTGGTTGTGGCCAGCCAGCCTCAGGCCTGGAGCCTACAGTCAGTTGTCACTAGCTAGGCTGGTTCAGGATCCAGTGGCAGCGGGGGAGAGATCCTGGTGTGTCTCTCTGGTGATCAGGGAGGCTGAGGTCACTGATCTGTACCAGGACTCGGGAGGGGACATCTGTTCTACCTGCCTGAGGATTGTCCATTTTCCTATCTTCTGGTATCAGCACCCTGATTCCATTGTAGGAGATCATTTCTCCCTCACTTCAGTCCATGTATCGGGGTTGAGCGGGGAGAAGGGTGACGCCATTATTAGCTTAGAGGCGGACATGTGATGACCAGTCAAAATTCTAAATTGGCCTGGCTGTTGTGGTTGGCTAAAGGGGGAGCCCATGACCTAGATGTGACCAGTCAACACACTCCACCTCCCTGATCAGAGTGATTGTCTCAGGGAAGGGCAAGTGACCAAGCTGGTCTATTGAGGATAGTCCTGGAGCCTTGGCTAAAACTGTTAAGGAAGGAAAATGTTCTTTCTCACTGTGTTGCTAAGGTAGTAAGCTGTAACTGGAGCTTGGCAAGGACCCCTCTTGGAGAGGGCAAGCCTGAGGGTGAAACTGAGATGAAAACGTATTGCTGAGAGGGGTTGAAGGTCTGAATCTTGATGACATCATTTGAACCCCTGGATGCAACCATGCCTGAATTAGGTAAACCCTTGGGTGTTTCAGTTACATAAGCCAGTAGCTTCTCAGGCTGCTTATGATTATTGGAGATGGGCTTCTGTCATTTGCAATCAAGAGTGTTCACAAATATAAGATCACCTTCTTGGAAGAGTAGTCTCTACTATACATTAATATATTAAAAATCCTGTTATTTGTCAATCCCAGTTCTAAGCACTTTTGATCTAACCCTATGTGATAGGTACTCATCTTTTTATTTTATTTTATTTTATTGTGGTACGTGGGCCTCTCACTGCTGTGGCCTCTTGCGTTGCGGAGCACAGGCTCCGGACGCGCAGGCTCAGCAGCCATGGCTCACGGGCCCAGCCGCTGTGCGGCATGTGGGATCTTCCCGGACCGGGTCACGAACCCATGTCCCCTGCATCGGCAGGCAGACTCTCAACCACTGTGCCACCAGGGAAGCCCGTTACTCATCTTATTGATGAGGAAACTGAGTCATAGAGAAATATGTAACTTGCCCAAGATGACACATCTAATCTGTGGCAGACTCAGGATTCAAACCCAGAGTCCGGTTCCAGAGTCCATGCATGTACCCCTCTCCTGCCCTGCCTCTCTTTCCAAAACTGACTGTACTCAGTGTTTGCTACACATAATTTCACCCTCACACCACAGCACTCTTGTTATCACCCTATTACAATATGTAAATTGAAGCTCAGAGAGGGTAAGTATCTTACCCAATTAACACAGCCCATGAGGGGCAGATTCAGAACTTAAATGCAGGTTCTTCTGACTCCAAAAATCTCAGTGTGCTCCCTCATGACTAACCAGAAAAGGATTCAGTAACCAGCCTTTTTCTAGGCTCTCACAGACCCTAATTCCTCCACAGAGCTTCCTTTGGGTGTGGGAGTTCTCAATTATTTCACAGCCTCAGCCTGTGCCCCATTTGGACCCTTTTCTTTCACCAAGTATGAGTCTCACCCTTAGGAATCCAGATTCTGTTTCTTTCACTCAGTAAATATTTCTTGCATAAGTGAATGAGTGTGCCTCCTGCTGAGAGGACTGGATTGACAATCAGCAGTTACTGACTTTCAACCGTTACTGATACATCCAGGAGGTAAATCTGATTCAGGCATGGCGGAATCCAGGGTCTCAGATGAGGTCATCAGGATTTGAACACTCATCACCCCTCTGTGGTTTCAACTTCCAGCAACTGTCTAAAAAGCTACCCATTGAAGAGAGTGGGTGACCCCAGAGCAAAACACATCTGTCTCCCAGCTTCAGGTTTGCCCCAAGCCCGCGTTGCAGACCTGGGCAACTC
The DNA here is from genome assembly GCF_008692025.1 of Phocoena sinus. Taxonomy (NCBI): domain Eukaryota; kingdom Metazoa; phylum Chordata; class Mammalia; order Artiodactyla; family Phocoenidae; genus Phocoena; species Phocoena sinus. The sequence goes on along the minus strand of NC_045777.1, from coordinate 68,304,312 downwards.
ACGTAACCATTTCCGGTCTCGGTATCCACGTTTGTGAAATGAGGATCATCAGCCCTACCTTTCCTGCTTCTCAGGCTTGCTGTGAGAATCAGTGAGGTCATGGGCACAGGAAGAGTACTGAGCATCATTCCCCAAGAGCAGAGCTTGCTGGAGTGGACGAGGCTTGTGCGTCTCTGGGGTCCAGCAGCTGGGACTCAGGACAGGGAGAGCCCGGACTACTGAGTGTGCTGGATCTCCAGTGTGTGAAGGAGTGAAGTGGGACAAAGCTGTGTGGTCGCCAACTCTTCTGGTATATTAACTGATCTCCCTTCTCAGCCCCGCCGCCACCCCTTTTCCCCATCATACTTTCTTCTGCCCCAGGGAATGAGAAAACCTTAGCAGACGCCGGTATGCACGTAAGCTGACCCAGACCAGACGTCCCCTCTCCTTCTGCCCCTCTGAGCTTAGATGCCCTTCAAGGAAAGGGATTGGCTGAGATTGAACTCCTCCCCCAATGGAGCAGGGCTCATAACAAAAATTCATTCATGTTACTCAAGAAATAGCAATTAGCCACCTGCTAGGTTCCAGGCACCAGCCTAGGCACTGGGACTACTGTTCCATGACATAGCAAACACCCTGGGACCCTTCTGGGGGGAAAGGAGGACAATTGAACAGTTGATTTCAGACAGTGATCAGAGCTCTGAAGAATTTCAAGCAGGATGAGGGGCTCGGGAGTCACCGAGGGTGACGATCCATCAAGAGTATCTCTGAAGGGCATGTGTGGCCTGAGGACTGAATGCGGAAGGAACCAGGCCCACCTAAGTCAGCGGGAAGAGGAAGCGCTGAGGTGGGAGTGAGCTGGGCTGTCGAGGGACGAGGAGGACCCCGTAGGGAACAAGAGAGTGTGGAGGGAGAAGGAGATGGAGGCTGCGGCCACGGGACCGGTGGGAGCTGTGGGCCACAGAACAGCACTGGGGCCTTCTTGCAAGTATGGTGGGGCCTTGGGGACGGAGGGTAAGCGGGAGAGTGATATGACCCAATGGACATTTAAAAAATGACCCCTCAGGCTGCTGAGTGGAGAATGGTCTTGACAGGGAGAAGCTCGAAAGCTGGGGCCCTGCGGTCCTGGGATGAGAGCGATGGATGATGGTGGCTTTAGTGGAGCAGGCGGGTTGGGAGGTGGGAGAAGCTTATGGCTGACTCTTTCGGAAGGCAGAGGCTGACAAGATTTGGATGTTGGATGTCGGGGGAGAAAAGAGGCATCAAGGTTGTCTAAGTTTTGGGCCTGTCCGAACAGGGTAAGTAGTGGTATCAGGAAACGAGATGGGAAAACCGGGCAAGAAGCAGGTTTCAGAAGGAAGTTAAGAAACTAAATTCACTCTCAGAAAAACACAGCTGTATTCGTGCAGACTTGGGTTTGTGGGCTGAGATCTGTACTCATTAGAAATACAAGCAGAGAAGTTGGAAGAAGTTGCGTTGGGATCGAGCTCCCCCACTTCCTGTGTGACCTTGGGCCTGAACTTCATTTTTCTATAAGTGAGGACACTAGTATGTTTCTAAAAGGCTTTACTGTTGTTGTTTGTCTTTGGGGGAATTCAATAAAAAAAAGTATATAAAGCATCCAGCAAGGTGCCGGGCACACACTGGGTGCTAAATAAAAGTTAGTTTTAGCTTTCTTCCCTTTGCCTTTCTAGGTAGAGGTCAGGTCTCCGTTGGTGGGTTGATATTTATCAATAACAACCTTGTGGAGGTGATGACCTTGACCCATGCTCAGTATCAACTGCTCTACATAAACATGGAGTCAGAGTGACCTGGGGTGGCATCCTGACTCTGCCACTTACTAGCTGTTCATCCTTGGACAAGTTATCCCACCTCTCTGAGCTTTAGTTTTCATAGTTTAAAATGGGTATAATGATGCCCTCCTCAGAGGGCTCCTATGAATATTAAAGGGACTATGTAAGAGCCAAAAAGTTTGGAAATATCTTAGATGACTCTCAAGATGGGAAGGGTTGGATTCATTGAGGTGTAGCCATACTATGGACTACCAGGCAGCCTTTACTCTATGACTATATGGGTTGACCAGGAAAGATGTCCATAACAAATGCATTTTTTTTTTAAAGTAGCAGTTTAATATGGAAGGTGTCATCTCATTTTTGTAAGGCAAAAAATAAGTGTAAGTGGATTATAAGGCAGTTTATCTGAATAGTGGCTCTAGGAGTTGAGCAGTGCACCACCTGAGCAACTGTATATAGGTTATTTTGTGGATTGATAGCTAAATATGTACCTACTGATTTAGACATAGAATAGTCATGGATATAGGTCGGGACATAGATATGTCTCAATAAGGATAGTAAAAGATTGAGATGGTTACTCTCAACAGCGGTTACGTCTGTGGGGTAGGGAGGGACAGAATTTGTGTGGCAGAATGGGGGGACAACTTCTGCCTCTTACTCTGTTTCTTAAAGTGGATTATGAATGAGTGTTACATTTTTGGTTCCATTTCCCTATATTTTTCAGATTAAAAACGCTCCAAAAAACAGAGGTAGTATGTAAGAAAATGATTAGCTGATCATTGTCTGGGGCTTGTGTGTTCAATAAAAATGGCAACCAAAGGGGAAAAAGAGGCAATCGAGAGTGTGTTTGATGAGGAGAGGCAGGTCTGAAGGCTAAAAGAAACTGTGGCCATGAAGCTCACAGCTTGTCTTGGCAGCTTCTGGCAGGTACTCAAGAGTGACCAGGGTTCCCTCGAGGTGCTAATGAGGTCATAGAGCTGTTCTCAGGAGCTGGCTGGGCTTGTTTCTCTGGGGATTTGGAGACAGTGGCTCCTTTTTCTCACCTAGCTAAGGAGTGATGCTGATGTGAGAGCTTCAGTCCTAGTTGGAGAGTGGGAGCCATCAGCAGGGCATGGGGTGACCGTGGGGTGGATACATGTGAGTTCCAGGCCATTCTGCCCTCCTCCTCCAGCCAGTCTGGCTTCCAGTTCAGGTCCCACCATCACACTAGCTGTGTAACTTTGGCAAGTGAATTAACCACTCGAGGCCTCAGTTTCCTCATCTGGAAAATGGATATAATCATAGTCCTTAACTCTGAGGGTTGTCATGAGGATTAAATGAGATCACATAGGGGGAAGTATGTCACATGGTGAAATACTCATGAACCCCCAGCTAGAATTCGCATGAGTATTATTTCCAAGGTTTGCAATCCATTTTCTAAAATTCTGAAATCCAAAAAGCTCCAAAAAAAAAAAAAAAAGGAAAGTTCCTTGTTATTTATTTGGGAACAAAGCTGTGAGGTCATGACATGGACTCAGCTGATGGCAAAACCTGACCTGAGCTGACTTGAGAAAGTATCCATGGTCTTTATGGATCTCGCCTGTTGGAACTATTTTGAAGTTTTGCTGCAGAGTGATTAATGCATCTGATAGCAGGGTGCTGCCCAGAGGCGTTAAGCCATCTACGGTAAATGTACCCTAGTCCCTTTCTAAAATCCTAAACATTCTGATTCCTAAAATGCATCTGAGTACAGGTCTGTGGGTACAGCTACCGCAAAACACGTGTTCCCCAGCCTTCATGCCTTTCTCTGTATATTTATACCAGCTTTTAGTATTTGTCTGATAGGTCTCTTTAAATCAACTCGCTTTTTAAAAACCCAAATTTATTTAAAAGGAGACTTTATAACTTGACTGTAAACGGAAAGCTAGTATCACTGGCCATAAATAGAAGGCCACTTAGAAAATAAACACAATAAAAACAAAGTGATGTTATTAAATTCCAGCTAGACACTGTGAATTGAAAAGTAAATAGCTTTCTCCGCGTGTGGTGAGACGTTATTTAATACCATGTCAGGATTCCAGGCATTAGCCATGGTAGGTGCCCCCTGAGGCATGGGGGTGTGGGAGCCTCTGCTGGTGTGCTGTAATGTAGCCTCCAGGTAGAAGGAAGGGGCTAGGTAACCCCCCTTCCATCTGGGTTGGGTGGCACTGATTGTTTTTTGTTTTTTTTTGCGGTATGCGGGCCTCTCACTGTTGTGGCCTCTCCCGTCGCGGAGCACAGACTCCGGGCGCGCAGGTTCAGCGGCCATGGCTCATGGGCCCAGCCACTTTGCGGCATGTGGGATCTTCCTGGACCAGGGCACGAACCCGTGTCCCCTGCATCGGCAGGCGGACTCTCAACCACTGCGCCACCAGGGAAGCCCCAGGCAGAACATTTTGATGGCTAATAAATCCTCAGAAAAGAACTGGGCTTTGGCTAACACCAAGGAAGAGTCTGTTCTCTAGATTCATCCATGAGGGCAGGGCTTCCTACCTTTTCCACATCATGGTGCCCTGGGGCAAAAGGTCAAGGCCACTCACAGCCCTGAGGCGTCAAGTTTCAGCCAGGGCCACTGGGCTGCCCTGAGGGCCGAGGGAATCCAGGCCAGGGCCAGCTTCAGGAGTGGAGGAATGGAATGGTCTCACAGTGTCCCATGCTCAGAAGAGTCCTATGCTTGGTTGAATGCTCTGCTCTTACTGTCTTGAAATTCTTAACATTTTTGGAAAAATGAAAAAAATTTTCATTTTGCACTGGTTCCGTTAAATTAAGGATCTACTCCTGTTCTACACACCGGTAACCCAAGGCACATCTGGAGAGGAGCTCTGTTTTAGGGCATTGAGACATGCTAGATATACCATTTTGGCCAGTTTCATCTTTTTTTAACTAATCCTGAAAGGTGTAGAAAAATGAAAGTTTTAAAAAACATAGCTGCGCTAGAGAACAAAAGGAAACAAAAAACCCTCTTAGTGTGGTGTTCTGAGCTTTGACTCTGGAGCCAGAGTGCCTGGGTTCAAATCCTGATCCTGACATTTCAAGCTGTGTAACCTTGGGCAAAGTTGCTTAACTTCTCTGAGTCTCATTTTTCTCATCTGTAAATCAGAGATAATAACAGGATTTATCTCAAAAGGGAACCCTCCTACATTGTTGGTGGGAATGTAAGTTGGTACAGCCACTATGGAAAACAGTATGGAGGTTCCTCAGAAAACTAAAAATAAAATTACCATATGATCCAGCAATCCCACTACTGGGCATCTATCCAGACAAAAGTCAAATTCAAAAAGATACATGTACCCCTATGTCCATAGCAGCACTATTCACAATAGCCAAGACATGGAAGCAACCTAAATGTCCATCAACAGATGAGTGGATAAAGAAGATGTGGATATACAATGGAATACTACTCAGCCATAAGAAGAACGAAATAATGCCATTTGCAGCAACATGGATGCAACCAGAGATTATCATACTAAGTGAAGTAAGTCAGAAAGAGAAAGACAAATACCATATGATATCACTTATATGTGGAATCTAAAATATGACACAACTTAACTTATCTACGAGACAGAGTCATAGACATAGAGAACAGACTTGTGGTTGCCAAGGGGGAGGGGGTGTGGGGGAGGGATGGAGTGGGAGGTTGGGATTTGCAGATGTAAGCTATTATATACAGAATGGATAAACAACAAGGTCCTACTGTATAACACAGATAACTATATTCAATATCCAATGATAGGGACTTCCCTGGTGGTCCAGTGGTTAAGAATCTGCCTTCCAATGCAAGGGACACAGGTTCGATCCCTGGTCGGGGAACTAAGATCCCACATGCTGCAGTACAACTAAGCCCGCACGCTGCAACTACTGAGCCCGCACGCTCTGGAGCCTGCATGCCACAACTAGAGAGAAGCCCGTGTGCCACAACGAAGAGCCCATGCACCGCAATGAAAGATCCCTTATGTCGCAATTAAGACCCGATGCAGCCAAATAAATAAATAAATATTATTTTAAAAATCCAATGATAAACCATAACAGAAAAGAATATTAAAAAAGAATGGATGAATATGTATAACTGAATCACTTTGCTGTACATCAGAAATTAACACAACACTGTAAATCAACTATATTTCAATAAAAAAAATAGGATTTATCTCAGAGGGTTATGATGAGAAATGAGTTCATATAAAGTTCTTAGAATAGCGAATGTTTTAGCTACTATTATTTTTAAAAAGACAAAACGTTATACACGCTGTGATTGCTATTTATTCAGGGCTTACTGGGTGCTAGAAGCATACTTTCATTCAATCCTCACTACAACACTGTAAGATACATATTATTATTATCACCCAAGTTTTTACAGATGAGAAAACTGAGGCACAGAGAAGGTAAGTGACTTGTGCAAGGAAACATTGCTAACAAGTGGCAGGGCTGGGCTTTGAACCAGTCTAGCTCTGGACTTGTACACTGTACTCCTCTTCGTTACACAACTCACCTAAGCTGGGGCGGGACATAGGTTGTTTTGATGGGAGGGAAGAGACACCGAGCTGGGTTCACACTCCGATCCGTTTTAGACCTGCAGCCTCCCGGCCAGGGGGTTGTGTTTCATCGTGTAAACCATATTTTCCTACTGCCTAATAGAGTCCAGCCCAGCCATCAATGTTCAGCTCCCTATTCCTTCTTGTTGACTTTGATTTCATATTTAGAGCAGATTGGTTGAAGGCTGACTTTAACATGTTTCCAAATCAACCCCCAAATATGTCAGTCCACGGGCAGACATAATGAGTGATCATCTAGGTCTGTGGATGATGGTCTTGGCTTAGAGAAGCATCACTTCTCCCCAGTGTGCCTCGCCCCCTACCATTTTACTCCTTTAGCACACACTTAAAAAGCTCTTAAAATGTGCCAAGCGCCTTTTAATAGAAATTTATATATATTAACTCATTATAACTTCATGGGATACTAACGTTGTCCCCATTTTACAGATGGGAAAATTGAGACACAGAGAAGTCAACTAATGTGCCTTGAGTCTCTGTGTAGAGTTTTTGCTCTTAACTTTTGCCCCATATTGTGGCTAAAGGAGACAACCCAAGTGTCCTGTGGCTGGCTTCCTGCTTCCCAGCATAGAAAAGGGAAACAGCCTGAAAATGCCCTAAGGACTGGGTCCTTTGTGTTTATGCTGGAGAGCTGGCCAGGAAACAGAACCTGTGGAGTCCCTGGTTTTGTGCCTTGCCAGGACATCACCTGGAGTATATCTGGGAGGAGTGTCTGCTTCCATTTGAACTCTAACAGCCCTAGAAGAATAGCTATTCATCTGTACGTACTGACAGCTCACAGCAGGACATAGGGAGTTCAGAAAGTCCCCTGCTTTGTGAACATTGAGAAGAATACATGGTGAAATGTCAGTGCATGGATTCTGGAGCCAGACAGCCCAGGTTCAAATCCCAGCACTCCCATCTACTAGCTGTGTGACCTTAGCAAATCGCTTAAACTCTCTGTACCTCTGTTTTCCCCATCTGTAAATGGGGATAACATTACCTACCTCCTAGGGTTGTTGTGAAGCTGAAATGAGGTATTACTATATGGTAAGAGATTAGAACAGAACATAGTAAACACTGTCTAAGTGATAGCTATTTTCATTGTTGGGTCTTCCCTATCTCAGGATAGTTGACTTCTCAGTATCTTGCCCTCACTCTCAAATGTCTAATTTGTTAACGTCTGTCAACTCAATGTCCAAAGCATGTTGCTGTTCGGAGCACTTCTTCCTCACACTGGTCCAAGCCACCATCTCCTCTCACCTGGATGTCTCCTCCTAATGGTCTCCCTGCTTCCAGTCTCATTTATTTCTTTCCCACAGTGATATTTGACAAAGAAAACCACTTCATGTGACCCCTCTGCTTTAAAGCCCTCCAGTAGTTTTGCACCACATTTAGAACTACATCTGAAGTCCCCACCACTTATGCCCTCTGTGATCTTGTCTCTGTCTACCTCCCAGCCCTCATCTCCTACCATGCTACTCCACTGGTCACTGTGCTCCGGTCACACCAGCTACAAACACACTGAGCTCTTTGCTGCCCCAGGGCCTTAACACACCATTAGCATGCCATTCCCTTTGCCTGGAATACATCTCCCCTGTATTTTACTTTTTAATATTTCTTTTTTTTCTTTTTAATTTTTTTAAGTTTATTTTTGGCTGCATTGGGTCTTCATTGCTGCACGCGGGCTTTCTCTAGTTGTGGCGAGCGGGGGCTACTCTTTGTTGCGGTGTGTGGGCTTCTCATTGTTGCGGAGCACGGGCTCTAGGTACGCGGGCTTCAGTAGTTGTGGCTCGCGGGCTCTAGAGCGCAGGCCCAGTAGCTGTGGCGCACGGGCTTCGTTGCTCTGCGGCATGTGGGATCTTCCTGGACCAGGGTTCGAACCCGTGTCCCCTAGCATTGGCAGGTGGATTCTTAACCACTGCGCCACCAGGGAAGCCCTCCCCTGTATTCTTACATGGCTGGCTTCCTCTTCAGCTGAGATTCAGGTCTCAGCTCAAATGTCACCTCCTCAGAGAGGCTCTCTCTGCCATCCTGTGGTGGGAATGATCTGATTTACTCTTTAAGAAGATCATTCTCGCTGCTTTGTGGAGAAATCATTACTATGCAGCATGTCCTTCCACTGTTTCTACCAAGCCCCATCAGGCACCAGGCACCCCTGTATGAAATTACGTGAACTGTAATTCATCTCTCATTCAACAGGCATTTTGCTAGGAAGTGTGTACAAAACCAAGACAAATGAGTAATATTCGTGCCCACCAGGGGGTCACAGCCCGAGCTAGAAGCTCATCTGCTGGTTTTTGCATGCTGAAAACATTTCGTTTCTATAGAGTGAAGTTGCTCTAACAGGTGTCAGGAGGCCTGGGTTTGAATGCAGACTGACGCTTGCTGGGATGACCTTGGGCAAGTTACTTAAACTTTCTGAGCCTCTCCTAGCTCACTGTGCTGCGGTTTGGAGAAAAAGACAAAGTATGAGAAAGTACCTAGCACTAAATAGCATTTGTTTGCTGACTTTTTTTTTTTTTTTTTTAACCCTACCTATCATTAGTCCTTTTTTCTTTGTCCAAATGCCCTAACTTTGTACGCATTGGAGAGGTATAAAGTGGTACTTAAGCGCTGGCACTCAGAGCCTGACTCCACTGCTTGATTAGCTGTGTGGCCTCAGGCAGGTTGCTTGACATCTCTGTGCCTTAGCTTCTGCATCTGCAACATGAGGACAACTCATAGAGCTGTTGTGAAGGTTAAACGGGCTCATTCAGGAAAGGTAGTTAGGCCAGTGGCACCTAGTAAATGCTTCAAAACTGTTGGCTTTTTACTACAGATAATATTAATCGATTAAGTGCTTACAATGAGTTCAGGCCTGGACAAGAAGATGCGGGAATCTAGACAGAGGTAAAACACAGGCCAGCTGCAAGGACAGCTGGTAGAGATGATGGATGGAGTGGAAGATACAAGGGCCCAGCCAGCGAAGTCGTACAGACCGTGCAGATTCTCAAGTGCAAAGGAAGGAAGTGGGCGTACCGCCTCTGTCCTGGCCGCTGCAGACACTGGCAGAGCAGATGGCTTCAGGAACAGCCACACCCAGGCACGAAGCAATGAGGCAAGGATCTGCGCCTGCTCCCGAGGGGCGGGGACTGTGATAACCAATGGTACGAGGACTGCATTGGGGCGATCCACCATCTACCCCCCAGCCTGTGAGGTCATTCCACCTTTATCGACCTTCCTCCTGGGTCCCTGGCTCATCTGTTCATTCAGGCAAAGTTTTCTGAGTGTCCACAAAGTCAAAGGCCCTGTCCGATACCCAGGAGCTTCAGATGCAAATAAGGCCAACTGGAGAGTTCAGCATGCAGCGGGGGAGGCAGATGAAGCAGTAAGATGCAGATCAGAGAAGACAGGTCTCACACCCCTGGACCAACAAAAGGAGATCCTTCTATTGCAGGCCCGGGGCTGCTGGAGGGATCATGACCTCTCCACCCAGCCCCCTATTTAGGGAGATGCCACCAACTGCCAGAAGTAGAGCCATGAGTCAGAAAGGCAAACAATGCAGTGAGTCCTCAGGGGTTGAGAGTCCCTTCCCATCACACACCAGACAGGATTTCTTCCCTGCTCACACGGTTCCCTACAACCATTTTGTTGAATGGGGGACCTCCAGTTCTTCTAAGAGGTGCACGGAGAAGAGGCGGGCTTGGGTGGTCTTCCTGTCTCTGTCTGCTGGGTACCGGGTTGGGGAGACTGAGGGTACAGTTTACAGAAGAGTTCGGAGTTTAGTGTGTGACCTGAAGTTGTCTTAGCTTGTATTCCTAGGACACAGATCCTAGAGGTTTGCATGCCAGAGGTTTATTGAGATGGGCTCTTGGGAACAATTCCCCACGTGGTAGGGGAATGAGGGAAGCAGGACCGGCCAGAGGGCGAATGGAACTCTGTCGCGGTTGTTATGTGGCCTCAGCTCACGGGGACTCTGGAGCTGAGAGGGCATTTAGAGATGTCCTGAATGAAAGCAAGGGGGTGGGGCCTATGTACCTCTACCTTGAGCAGCCAGTGGATGTGGGATGCCCCTTGGGAAGGAAGTAAGCTCGGCTGAGGCAGCTCCTTATGCTGAGGGGCATTTCCAGGGGGGGCTCAGCTCCGAACCGGCTATGTCAGAAGGTGTAATCCAGCAGCTGGGAGATGAGGGCACCCCAGCATCTGTCAGTCAGGTCAAACAGACTGAGGTGACAGTCTTGGCTTTGCCACTTGCTAGCTGAGACACCTTGGGTAAGTCAACCTCCAGGAGCCTCATTTTTCCCATTTGTAAAATGGGGATGAGGCCAGGAGGGGCTTCATAGAGCTGGGGTGAGGGTGAAGTTCCAGCACGGGACTTGGCAGTGTTATGAGAGGTGTTGTTATGCCTGAGATAGTGCAGGATATCACATCTAATGCAAATTGTGGAATTTGTGTGTGTGGTTTTTTTGGGGGGGAGGGGCAGGAGTTGGGAGTGGGGAGGACTGTGTCCAGGATAGCCTCTCACAGTTGGGGACAATTGAATTTTTCTCTTTTTTTTTGTGCGGTACACCAGCCTCTCACTGTTGTGGCCTCTCCCATTGCGGAGCACAGGCTCCAGACGCGCAGGCTCAGCGGCCATGGCTCACGGGCCCAGCCGCTCCGCGGCATGTGGGATCCTCCCGGACCGGGGCACGAACCCGTGTCCCCTGCATCGGCAGGTGGACTCTCAACCACTGTGCCACCAGGGAAGCCCAGGGACAATTGAATTTTGAAGGCACTGTGGTACCTGGCCATATAGGCAAAGGTGTGGCGTGGAGGAGGGGGGCAGCAAATGGCTAGAAGGAATAGTTACTGGGCGCAGTGGTGAGAAAGAGGCCACGGACTGCCGGTGGTTCCCGTCTTTTGGGGTCAGTGCCAGAGCCCTCCTCTCTTTGTCCCACATGCCTGCTGCACAGGAGACCGTGGCTTAGGACCTCTCTGCTTCTGAAACTGCCATTCAACCTTTTTACCTTGCTCAGCATGGCTGCTTCACCAGCCAGAGGGAAAAAACGAAAAGCCCACAAGCAAGAAGAGGAGCCCCGAGCTTCCATGGGGCGAAATATAAGCCCTAGTCAAATGCAAAGAAACCCAAAGGGCAGTGACCACAGTGACTCCAAGAAAAGCCCACCGGTGTGATAATTCCCACTCTTGCTGAGGGGAAGTGGTGCAGGCACCACCGGGAGGGAGGTACCAAAGCAAACCCGCCTCGCTGATTCCATCAAAAGACTCCCACCAACTGGACCTGGGAAATGTGCCATCGATTGCCTGGTGTCCAAAAGGTGATCGAGGTCAGATCTGAGCCTATCGCATTTTTTTTCGTTGTTCAAATTAGACGGTTCACCCTCTGAGAACCACCCTCTCTGGATTCCCCAGCGAGGGTGTGCATGGAGATGATAGGAGGAAGTAATTAATCAATGAACCGATTCGTTTATTCAGCGAACACTGATTGATCGTCCAGTATTTTTGCCAGGCTCTGCTCTAGTCACGGGGCCACAGAGAGGACGATGTTGGATTACAACTTTCCAAAAACTCAGTCTATGCTGTTAGAAGTCAGGGCTGGCCGTGACCAGGAGTGTGAGAGAAGCTTCCTGAAGCAGATCAGGTGATGGTTACACAGGAGTGTTCAGTTTAAGAGATTTCATTGAGTTTAGGATGCATTTCTCTGTGTGCATGTTACACTTTAATTTTTCTAAGTTTAAAAATTTTAAAGCTCTAAGTACTAAAAAGATGATTGGTACCTTTTCCCACATGCAAATTTTTTTAAACTGCCTTAAAATATGCATAAGGAAGTATAGCAGATTCTAATTTTATTTCCATGATGACTAACTTTGGTCAGTTTTTGAAATATCAAATCTCATTTAAAAAAAGCTTTTCTGGGCTTCCCTGGTGGCGCAGTGGTTGAGAGTCCGCCTGCCGATGCAGGGGACACGGGTTCGTGCCCCGGTCCGGGAAGATCCCACGTGCCGCGGAGCAGCTGGGCCCGTGAGCCATGGCCGCTGAGCCTGCGCATCCAGAGCCTGTGCTCCGCAACGGGAGAGGCCACAGCAGTGAGAGGCCCGCGTACCGCAAAAAAAAAAAAAAAGCTTTTCTCTCTCTCACATCCCCCCATCCAACATGTTCTTGCCCAAAGCACATGCTTAGTTTACCATGAATCCAGCCCTGATGGTAAATAAAACCTGCAAGGTCTCGGTCTTCCTGAAACTGAAATTCTAATGAACAAAAGCAGCCATTTCACAGGCAAATAAATATAGAAGCACAGTAACTGCAGATGGCGATAAATGCTATGAAGGCAATCGAACAGGACAGTGGGGTACGGATCCGGTGGGTGGTGGGACTAGCCAGGGAAGGGGACCTGAGACGTTGATGTTTAAGTAGAGGCTTAAACGGTAAGAAGAAGATGACCACGAGAAGAGCTTTCTAGGCAGCAGAAACATGAGGGCTAGTGACTGGGGCATTTGTTAGAGAATGAAAAAAAAAAAAGATGGATGTGGCTGGGGGGTGTTGCAGGGATGAAGCTGGAGAGGCAAGGAAGGGTCGGAAGAAGCAAAGCAGTTTTTTTACCTCCAGTTGTACCTTATAACCACCTGGGGAGCTTTTTAAAAATACCAGAGCCTGGAACCCACCACACTGAGGTAGGGCCCAGGCAGGGGTGTGTTTAAAAGCTCCCCAGGTGACTCAATGTGCAGCCAGGGTTGAGAACCACTAGTGTGGCACCTGGAAGCCCAGAGCTTCTTCAGCTTTGTTGTGCAGCCCAATCGTCAGAGGATCTTGTGAAAATGCAGACTCTGGTTCAGTAGCTTGGGTTCAGCACCTGCATTTCTCACAGGTTCCTGGATGATGCTGATGCTCTTGGTCTAAGGACCACACTTTGAGTGGCAAGGTTTGGGGCTGTGATTAGGAGGCTTCTTTTTAAAGAATCATGGAAGTTAGTGACGAATATTAAGCAGAAGGAGAGCTCGACCTTATGGGTGTTTTCAAAAGATTACTCAGGTGACAATGAAGAAAATAGATTGCAGGGAGAAAAGAGTGGAAGCCGGAAGATAAGAGATGAGGGAAAAACGGGGAAAGCTGGGTGCCTTCTCTTGCTTTCCATGTTGCTTGAAGCCCTAGGGATTCTGGGCATGAGGAGAGCAGGAAAGAGATTCAAAATTTACAGTGTCCCATGCTTTAATCTAGAATCGCTCTCTATGTCATCTCGCTGAACACTCAGAACTATTCCATGAGGAATAACTCACCCAAGTAATGACTTTCAAACCCAGATCTATGTCCCAAACACAGGGATCTCGGAGAGTAGAAAGGAGGTGCAGATTTAGGGAAGTACAGAGGACAAGAAGAACATGCAGTTGTTTGAAAATTTAAGAAAATGATTATGAGCATCTTCACTCTTTTGTTGCTGACTAAACGGGTCCTCTTGGGTGAAAGAACATAGTCTGCCTGCCAAGATGAACAAAAGATGTACGGTTTTCATTTGGAGGCTTAATCTTGCTGGATAGGTAATAATTCCCCCAGCCCCATTCCCTGCCTTGCGGGATGCTTTCAAACCAATCCCCATAGCCCTGAAAGAGTCATCAGTCAGAAAAGCAAAAGAAGCAATGAAGACCACAGGGGACAGGGCATATACCTTTGTAGGGCGGGCAGATGTCCCTCCCAGCCCACACACTTGTTGTGACCGTGGTGGGCAGTGGGGTGCCACACTTCCTGCAACACTGCACGGAGAAGTTGACTTGGTTTGTCCTACCGTTGATGGTTTGCTACCTTCCAGTCTTAATCCCTCACCCTCCAGAGAATCTGGATTCTAACTTGTCTGGAAACTCATTGACCCAGGAAAGAAAGAAAAGTGAACGTTTTTTCAAGACACAGTAACCCAGTGTAATTCAAACTTTGTAGTATGTGGGACCCCTTTATAATATGAAAAGAGGGTCATGGATTCCCATATAATTGAGTTGTTATAGTTTTCCTATGAACAGGAGAGTCCAATACCAAAGTCCCAAACAGGGATCCTGAAGGTCATGTTATGCCAGAGGACATATTTTGATTGGCTCTGACAGCGTTTTGGAAAGATCGCCAATCATAGCCAATATTTTAAAACTGCAGGGGTTCACACAAAAATCTAGATTTCTGGCTTCCTCAGAAAAATCAGAGGACCTGACAACCAGGGGCCCACATTTCTGCAACAGGCCATGAGTTTTCCAGTTTGCCAATGCCCCTTCCCTCATGTGTAACCCACCTGGCTCTGTAGGCACCTGAGTTATCGTGACCCTCTATACAGATTTCATAGTCCATTGTTTGCCCCATGAGGTCTCAGGTCCACAAGTTAGGAATAAAAGACTAACTCTTTATCTGGACTTAAAAGCAGTTTGGAAGCCACTCAGATCAAAAGATCTTGGTCATGGCTCAAAAAAAGCACTCTACAAAGCGAGAAATAAGCATAGAAATAACCACAGCTTTCCACCTGGAGTGCTTCTCTGATGTTAGTGATCTCTGGTTCTCAAAGTGGGTGAGTTGTGCACACAAGTACTTTCAGATTTTGATCTCTTCAATCAAAAAGGACTGCCAGTCCTTCACATAGCACAAGAAATGTTATCTTAGCATGCATCATTCTATACTGTGTGTGTGTACAATCAACTTTATTAAAACCTGATTGGCAGCAAAGAGGTTCAGGGCATACTTCTCTAACTCCTGTCCTCTCCCCCAGCCCTCGAAAAAGAAGTTCATGGAAGGCAGTATGGCAATATATATCAAAAGCCTTTAAAATATAGCTATCTTCAAAGGAAAAACACTAATTCCAAAGGGTACATGCAGTCCAATGTTCATTGCAACATTTTTTAAGCTAGCCCAGATATGGAAGCAACCTAACTGTGCATCTACAGATGAATGGATAAAGAAGATGTGGCACATATATACAATGGGATATTACTCAGGCATAAAAAGAAACGAACTTGGGTTATCTGTAGTGAGGTGGATGGACCTAGAGTCTGTCATACAGAGTGAATTAAGTCAGAAAGAGAAAAACAAATACTGTATGCTAACACATATATATGGAATCTTAAAAAAAAAAAATGGTCATGAAGAACCTAGGGGCAAGATGGGAATAAAGACGGAGACCAAAAAAAATAAAACAAAAAAACAAAACAAACAGAAAAAGACGCAGACCTACTAGAGAATGGACTTGAGGATATGGGGAGGGGGAGGGGTAAGCTGGGACAAAGTGAGAGAGTGACATGGACATATATACACTACCAAATGTAAAATAGATAGCTAGTGGGAAGCAGCCGCCTAGCACAGGGAGATCAGCTCAGTGGTTTGTGACCACCTAGAGGGGTGGGAGGGAGGGAGACACAAGAGGGAAGAGATATGGGAACATATGTATATGTATAACTGATTCACTTTGTTATAAAGCAGAAACCAGCACACCGTTGTAAAGCAATTATACTCCAATAAAGATGTTAAAAATAATAATAAAATAAATTTTAGAAAAAGATGTGGTACTACTCAGATATAAAAAAATGAAATCTTGCTATTTGTACAACATGGGTGGATCTAGAGGGTATTATGCTAAGGAAATGGGTCAGATATAGAAAGAAATACTATATGATCTCACTTATATGTGGCATCTTAAAAACAAACAAACAAATAAATAGAACAAAACAAGAAACAGACTCATAGATACAGATGACAAATGGGTATTTTCCAGAGGAGAGGGGGTGTGGGTGTGGGCTAAATAGGTGAAGGGGATACAAACCTCCAGTTATAAAATAAGCCACAGGGATGTAATATACAGCATAAAGGGTATGGTGAATAATATTTACTAACTTTGTATGGGGACAGATGTACTAGACTGTGATTATTTCACAATCTATGCAAATGTCAAATCACTATGTAGTACACCTGAAATCAACATAATATTGTATGTCAACTATATTTCAATTAAAAAATATACATAGCTAATTTCAAAAAGGCAGAAGGCTAGAGCAAACCATGTCATACTGGATTAGAACTGGAGACATGATTATGAACTCAGGTTTAGCTTAATATAGATACAGCTAGATAAATACAGAAATAATTACAGATATGTCCATACACATGGCTTAATATGTACACATACATTTCTAAGCTCTGTCTGCCAAGAGGGCCTAGGATAAACGGCAATGAGCATAACCAACACCCAGTCTTGGTTTCTAATCCCATTCTCCAGTAAAAGGAATCAGCAATCCTTGGAAAAATGACTGCTTCTAGGTCAGGGAATATACAAGATGAGCCCGGAAGATCCTGTATGCCAGAAAATGAGGAAGCTCTCAGATACAAACGATGGGGGAACGTCAAAACGACACAGGAGCCAAGTGAAAGAGCTCCCAATGGCCAAAGCTGGGACAATTGGAGGAACAAAATAAATAATGGCATAATGGATTATAATCCAAAGTATAAAATGTCTATGAGTCCATATGGATATAAATGAATAAATGAATGAATGAATGGGGGAGAATGGACAGTTCTCTTATACAGAAGAAGTCCAAATAATTTATGTAGATACTGTCCCCTCAAGGAAGGGCAGCATAACCCCTCACTCATTAAGTATGGGGTGTGCAGAGTAACTTCCTTCCAAATAGCACAGCACGGAATGTGGGGGAACAACTCTACAGTGGAGGAACCTGATAAACACAACCTCAGCCTGGTGATCAAGGTCAACATCCAGTGATGTCATGTGGACAACATGTACCCTTGATGTGATGTGACGAGAATGGCACTTTTTGTGGTTTTCCTCTCAAAACTCTGTAATCCCTGATGTGATCATGAGAAAAACATCAGACAAAGCCAAATTGAGGGACATGCTGCAGAATTAATGCGTCACAAAACTATCAAGATATCGAAAACAAGGAAAAACTGTCACAGCCTAGAGGAGCCTAAAGAGATGTGATGGCTAAACATAATACGACATCCTGGATGGGATCCAGGAACAGAAAAGGGACCCTAGGTAAAAACTAAGGAAATCAGAATAAAGTATGGGATTTAGTTAATAATGTATCAATATTGGTTCATTAGTTGGAACAAATACAGTAATGTGAGATCTTAACCACAGGGGAAACTGAATGTGGGGTATACAGGAAATCTCGGTCCTGTCTTTGCAGCTTTTCTCTAAATCTAAAACAACTCCAAGTAAAAAGTGTATTTAAAAATATGCTCGTCTCTTGACCCAGTAATTTCCGTTTTAGAAACTATCATAAGGGAATTATGATGAATGTGTGCAAAAATTTATTCACCACAATGTGTGTGTGTGTCTATTGCTTTTAATTGGAAGCAAACTAAATACCCAATAGTAGGAGATTAACCAAATAAGTTATGGCACATCATACAATGAAATGCTATCCAGTCATTAGATGATACAGGAGAACATTTGTTGATATAGAAAAGGTGATCGTGATGTTTTAGTGAATGGATAGTACATTACAAAAAATGTACAATATAATCCCATTTGGGTTAGAAATAAGGGATAACTACATAGAGTAGAAAATGTAAATATATATTCAATGGGGGTTATATCTGCTATGAGAATATGGGGATAATTATTGTGACTTTCAAACTAAATTTTATTTTCTAAGTTTTCTAGAGTAAAAAAGGAAAGCCGTTATATATATAATACAATTATATATATGTGTATGTATATATATATATATATATATATAATATGTATAATTATATATGTAAAAAACTACAGGCTTCCAGGCCCAGGCCGTGGACTCCCACTCAGCTCACGGTGTCAGGCGGCTATGGGGTCAGATCCAGTCTTTCGCTTTCTCAACGCCACTAGAAAAACACAAGATCTTTTCAGTGCAAGAGTTTTGTGGTTGAATATGTCTGGGAAACAGGGCAAAATGGCCCAGGCAGGGTGGAGAGGCTCTAGAACCTTCCAAAGACCTTCCAACAGTCACTCCCTGTCCATCACCCTGGGCTCCTTTCTTGGACGACTCTCAAGAGCCCTTAGCCTCAGAGAGGTCCGCTCAGGCAGCTGAGTGCAGGGGACCCAGCAGCCTGCCCCGTGCATAGTGGGTTCTCAATATACACTTGCTGAGCAAACGGAAGACGTGTGCCTCCTCCCTCGATTACGGCTTGAATTGAGAGGGTTGTCCTTTTGGCTTTTGGAGGACTTAACTCCCCTAGCACAGCAGTCCTCATCCCAGCTGCCCACTTCCATCCCCAGAGCAGCTTCCAAACAAGCAGGTGCTTAGGATTCTGGTTTAATCAGGTCTGGAGGAGCAGGCAGGCGTCAATACTTTCAAGCACTTCCCAGGTGACTGTCCATGCATCCAGGACTCAGGATGCCACTGTTGGCTGTGCTCTCAGCTCCTGTCCCTGTCTGAAGTCCGAAGCCCATTTGCAGACCCCAAATGACGGGCAGCCTCTGGATGAAGGACACGAAGCCCTTTTTAGCCCAGGCATCACCTCCTCGGGACTTTTGTGACTCACATAGGCACAAAGCAGCCTCTCTCTCCTCCCCTAATGGTATTCACAGAATTCTGGTTTTATAGCACAATAGTAGTTGTCATATACATCAAGGAATGAGGAAGGTTAATGCTTTAATACCTTCACTTAAGCGGGGGGTGGGGGGAGAGAGAGACGTTATGGGGGAAACTGTAGATCTCAAAACATTCACCAGGATGAGCACACATCCCCAGCAAACCCAGCCTCCATTTCCAGAGAATCGTCGAGGAGTGTCTTCAGAGATAACAGCAGTATCACCACAGTTCCCTGAGCTTCTCCTTTGCAGCTCTTACCTCAAAAGTAATTGATTAATATTTTGTGCACAGCTGGGTGTCTGGTGAGGAAGAGGTTTAATTTTGTTTTCTGCAAGAGAAACAGTTGATCTGTAGTTCTGGAAGAGCTGCACGTTCAGAGAACAAATTCACAGAAGGAGACCAAGACGTGAAGTTGTGGAACCCTCTTCAGTGCAAACTGGCCCAGCTGATGGTGCAGGGGGGCAAGAGGACCCCTAGATGGAAGTGACCCCAGAGCGGGGTGGGGGCAGGGCAGGGGTGGCGGGGAGGAGACAGGACCAGGACTGAGGTCATCAAGCGGGGAAGAGTCAGGAATTGGTGGACATGGGGAGCACTCCTGACCTTGCCATCCTGAGGGCAGACTTGAACTTGAAACTAAGATCTGTATGTTTTATTTTGGTGTGATGCAAAATTCTCCTCCTTAGCTCCTCTAGTAGAGCTTGGTAGTTAGAGGTGATGGCTCTGGTTCAAATCCTGGCTCTGTCACTTAGACCTGTGACCTAGGAGGGTTACTTAGCCACTCCAAGCCTCAATTTCCTCCCCTGTAAAATGGGGATAATCCTTATTTCTCTCTTAGAGTTGTTTTAAGGATTCAAAGTGTTATTGTATGAAATATGCTCAGAATAATACCTAGTTCATAAACTGCTAAATCACTCAATAAAAGTCAGCTTTTTTGATTATTCACACCTTAAAGGATCACAGCAGCCTGGGTAGAAATTGCACCATCTCTGGAGACTCTGATCTAGCTGCTGTCAGTGCCAGGAGTAGCAAGTTGAGACTCTATAGGGGATTTCCCCCTCCCAGCAGCAGGCTGGGTGGCTTGGCTGCGAGGGGGTCCATTTTGAAGCTGGCGTCTTGGGTGGCAGCTGTGAAACACCGTAGCCTCCAGGGAGCATATCTGGGCTCCAGTTCAGGCTGCAAGTCTGGAGAAAGCTGAGTGAACATTTGGAGCCCAGGAAGCAACCTGGAGACTTAGGAAGAGACCCAAGGAAAGAAACTGGACTTCCAGCTAACCTGGCAGGTGGAAGGCTAGGATTTGGCCTCTGGAGGGCGTTCCGGAGAAACCATTCCTCAGACTGCAATGTGGCACACCCGCCTTCCTCCACCTGCATGTGAGAGCAGGTACCACCTAGCGCCGCCCTATCCCCAGCTCCTGACGTCTAGTGAACATTCAGCATCCATCATTTGAATGAATGAAGAAGTGCAATATATTTCCTCAAGTCCTTTAATACTTACTATCTCATTTAATTCTCATAACAGCTCTAGGAAATATGCAAGGCAAGAATCATTTATTTAATTTTGCCAGATAAACTGGCATAGGACTCATAACTGGCAACATCCCAGGTCTCAGACCCCGCATTGTTCTCTCTACGAGAGCATGCTGCTTCTAAAATATCTTTCACTTGTTTGTTTTGCCAGGAGTTAAGGACAATATGGTTTCATCACGATCATCCACCTAGACTTTGGGGGAGTGTATAAAGTCACTTGACCTCCTTGCCAAGCATCCCCTGGCTATAAAGACAATTATCTCCTCCAGTGCCCTGGAACCTGGACCTCCTGCCCGTCAGGGCAGACGGACTTGTCCTGCAGCCTGTGGGCAGCATTAATGAACAGCGGCTGGGAACCGCTTTGGCACAGGTGGCTCTGCTGCCAGCAGGGATGGTGTTACGTCCCTTCACACTGACTAATTCAGGGGATTGCTCGCTCCCAAGCCAAGTGGATGCTGACCCAGCTGCTTGGAGGGGAGATGTTCTGGTGTCTTCCTCCGATGTCCTCCCTCTCTGTTAAGAGTTTACAGGTAAGCCGAAGGAAGCAATTTTACTACTAGATTCGCCTTCTTGCTCCCGCATCTACGATCAGGTGCATAACACTAAACTTGTGGGAAGAATACATCTTTTCAGAGGCAGCAAATTTTCTCAGAAGAGAGATAAGGCAAGCGTAGTTTTCTATGAGAACACATTCCTGCAGCGGAAGACGAGGCTGTAGATCAGATGGATGGGAATGAGAAGCAGGAGGATTGGAAAGCTCTTGATTCAAGGGGTTTTGTTTTGTTTTTTGTTTTTTTGTCCCCCCCATAATATTTCCAGTACACACCCCAGAACCAGATGCAGGGTTTAGGAGTGAGAGAGGACTTCCCCTTTCTAGATCTCCCTTGGCACTTCGAGCAGGCACACAAAAACATCTGTTGGCTGACGCTGGGTAGATAGTTGTGCCTCTCTGGTCCTCTGCTTTCTCAAGCAGAAACTGAAATGGAACCAGATCAGAGAATCCACCAGAGCTCGGCTACAGAAGGAGAGGGTATCACAAGAATCTTATTACCAATAACAGTGTAAGTTCTGAAATGTGCAAGTGAGGTACTTTTTACTTTTATAAATCAGAGCAGGTTCTGTTCTCACTCAGTGGCTCTCTGATATGCTCTGTTGAGTGGGGTCAGGAAAAAAAGTGGAGTGAACAACCCTATTGGTATCCATTTTACAGATGAGGAAACTGAGGACTCAGAGTTCAGAGTAACTTGTACAGATTCACAGCTGCTAGGGATAAAGGCAAGATTCAAATGAAGACCACACTCTTCACTGGCTGTCAAGTGGAGCGACAAGGTCAGAGAGAACCACAGACTGAAGGTCGCAGTTGCAGTACCCTTGAGGTCATCTGGTCTAATCCTATCTTGTAAAGAAGGAAATAGGCCCTCAAAGGGCATGGTTTATTCCATAGCACAGAGCTGGGGGACAGAGCTGAGACTAGAGCTAAGATTCTGACTTTTCCAACAGAGAAGACTTCAATATTTTCTTGACAGCTCCAGAATCTTTAAATCCAGTGGACAAGGACTTCTGGACATGGATGGGGTCCCACATCCAGAGCGGCCAAGATCTAAAAGTCAGGTCTACACAAGCAATCATCGAAACGTTTCCAAGAGCCGGACGTTTGACACAGGATGGACTTGACATCCAAATGATTGAATAGATGTTTTACTCTCTCCCTGCTGACTTTCAGGTCTTCTGGTCAAGCACCTTGGTTTGGTTGTCTCCAACACACCAGGGTGCCATCCTCTCTGCCCTTCCCCGTTCCCCATCCTGTCTGGGGAGTTTAGGCTCTTTTCCCTAATCCATTTCATTTTTCAGGATTATTGTTTGGTTCATCCTGGCTTAGCTTGTACCCAAATTTCTTAGGACTGACTCAAAGGAAAAACCATTTTGTTAAAATAGATGCGTTGCTTTTAAACAATTTGTCCTCCTACTCACTTTTTCTTTTTGGAAGACAGAAACTGAATATAGATTTGTGGGAGAGAGATAAAGAGGGAACTGGAGAAGAGGGGTAGAAAGGAAGAAGGCGAGAGGAGAGAGGCGGGGGAGGGGATGGGATGGAGGAGGGGCGGGAAGGACTGGGGTGTGAGCCCCAGGGATGATGCCAGGAAGTGAGCCAGGACCCTTCCCCATTTCTGGTTGTGTACAAGCTTCGACCCAAGACCAGGCCTCGTCTATGTCAAAAAGGAATCCATGCCCAGCTCCCTGCTGATCCACTGTCCCTAAACGCCTAGTTTCCTTGGACAAGGGGAAAGAAGGTCCCTCTCTGGTCTCCTAAAGGGGGCGGGAAGCCAGTGGTCTAAAGGGGGCGGGAAGCCAGTGGCCTGAACCCAGGAGAAACCCGCACAGAAAGCCCTCCACACGGGGGTTCCTGCTGACTCTGTTTCCCCATTCATGACTCCGCAAGAAGGCTGATTGAAAAACCCAGCCGAAGGGCACCGCGGGAGGACAGTTCATGCATATTCAAATCCCTCCCTTCCAGCGCTAAACTTAGCAACCACCTTGCTCATTCTGAATGCCTTCCACCTCCGCGCACCCGATTATCCGCTCCACCTGTGCCCAGGAGCCCCGTCTGGTCTGTCGCCCCCATGTCCTTACCTCATCAATAGCCACCCCTCGTTTACCCGAGTCTCTCTGGCTGTCGGCTCACCCTGAAAGTCCACTCTGCCTCTCTTGGGAAATACAACCTCCTTAACCCTTTCCTCCACTCCCATACCGTCTTCAGGTTCTCACCTTCCACTCACTCCGTGATGAGAACAGCGAACACTTAGGCTGGTTTTACTGCGTGCCCCTGTTCAACGCATCTTCCGGGTACCAATTCGCTTAATCCGATCACAATCGTGTGGGGCTGGTGCTCTTATTGTCTCTCCCCTTTTGTTTAACAGATGAGGAAACTGAGGCACAGAGGGGTTAAGTAACTTGTCCCAGGTCACACAGCCAGTAAGTGATAGAAGCAAATCTTGAACCCAGAACAGTCTGACCCCCACAGCCATGCTCCTAACCATGAAGCCATAATAACTCAACCCTGCGCAGCCGGCTTTCACCAACATGACTGGTCTAGGGAGGACACTGAAATGGCCTCTTATTCAGGCCCAGGACCTTAGAGGGCACCTTGTCTTCTCCTAAAGGATCCTTCTACCCCTCACTTGATTATTTAAGCCTGTGTGGTTTGTCCTCAATTGACAAGATAAAAGAGCTGAACGTTGGCCTGAAAAATGCAGTCTTTACGTGCGTCATCACACAGAGGAGACTACCCAGCAAGGGCAGCAGGGTATGCAGACCACCACCCACCTCCCGGGTATTCTGAGTGTCCATCTGGATGAAGCCAGACCAGCAGAGATGAATCACAGTGCTGTCAACATCAGCAACAAACAACACGGCCACAGAATGCTACCTACATGCCCAAACCATTCCAGATACCTCATCGATTATCATCTCATTTAATTTCCATAACAACCCTATATAAGGGAGGTACTAGTGTTCTGCCCGTTTACAGACGTAGAACCCGACTCCCAGGAAAGTGAAGTGATGGGCCCAAGGTCCCACCACCAGTAGTGGCAGAGCTAGAACTTGAACTTGTCCTTCCGTCGTGTTCCTCAGTGCCGTGCACTGTGGCTTTGGGGACTTTGCCATCTGCCCACGTTGAAGATACCATGTTAGGGATAGAGATAGTCCTTTCTGATCTTGGTACCAAAGAGAGTGGTATGTATCTATATATTCTGAAATTTATTTAGTTTTAAGAGTTACTAAGTGGCTGGCACTGTGATAAACGCTTTATGTCTATTATTTCATTTTACCCTCAAAATAACCCCATGACTACAATTAGTATCCCATGACAGGTGAAGGAGCTCCAACTCAGAGAGGTTAAGTAATTTGCTCAGAGACAAGCCTTGGAGCCTGTCTGGGAGCCCAGGTAGACCTGACCAGAGGTCTGCTTAGGGTCCGCCTGCATCCTGAGTGCTGCAGCAGCCGTGCACTTGACCAAGCTTCCCCTAGTCCAGGGGCTTCAAGGAAGCCTGCTTTACAGGCAGCCTATGAACCTCCTCGGCAAGAACGTATTTCGTTATGAGATGCATTTTACTCTCATTCTTGGCTCGGTCCTGTCCCCATGTTTTCTTTCTTAGTCCACTTAGAAAATTGGACCTATCTTTTCTTATTTTGTGTACCTAGAAACTGCCTTAAATTCTTTCTGGAAGACGATGAGTATAAATCGACAAGTATGTTAAACATTAATTTTGAATCCCCATAGAGCGTCTGACACACAGTAGGTCTCGATTATATCTATGATGATGTTTGTCATAATCTCACTCCTGACTGGCTAGATGCTAAACTTCTCTAATCCCCCAGCATCAGGCTTCCCACTGTTCTTGCCCCGATCCCAGATTTTTCTTTGTGGTTGAGTTTTCTCTGCTACCTAATAGCCAGGATGATTTAATGTTTCCCATGTACTTGGGATATAATTCAGCCCCCACAGCAATCCCATGATATAGATATTGTCCCCATTTTACAGATGAGGAAACTGAGGCACAGAGGAATCAAGTAACTTGAATAAGGGCCCACAGTTTATAGGTCATGGGATCAGTACTGCAAACCCAGGTGGTCTGGCTTCACAGCCTGAATCCTTAACCACTGTGTTGTGCTCCCAGTTGTTCCAAGGGCAGCGGGGCAGCCTTGGTGGACTGAGCCGAGAGAGCCCCTGAGAATGAGTTCTGCAGGAAGCTGGAAGAGAGGCAAGGACCCAGGCACAAAGGGCTCCCTGTGAGTGGGTGGCCACCCATTGTGTTGATGGCTCAGGCCCACAGGCTTCATCAAATCCCTCTGAAATGCAAGGCTCCCACTCTTGTCAAATTGAACGGGCTTTGCAGATTTCAGTTTCAATCCTGCCAACTTGAAAGTTTTAGCATTTCAGCTGTTTCAGAATTATAAAAGCCTACAAATGCTAAGGCGCTTTTTTTAGAGTTTTAAAAAAAATGTGTCTTTTCCCCACCATCACATAACAATCTGAAGGGATTTTTTTCAGATTCTTGCCAAATGTGTATTTTTAAAGATTGCATTTGGCCAGTGACCAGAAGTGGAGACTCTGGGAGGAATGTTGAGGAAGTTCTGAGATGCGTTCAGAGGGGAGGCTCTTTCCTCTCTGCAGAGCCCCGGTTCTGCTGGGGTGGATGCTGTTGGTTTCAGCTTTCTCACTCCTTTTGGTGACAGAGTGTTTCCCTAGGACACTGACACTTCAGCTAGTTGGGTGGCCCAGAGGACATTTGGACTGCAGCCCTGGCCAGGGAAGACCACCATTGCTGCATGAAAATCTTCCAGCTCAGCAACTGTCACCAGGAGCCAGATGGCCCTCAGTGGACAAAGTTACTGCACCAGGTACCACCAGCTCAATCCCCACTAATTAAGTGTCTCACGCCTGTGTGTGTATGTGTGTGTGTGTGTTTGTGTGTCACAGACTCTCCCCTGGTGTGAATCAGCTCAATCATCATTTTGCAGTGTTTCAGCTTCAGATTGCAAACATCCAACAACAAGTAGGAGCCTTGCTGTCTAACGAGCTGGAGATGTGTGGAAAATAGAATCACTCACAGTAGTAGGGAGCCACAGATGTTCCAGGGAGGCAGCAGGCCGTGCCAAGCACAGATGGTACGTGTGGCCATGAGACAGGATGCAGAATCTTGTGATGAAAGTGATGCCCACACAACCCAGAAGATGAAGGGATGAAGACGGGTGGGATGGAATCGTTCCTTCTTCCAAAGGCCTGGCCTTCTGTACAGCAGCATGACACTACCTTTGGAAATGGTCCAAGAAGCTGAATGTTTCAATTTGAATAACTTCACTACCAAAGGAAGGGCTTCTAAGGAATCTGAAAGACCTGGGTTCAAATCCCAGCACCCACACTTACTAGTTGGGCACCCTTTAAAAGTCACTTAACCTTTTGGGGCCTCAGTTTTCTCATCTGTAGAAGGGGATAATCAAAGGATCTACCTGCTGGGTTGTTGTTAGGATTAAATGAGAGGACAAACCAAGCTCTTGACATAGGACCTACTCATAGCCGATGTTCAACAAACAGTAGCTATCATCACCATCACCACCGCCGCCACCACCATTTCTAGCTCTGCAGTCCTAGCAAGATGATCCTGACTCTGCCAAGTTTCATTTTTCTCCTTTATACAATGGGAATAATGATGCCTATTTCACAGAGTTGAGTTAGTGTTTATCAAGTTCCAAGACAGTGCTCAACACACAGGTCCTCAAAGTTGGATTCATTTTCCTTCTGCCCTTATTAGCCTTCAGCCTTACTATAAAACATCATTGTATTTAATTATCGAGAATCAATATCTGCCCAGCATAATGCAGGTTCCCTCAGGACCTGTAAACCAAGAGGCATGGGCATTGACCGGTCCCCAATGAGATGATGCTCTAACAGGTAAGACAAGATGCTGAGTGGGGGCTTCCCTGGTGATGCAGTGGTTAAGATTCCACCTGCCAATGCAGGGGACACGGGTTAAAGCCCTGACCCGGGAAGATCCCACATGCCGCAGAGCAACTAAGCCCATGCGCCACAACTACTGAGCCTGTGCTCGAGAGCCCGCATGCCACAACTACTGAGTCCACGTGCCACAACTACT
The DNA here is from genome assembly GCF_008692025.1 of Phocoena sinus. Classification (NCBI taxonomy): domain Eukaryota; kingdom Metazoa; phylum Chordata; class Mammalia; order Artiodactyla; family Phocoenidae; genus Phocoena; species Phocoena sinus. The sequence goes on along the minus strand of NC_045777.1, from coordinate 68,277,281 downwards.
AAAGCCCACGCGCCCAGAGCCTGAGCTCCTCAAGGGAAGCCGTTGCAATGAGAAGTCCACGCACCACAATGAAGAGTGGCCCCTGCTCGCCGCAACTAGAGAAAGCTGCACGCAGCAACGAAGACCCAATGCAGCCAAAAATAAATAAATAAATTTATATATATATAAATAGTGCTGAGTGGAATGGTTCTGCTGCCCGGGAGACCAGGAGACTTCGAGAGTCTCATAAAATTTGCTCAAGGGTAGATAGCAGGTTGGTTTCCAAACCAGGTCATTCTGACTCCGGAGCCTATACTTTTAACCATGACTATCTTTTGGCTATCGTGAGAGAATGGAGAGAGGTCAAAGTTTCCCAGTTTCTTTCAGTTGCTTCAGTTTTCTGTTTTGAGAAAGAAAAAGAAAGAGAGTGGGGACGGGAGGGTAGAAGAGAGAAGAGAGAGAGGAGGAACAGAAAGCTGGCTTTGGAGTTGTGTGCAGGACAAACAAACGTGTCCACCTAGTATTCTGGGAGCCCACTTGCTCACTCAGCTCCCTCTGAATAGGAAGCCCTACCTGGATGTCGGGCTCACTGCTGTGTACCTCATCCCCATCAGGAGGCAGGGCTTGGCCTGTTCAAGGCGAATGTCAAAGCTCCCTTTGTTTAACGTTTGCTCACAAACGTCATTTTGGGGCTCTGATAAAACAGTCTCAGCAATGGCTTGAAAGAAATCCCACATGGTTGAGAGCACAGATCTTGGAGCCATGCAGAACTAGAGTCAGATCCCAGCTACACCACCTACTAGATGTGTGACCTTGAGTCAGTGACTTCAACTTTCTAGGCCTCAGATTCCATTTCTGGAAATTGAGGATGGTAATGAACAGTATCTCTCTCTTCCATGGCAGCGAGAGTGAAATGAAAGATGTCCACTTAAGGCACTGGCTGATTACATGGAAAATGCTCAGTAAATGGCATTGTTGTTGTTTTGACTGGTCTCAGAGCAGTGCCCCCTGAAGGCTGGCATGGAGATGGCAACAGCCAGTGCTACAGACAACTCAGGGCTATTTGTGTATCCAACCCAATCTAGAGAGTCTCCTTTCAAAGCAAAAGTCTTTGAATTTGTGTGTGTGGGTGGGCGGTCTTTTATTTTTAATAATTACCTGATAACCAATCCCCCCCTTGCTATAATCTATCAAGATAATAATCTGTCAATATCTATTAAGATTATAAGACCCTATCTCTATTGATCCCAGCAATCTCACTTTTGGGTAATCTAAAGTAGAAATAAAAACACCAGTACAAAAAAAAAAAAAAAAAAAAAAAAAAAAAAAAAAACACCAGTACATAAGGACATATGCATAAGAATGACCAAAACCAAAACAAAACAAAACTGGAAACAAGGTGAATGTCCGTCAATGGGGAACTGGTTGAATACACTGAAGTGATTCCATTCTGTGGAATATTATTTAGCTATTAAAAAGATCGGGTTAGATCTGTGTCTATTGACCTGGAATGACATCCATAATATACTGAGGGAGAAAAAGCAAGTGGCGGATAACATCTCCAGTGTGATCCAGTTTTTAAAATCCAACAATGTCCCCTCCCTTGTGCATGTATGTGTGTGTTTTGAGGGTGACGAAGATGTGGAGAAAACACAGCTAGCTGTTAACATTGGCTACTTTGGAGTGGGGCGGCGTGGGGACAGGGTGGGAACTGAGCAGGGTATATTACTTCTTTTTCTGTTTTTGGATAGTTTCACCGGTTACAGTAAACACGTTACTCTTGTAATTTTTGAAGAGGGAACTTTGTGTTTGCAGATGTAAGAAAAAAAATAATGGTGTGAGGTAACCCTGTGAGATCACATAACTAAGAAAGTATTTTCTTCACAGCCTAAGCACCTGAGGAAAGGGGCCACATCTTTTCAGCTTTGTACGTCTAAGACCAGCAAGGTGCCTTCCTTACCCAGAGAAAATACTCAGTGAGTGTGAAATATATGAGTGAATAACATTTACTCAGCCAGCATTAGGGGCTCTAGCTTCTCAGTGAGCTCACTGAACTTGAAGTGAGTTTATACTCAGATGAATCTTCTGATTATGACTTTGCTTAGCTAATTCTTTACCACAGAGCTACGTTTTTGAACTTTTCCTTTTCAATGGTTTTATCCATGACTCTGTGAGAATTGCAGTGGCAAGCTAGTCAATCACATTGGCAGGGAACTTAGCTGGGAACTCTAGTGCCTTTGCTGGATGAGAGTTGGGATCCCCAAAAGGACTTCTTCGCATTAAAACCTGCCAACCTGAACAAGAGGAAACTTTAAATCTGGGTTAAAAAGTCCCAAGAGCAAAAACATGTTGCTTGAAATGCATTTGGCTAGCTGCCTTCAAATAGCTTTTCCCAGCTTCTTAAAAAATACATAAAAAACCAGAAAGAGATGAAAACTCAAAGCTTAAAAATTAAAGACTGAAAGACAACTCAATGGCACAATCTTGGAAGAAACAACACCAACTATAAATGCAGTTGGAGACAAAATGATAAAATAGAGAAGAAAAAAGATAGACTTGGAAGAACATAATCTTTAAGCAATCACACTGTTCAACTCTATACCAAAACATTTATATGTTCCTATGAAGTGAATGATTTTCGAGGAAACAAAAACGACTCCAGAAAAAAGCCTGTTATAGACAAATAATACATGAAAGAAGTTGTCAAATAACTGTTTTCAAAAGGCCCCAGGCCCAGAGGGTTTTACATGAGAATTTCCATGTTGTTGAATCTATTTCAGAGCAGAGAAAATCATTTTATCAAACTACTACAGCTCTGATATCAAAACAACACAAATAGCATATCGAAGGCAGACTACAGATAAATTTTATTGACAAAATATAGAGAAAAGTCCTAAATTACATAGTAGCAGACCTGTATCAGCATTATATTATCAAAAATAAAATGTAGCCCTAAAGGATTTATTACAAAAATGAAAGATACTTTGTACTGTGAAAGGTATTAACACATCTTATCCTATTAACAAACCAAAGAAGAAAAAGCATGAAATCTGGGTAGATATCCAAAAATGTAAACCTCCATACCCACTTAAGATTCTTAGTTAGCTAGACATTGATAGAAACCTTCCTAGCATGATAAAGAAAACCTTTCTAAACCAATAGCAAACACCATGCTTCTTGGTGAAATCCTGAAGAGGAGGATTAGGGGAGCAGGAATCACCCTAGGAGTTTGCTAAAATGCAGATTACTGGGACTTCTCTGGTGGTCCAGTGGCTAAGACTCCACACTCTCAATGCAGGGGGTCTGGGTTTGATCCCTGGTCAGGGTCCCTCATGCCACAACGAAGATCCCGCATGCCGCAACGAAGCTCCCACGTGCCGCAACTAAGACCCGGCGCAGCCAAATAAATAAATATATTTTCTTAAATGAAGATTACTGGGTTTGCATAAGTTCTGGGATTTATACCTAGGTCTGTAACCACACTTTGAGAAACACTGTCCATAAGCATCACAATTATAGTTAGGAACAAGGCAAAGGTGGTTTTTAAGCACCACCACTGTTGACCACCATTCTCTAAGGCTCAGTCAAAGAAAAGAGAGTAGGAAGAAAATAAGTTCTATCTATTATTTGCAGATGATATGATTTTTTACCTGGAAATCCAAATGAAATTAATTACTATGCAACTGGCACCAATAAGAAAGTTCAAGCAGCTTTTATAAATAGATAATTACAGATCGATAGCTTCCTCACATACCAGTAATACGAAATATATAGAAAATATCCTGGAAAACATACCCATTAACATTAGCAACCAGGAATATAACAGCTACCTAAAAATAATACACCCAATCAATGCACAGGCTTGAATGAGGAAAATGGCCCAAGTTTTCTAAAAGACATAAAAGGAAACATTAATACACGGGAGATTTATTATGTTTTTAAATGAGGAAGATTCAATATTCTGAAGATGTCTATTGTGCCCAAATAACTCTATTAATTAAACTTTTATTAATGTTCCATTTCTCTGGCAAGTTGACAGAATGGTCAGAAAATTCACTAGGAAAATCAAAAGAACTAAGAACATGTTGGTAAAGAAGCATATTAAGGAAGCACATAGTAAGGAAGCACTTCTGGTATTAAGAATCTTAAAACCTATGGTATTAATTCAAACAAGTATGACAGAACCTCAGAAATAGAAGTATAGATTAAAGAATAGAAAGTCAGATACAGATCTATTATGTGTGTGTGTGAATTTAATCAAAGAAAAAGGTCATAATTCAATCCAATGTGGATGAACTATTTCATAAATAGCTTAATTTGTGGTTTAAATATTGAGGGCAACTTCGTGTCCAAGTTCTTGAGATTCTCATATCTGCCAACAATGAAAGACAGAAGGAAATTAACATGGTGGTAGCTGAGGGGTAAAGTACACAGGACTAGCCTGCATTGGGCTCCATACGAGTCTCCAGGCCCGTGTGGCTTCTTAAACATTTAATAAACTCATAGGCTACATTATTACAGGGTCAGAAAGGACGGATGTAGGATTTTAGTCCCCATTCCATTATTTACTTGATGTTTGACCTAGAGCAAATCGCTCAATTAACCTGAACCTCAATTTTCTCATCAGAAAATGGGGATAATGCACACAGGTCCTGACTCATTCATAAAGCTGTGAGGGAAAATGAAATCATATACGAAAGCCCTCTGTAACTGTGAAATGTTGAACAACAGTGGACATCTGGTAACCCTATTCTAATTTAGGCTGGTGTCACAGCACAGGGGTTAGGAGCCCAGGCTGTGGTGAGAAGCTGCCCGGGTTTGCTGCATTGTGGCTTCATCATCTACCATCTGTGGGATTTGGAGAAGGTTCCTTCACCTTTCTGTACCTTGGTTTTTTCATTTACCAGCTGTGGATCCTTGGGCAAGTTACTTAACCTCACTGTATTTTGGCTTTCCTCATCATTAAAAGGGTAATAACAATAGTACCTACCCCAAGGTTTGTTCCAGGTAGCAAATGAAAAAGCATGCATACTGCTTAGACCAGTGACTGACATGTAGTAACTGATGCTTGTTGTTTATCGTCATAATTATCTCTGGGGATCTATGCCTCTCCTACTCCAAGGTTGGAGCCCATAGGCCAGTCCGCCCTTTGGGACCCCTCATCTACAGTGATTGGTTCAGTAATAGACATAGACCTAATCAGAGCCAGTGAAATACTATGAGACTTATATTTGCTGGGAAAGAAACTTATATTCTTCTGTTGAATTCAAGCAGAGAAGCATATAGCCCTGAGAGCTGCTGTTAAGTATCTGTATCTCCGAGTCTCTCATCCATTACTCTGAAGTGGAGTCAACAAGAGAGGAAGCAGGGGAAAGAATGGTGAGAGAAATAGTGTATTTGTGAATTTGACACATCAAGTCATACCTTTACTGTCCAGGTTTGTGAGCCAATAGACTCAGTCTCTCTCTCGCTCATCTGTCTCTACCTCTCTATCTCTTTTTCTCTCTCATTCTTTAAGTCAGCTAGAATTGGGTTTTCTGTCACTTGCAATTGAATAAATTTTAGGTGATACAGCAGTATTATTATACTATTATGACATCAAACAGAATGTCCCCCGATTCTCCAGAACGGGACAGATTGGGTCTTGTTAACATAAACTCTGCACTTCACACATTTTTCATCCTCAGTGTGTGGTCACACAGTTATGAATGACAATCTTTTATCCAAATGATGGGCCTTTAAAAGATAAAAACCACACTGCCTTTTTCCACTCCTGGTTGAGAGCACAGTGCTAGAGACAAGTCAAGAGCTTCAAGCTCATGACCTTCAAACAGCAGCCCCAGGGCTGGAATGGAAATTAAGCAGAAACCAGCATTTCAAATTTCAAAAGGTCACCATTTATGAAAATATCCTTTAATGTTCACCCCAAACCAGATGATAAGTCAGAAATGGAAGGAGGGGGGCTGAAACAATGGTTACGCACAACTTGCTTTCCACGACCCAGTAAACTCTATTTGTGCCCAATTAGACTGGCCGTGACCTCCTGAAGTTGCGTTCAGACTTTTAACGTCAGTTAATCTGTCACACCAAACCTCATCTAATGACCTGTCACTAGGTGTCCCTATTAGAATTAACAGAGTTTGGAATGTACATGTTTGTTTTCTGATCAAAAAGCATAGCTACATATATGGGGAAGCAATTAGACAAGACATCTCTTATGAGTTCTGGATCAGTGTATCCAATGGCCCTCTTAACACCCGCACTTGAATATTAGATGAGAAGCTAGAAATTCAACATGTTCAAAACCAAACTCCCCAACTCCCCCTACAAACTTTCCATCAGTAAGAGGCATCACTGCCCATCCAAAGGTGAAGCCAGGAACACAAGAGTCCCCTGACTTTATTTTTCTTCACCCTTGACAAACAACAAACAGGAACTTCTCTGGATTCCAGCTTTTACACACCTCCCAAAGTGATGGCCAATGTCTCCATCAGCACGGCCATCTCCCTAACAAGGGAATCCGTCATTGCTCCTGGATTATTGTATTAAAGCCTCTCAACTGGTCTTCAAATATTCCCCTTCTATTCGCCCATCCACAGTCCACACTCCATCTGCAATGAGCCTCAAAAATGAAAACTTTATCATGTCAGATTTTTTAACTACCATTTTAAACTTTCTAAAGGATTCCTGTTGCCCCCCAGGATAAAGTCTGACCTAACACACTTTCCACGGATCTGCATGACTTGGCCCCTGCCATTCTCTGCACTCACCCCACCTATGAATGTATACTTTTCTACAGCCATTACTGAGTGTTTTAGCTCCCCTATTATGCCATGCTCACTTCAGCCTCCAGGCATCCATATGTGCTGTTCTCTCTTCCTGGAACACTACCTCATCCCTTCATTTCTCTAACTCACATTCATCCTTCAGTTCTTGTGAGAGTTGTAGTTTTTATTTTGGAAAATTCTTAGTCCAGGGATGCAGCATGGTGGTTAAGGGGAAAGACTATGCAGTCATATCATTTGAGTTCAAATTCTGTCTCTGCACATTAGCTAGCTGTGTGACTTTGGGCCAGTTACTTAACCTCTCTGTGCCTAAGTTTTCTTATCTGTAAAATGGTGAAGATAAGCATTGTTAAATGGGTTAAATGTGATCATGTAAATGACTTAGCATAGTGGCTGGTACATAAACTGTCAGACAATGTTAGGTATTTTCATTATTTTACATGCCATACAAGGATGCTTCCAAAGGCTCTGTCTTTGGTTCCATTCTCTTCTTTTTCACAGCCTTATTGGAGGCTCTTGTTCTCATTCTCTTATTCTCTACCCTTTGCCACTGATGATTTGCAAATGTGTATTTCCAAATCAAACTTCTTTCCAAACTTCTAGAGTCTCTCACTGAGATTATTGCAGTAGCACTCACCACCCTCCTCTTGCGGCTTATCTCCCTATTCCACTCTTACATCTCTCAAATCTGTTTCCACGTGGCACCTGACTATAATTTTTAAAACGTCAGTTCAGATCACATCATTCCTCTGCTTAAAACCCTCCAATGGCTTCCCATTATCTTTCAACCAGGGCTATCAACCCCGGCTCTGTTGACATGTGGGACTAGAAAATTCCATTGCGGTGGCTTTCCTGTGCGTTGCAGAATGTTTAGCAACATCCCTGATGCTCCTAGGTGCCAGGAGTACTCCCCAATGCCCCTACCAAGTTGTGACCACCAAAAATGTTGCCAGATGTTGCCAAATGTCCCATGGGAGGCAAAATTATCCCATACTGAGAACCACCACTTAGCCTAAATTCTTGATATCTTATGGTAATTGTCCAGGTCATTCCTGCTCATCCTGAGGACCAGACTGGAGTCAGTTCCACTCAAACCACATGGACAGAGGATCGAGTGATAGGGTGACATAGTAACCCAAAAAGAAAATCAGAGTGCTGTTACCAGAAGAAGGGGGATAGATGTGGGGCTGACAACAACACACAAACAGGAGCAGACATTCCTGGCAGCATCCCCAAGCCTCCCTTCTATTTCCCATTTCTCTGTGTTTCCCAGTGCCTAGCAGTGGGACTGGGCATGAGAAATGTTTGTTCAGTGGCTGCCCCAATAGTCCCTTCCATTCCCTAAACTTTTCATCTTCACACTCAGTCTCTCTAACTGATCATTTGAGGTAGAAGGTAGACAATTTGTAAATTTAAACCCCTATCCACCAAAAACTTGAGGACTCACAGCTCAGTTTCCCTACCCTCTGCTTTGTCTCACATGTAAGGAATCTCACCACAAATCCAGAGCTTTGACCTCTTTGTAGGGACATAGCTAATCTTTGTCGGTGTTTGTGAACAAAGACACAGGACACGGTGAATCCTTCAGGTCCTGTCAGACTTGATACCAGCAGGGCTGCATTTTAATCCAAGACACCTCTTTCAGCACCTGCCGAAATCTCACGTTGCCTCTTACATTCTAGTGATGGGGGAACAATGGCTGAGCTTAGCTGCAACTAAAGAAAACTCAAAAACAGAGAGATGGGAACCCACCAAGGGACTGTGTTTCAGCTCCCAGTGGAGAAGAAAAGACAGAACTAGAAGGAAATCTTCTGATAGAAGTATGAAAATGGCTTCTTTAGTTTCTCTCCTCAACCTCTTGAAGTTTGTCAACAGAGTGAAAATTCAGCTGTAGAGAGATTCTCCAGTTTTGGGGTCTCAGGACTCCTTTACACTTGTGCAAATTATTGAGATGTTTCTATGGGTTAAATCTAACAATACTTACTGTGTTGGAAAACAAAACTCAAAAAATTTTTAAATATTTAGTTTTAAATCATTTGAAAATAACGATAGACCCGATAGCATGTTAACATACGTAACATATTTATGCGAAAAATAGCTATATTCTCTAAAAAAAAAAAAGCGAGAAGAGTGGCATTTGGCTTTACATTTTTGCAAATCTCTTTAGCATCTGGCTTAATAAGAAGGCAGATAAATTCTCATATGTGCTTCTGCATTTGACCTGCTGCCAAATGTTTTGTTGAGGTATATGAAGAAAACCTAGCCTCATACAAATATGTGGTTGACAAAGATAGATGAATCTGAATAGCCTTTGAAGATAATTGAGGAGAGTCTCCTTTGATATTACACCAACACTCGACAAGCAGTAGTTTCTTAACAGCCAGTTGCAATGTGGAGTTTGAAACCATATTCATTAACTTTTTATGCTCTAGTACGTTAAAATCCCTTGCTCTTTCTAATTCTGCATCTTGAATGAATCTTTTACCCAGGGATCATTTTTAACATCATGCATCGGTCATTTGGAAAATATCAACTGAGTCATACAGATCTTCCAAACCTGGCACATTACACAGTAGAAAAAAAATTACATTCACTCATGGGGGCAGATAGGAGCCAAATTGTAATTTTTACTTGAAACCTTGAATTTTTCCCTTGGCAATAAATACTGTCAGTTGTTCCGTTGAAATGACAGGCTCGCTTAGCTCATTTTCGAGAAAATGTCTGCCAAATACCCAAGCCTGAATAACCATAATTTGCCTGTCAGTTGTCCTTTCAAGTTAATATGGTGTTTCATGGGAAAAAAGCAGCTAGTTCAGCTCGCAACTCGGTTGCACGAGTGCCTTTGCTGGAGACCCACGGTGGCCTTTGGTTTACGACGGAAGTGCTTTACGTGTCTTTCCCATTTTGTTACATACAAAGTTCAGGATTTAATAAAATTAATACCTTTTTGCTGCTTCACCAGGGATGTTTCAAAGTGAAATTAGCGCTTTCTTTCACTGTGAGTGAGTGGTGGTGGTGATGAATACGACGAGAGCTAGAACCATTTGGTTCCATTGCTGTTATTCATGCTCAGGCTCCAGGAGTGTTACCCACCATTGTTTTTGCATCATCTGTGCAAGTGTCAACATAGTGAAAAAGGCAAATCACATCTTATTAACACTATGCAATAGTTTTGACTTTGCAGACCCCCATGAAATGGTGTTGGGAGGCTTCCCTTACTCCTGGGCTTAACAGAACACATTTTGAGAACACTGGGCTATGACATCAGCATTAAGGACATCAGTTTTCAGATTTAAAAGACCTGGGGTTGAATCTTCCCTCTACCACCACTCACTAGTTATGAGAATTTGGACAGTTACTTCTCTGAGTTCCATTTGCTCATTGGCAAAATGGGTATAATACCCCACAGGGCTCTTGAGAGGACCAAGTGAGATAATGCATACAAGCACTCAGTATGCTCTTGCTACAGTTATTTACTGAGTGCTAATTGTTCCCCAGTGTGGCTCAGCTGGGGGATATTCTAGAATACATGTTCCCTAAGGTTTTGACCACCTTCATCAACGAGTATGAAAGGAATCGGGCCGAAGATATATCACCAAAGATCGTGAATCTTGTTTCCTGGTAAGGTCTCTATCAGCTATGTCACTGGCTTTGCCTCAGGGAAGCAAAGACTTGTGAAGCTTCTCGGGGACTCACAGAACAGTGGTATCCATGGCCGGGATGAATCCTTGCTGTTGGCAGATTCTGTCTGATCTGTTTATCACAGGAAGATGGTAAAAACCAACACCAAATTAGTACTTACGTGTGCCAGGCACTGCTCTAAGTGCTGTGCAAAGAATAACTCATTAAATCCCTATAACAACCTTATGAGTAATAATCCCCTTTTTATAGATGAGGAAATTGAGACACAGAGAGATTAGGTAATGCATCCAAAATCACACAACTGTATGTGGTTGACCTGGGATTTGAGGCCAAGCAATCTGACTATATAGGCTGAGTTCTTAACTACTACACTGCACTGAGGAAGCAGGACAAAAAGGGAGGGAGGAGTGATTTTTCCAAAAGGTTCCTTTCCCCACCACAGGGCTTATGTTTAAAAAGCCTAATTTTGCTCTAAATGACCTGTTAAAAAAACCCTTTGAATCAGTCAGAAACACCAGGAAAAATGAAAACTGTACAAAGCAAACACATGTCATGATTCTGAACAACTAGTCAAGTGTTAGAAAGGAGACTCCATCTTTGAATGACTCAGAGATTTCAGTGACGTTGAAACCAGAAAGGAAAACATGTAATCCTAGAAAACAACTTAGCTTTGCATCAGACACCGTCTACATAATCATAATAATGTTCAGTGGTTTTCAAACTCCAGAATCAATCTATAGCTCCAGCATGGAAGACATTAGCATATTTATAGAATAGAATGCAAAAGGAGTGAATCTTGACCATGAAGAAGTAAAAATATAACCAAGAGACATGGGTAGGTGTGTGTGGTGGGGGAGGGTATGTGGACGTCCTCGTTCTACAAAGTGGGAAGCTAAGACATTCTACCCAAGGTGGTTCGAAAAAGAAATGAAGATTAATGTTATTTTTAGAAATTGGAAAGGTAATCAATACAGAGGGTGGAGTGAGTTAGCTAAATCCTCACCTATTATGGCAGGAAGTCAATAGATTATAAATCAAGAAATAGAAGATAAACATATTATTTAGAGATGTGGATGTAACCACCAGAGGAAATGAATCAGAAATGGTTCTTAAAAAAAAAAAAAGCTTGCTCTGAGGAGTAGGATTTGGAGCAGGGAGGGGTGAACCCCCTTGAGGTAGATGCTTGTCATTAAAAGCCCTTCCATATGATTTGATTTTTAAAAATAGTGTGCGTGATTAAATGTCTTAATAAATTGTAAGATACTTTTTTAAAGCTTTTGAGTAAATTATGAGTAATTTGACCTGGAAGAGAAAAACATACGCTTCCTAATCTCCTTGACAGAGTAGAGCAGAAAAACAGGGAAATGATATATATTAGAGATTCACCAAACTGGGAGTAGCAGTGGTTCTGGGGGTTAGGGGATGAAACCTTGCCTTGTCTATTTTACTTTAAAAGTTGGTATTAAGAATATGTTTTTGTATTACTTTTATGTTAAGAGAGTTTTAATTAAGAAAATACAGTAGGAAAAACATGCCACTCAAAAACATGACAAAAATCAAATATCCAGGATTGTCTGTAAAACAAAACAAAAATACAGTTCAAAAACTTAAAAAAGAGAGAGAAATGTGTCATCACTCAGTTTGTCTCCATGGATCTCTAGAGGTAGGCTGTTTTCCTGTTCTCTTTCCCTTCTGCTTAAGGATAAGAAGCCAGGGGCTCTGAATTCATGTCCACTCCAGCCCCCAACACATGGGAGAGGTCAGTTCTCCTCTGTGTGCTCTACACAAGCCCTCCTCATGCATTCGGCAAATGTGTTCTGAGCACCTATTGTAGGCCAGGCACCTTGGGGACGCACAAGCCCTAAGAGAACATTTCTGTGATGATGAGTCCCCCTGACTAATCCAGGACCCCCTGCCTTATGCACCACGAGCATTCCGCACTGTTCACCTGGGTGCACTCAGCTTCTTCCCTACATAATTGTGAACTTACCAAAGATGGGACCGTGTCTACTTTATTCTCTGCTGAATCCTTGGCGCCTAGCACAGTGTCTGGCACACAGTAGGTGCTAAATAAGCCCTCATAGAGCAGGAGGACCAGGTTGGAGCCCCCCTCAAGTGCAAACCACTTACTTCACAGCTCCTATTGCCTCTCCAGACTGAGAAGAGGGACCAGCATGGGAGAAGATGCCAGCTTGAGAGGGAGAAGAGCGTGAATCTGTGAGTCAGGAGGAGGTTGCCCTACAGGAATGATGACTCCAAGAGCTTTGTAAGATCTGGTAAGCATTAGAAACTTCCACGTCATTGTCCTTTCGTTTAAACCCCATTTCCCCATAATGAGAAACACAATACTGAAGACAGTAAGGGGCCATGGCTTGTTTTCAGGGGAAGAAGGAAGGCAATGCTGAAGAGATGCTATTCCACTGTGCCCAGTCTTAGAGAAGTGTGAGGGCGAGGTGAGGCAAAATCTTTATCGATTAGGGCTGAAGTTCTTGCCCGGGGGAAGCAAGGAAGGTCACAGGACAAACTGCTCTTTCTATCAAGCAGCAAATAATGCAGGTGAGGAGAAGACTCAGACATGGCAAATTCAAGAACACGTCATTCCTGGGATTAAACTCTTCCAAAGGCTTCCAGTTCACTCTAAGTCCAAGTTCTTACAGCTTCCTTTTGGCCTCAACACCCTCACCTATTCTCTTTTCCTCCTCACTCATTCTGTTCGACCTCACTGGCTTCCTTGCTCCTTAAACACCCCAGGCACCTCCCCACCTCAGGGCCTTTGTACTTGCTGTTCCTTCTGCCTGGAAGGAATGCTCTTCCCACCTGGCTTGGTTCTTTACCTCTTTCAGATTTGGGGTTAAATGTCACCTTCTCAGGGAAGCCAAACTTGACCACACTGTTTAAAATTTCATCCTCCTTCCCCTCCCCAGTACTTCTGCCTACTTTAAGAGAGTTTGGAGAAAGTCCATGGTCTTGGGCTAGGGCTCTCCATTTCCTATGCTCAGCCCCAGGGACTCCAACTGGAAAATCATCGCTGGGGGTGGCCCAGATTGAATTTTCCTTGGTTCGGACCTTATTATCTCTTAGAATCCAACCCCTGCCATTTTCCCACTGCTCAGAGCTAAGCCATCACTCACCACAGAGTAAAACAGCAGAAAAGAGCAATTATTATGCTGTGCAGCAGACCTTTGACTCAGATTAACATCATTGCCTCTTGATTTGATCTTTTTATTTTTCTCTAAACACTTAGGGCATTTTGATTGCAAGCCAGATTCATCTCTGGTGAAAAGTAATATTTTGAAAAACCAGGACTTACTTGATAGTACATGTTTTAAGACATTTTAAGCTGATAAACAGCTAATTGGTTCTGCTGTCCTGTGATTTGCAAAGGGTCAAAATGATTTGTTGTAAATATGCATCTGTATTAACTGCTCAATGCCAGAATCAATTTCCACAGGTGACAGTAGAATTTTGTAATAGATGAGGTGATGGAAGGCACCTCAACAGTTACCCGTGAGTTTCTGAATCACTTTAATTTAGCAGGTAGGTATTATTGTGTTCCAAGGCAGCTATGCATGATACTGAATACCATATGCTGTGGAATACAGAGTGGTGGAAATTCCACTTCCTAAACAATGCAGGTATCCAAATATATACAGAATCCGAAGCACAAAGGATAGAAACAGTGCCTGCCAGATCTGTGCACAATATATCCCACACAACATGTATTTTCTTTTTTCCTTCCCCAAGTTTGCACCCAGGGTATTGAGGGAATTTTTAACTGAGACTGTTAAACTACTCTGGTTCATTTCTGAGGGGGAAAAAAAAGTGATGGACAAACAATGTTGAGATCTTCAAGTCATACTTGCTCAAAATACAGGCTGCTGAATTACCATCCATTGTGGCAGGGATTATAGGATAAATTATTTTAAAAGTAGTTTGTAAGCACATAATGGCAGAACAATGATGGTTAGGGATTAGCACGGATTCACTAAGAGAAGCTCAAGGTAATTAAATTACCTGCTCACAAGCAATAAATTCAACGTATATTTCTTAAGAATCGACTATGTGCCAGGCTCTTGTTCTAGATTAGTGGTTCAGGGAAATGTGGCGGATAAAGAGTATTTGGATGGCAAAACATATGTGATAGTAGTTCTTACAACATGCAGGTTAAAATGTGGATAGATGGTGTTAAGTCATGCTGCCCCGAGCTCATCTCAGCTGCCCGTTTCTAGCCTACTCAGGCCCAAGGTCACTAAGAACCAGACGTGGTGGTACACTCGTCTATTCCGTGTCTCGTGTGGGTTGGGTGCTCTTCCAAGATGTTTTTGGCCTTGGCTGCTGCATGAGAATCAGGCTGCAGAGCCCTAAGTGTGAGAATTATCCAACCCAGAAAACTTGACTCCTGCCTGACACAGAGTATAAAGCTCAAAGAAGTCAAATGAATGATGTACCCAAGTCTAGTCCTCAGGAAGTGGGACAGCCACGAACATAATGGCACCCTCAAGTCTGCAAACACCCCAAATCCAATGTAGAAGACGCAAGAATCTCCAATAGTCTGCTCACCTGCGTCTAGTTAGACTCTGGAAAAGAAACACTGTTCTTCCAAATGATTGGTGTTGCCTTTTACTTTTTATTTACATTTGATCCAGAGGTGGTGTTTCTTCACAACCTACTGCTGTAACGTCTAAATCTTGCTAGCTTTACCATATCTGTTCCTTGACCTTGCTTTCTGGATGTGGAATAAAAATTGACAAAGGCTGGGTTAATTATTTTTCACAATAGTTCCAGTCGTTGAATGGTTCAGAGCCGGTGACTGACATCAAACTCTCCTGGATATAGGAGTGGGCAGGTTGGAAAAACCCAGCCCACCAGCCCTGGGCAGTGCAGTGTGTGGTGATTAAGGTGAAGCTTCTGGTTCAAGTCCAGCCCTGCCACCACCTAGCAGGTGATCTTTAATTCTCTAAGCCTCAGTCTCCTTATTGGTGGAACAGCCCTGCTAGTTGTACACTGGGCTATTATGAGAATCAGTTGCATCTCTTTATACTAGTGTTTATCCAAGCAAGTAGAGTACAGTAATGAAAGACGGCATAGGGCAGGGTTGGAAACCCAGCTCTGCCTCTTACTAACTACACGCCCTCTGCGTCCCCGTTCCTTCATCTGTAAAATGGGGATAATAATAATGTCTACCTTATGAATAAGGCACAAGGAGTAAATGACGTTTGTCGAGTGCTCACGTAGAACAGTGCTTGGCATAGAGTATGTGTCTGTTAAATAAATAAATGCTCAGGAGTTAGCCCAGAAATGAACGTGCAATCTGCCCCAGTAATTGTAGCATGGCACACAGAAGGTGTTCATTAAGTGTCAGCTAGTTATTATTTTACTATTTCCTTGGCACCTCTTCCTCGGGTTCTCATGACCCATTCTCTCTTTCTGCAGCTTCCTTAGATGCAACCCCCAGGATCCATATTATCATCTCACCTGCTTACCGATCCCAGGAGGAAGGGCAGATCTACCCTGGAAGCAGGCCCTCTTGTGCAAACCCAGGAAGTAGCCCACAGATGATGTAAGGAACTTACTTGTAAGGAACTGTCTTAAGCCAGAGAGCTTCTAGTGCCAGACTTTTCTGTTCATCTGCATTATTTTAGAGCAAGCCTCAGTAGACCATCAAAATGGTATTTAAATCCTGAATTCTTTCTCCTCCTTCATCTCTGTTTTTGTTTCTAGTTTTCTTTTTTTTTTCTTTTCAGTTTTCACAGGTTCCTCTCTTCCTTGCCCCATAATGTTAATGTTACTTAGGGTTCTGTCAGTTTCCCTCTTTGTGGTCATTGGGGTTTCTGTGGCACTTCTTGTGTGCTTCCACGTCTTCAATTACCATCTATGCTTGGATGATCCTAAGTGTCAACCCAGGTTTCATCTCTGTCCTAAACTCTGTATTAGTGATTCTTAACACTTATGGAGGATGAGACTCTTTCTATAAAAGTGCCCGTTCACATCATATTTTTCATGAAGTTTCACAATCATATGAACCTCATCTGTGGAACTATATGGATGAGTACCTCTGAGTAGACTCCCAATACCAGCCGCCTGTTGTGGACCTCAATTTCTTCACCCTCACCCACCCCGTAACCATGTCTGATAGAGTTTACCTTCAATCTGTCTCTAGGGTCTTTTTTTTTTTCATTGTCATCAGAACACAGGTTACCAAAGCTTTCTTCTCTTGTCTACCCCAACAGATATTGTTCCCTGTGTACCTAGCCAGGGGCTGCCTTCCCTAGAGACCATCAGAGGGGAAGATCTCATTGACTTTCTTTCAACCTCTCCATGGCTCAGAAAGAGGACAAGGACTGTCTGGGCAAAGAACTAAGTGAGAGTTCTTCAGGAAAGAAAAGAGAACCCAACAGAATACCTGATCTGAAGAGTCTATGATAAAGGCAAAAGGTATAAGAAAAAAAGAAAGCAATTCAACATTCTTGGGAAAACAAAGGGTACTTCTAGAAATAAAATGTTATTATCGATTCCTGCAATGAGATATAGCAGGGATTGGCTAACTTTACTTTTTCTGTAAAGGGCCAGACAGTAAATATTTTAGCCTTTGCAGATCAAGTAGCAAAATCAAGGATACTATGTAGATATTAATACAACAGTAGAGAAAACAAATTTCCATAGTTTTTAAATTGACAACATTCAGAATTATAGATGCTGAAATTTGAATTTCTTATCATTTTTATGTGTCATGAAATACTTTGAGATGTTATTTAATTTTTTCTACCATTTGAAAACGTACAATGTATTCTCAGCTTGTGGGTTGCACAAAAACAGGCAATGGGCCAAATCTGGCCAATGGACTGTAGTTTGCCAACCCCTGAGAGGTAATTACCTATCACAGTGCACACACATCATTAAATTTTCAACTTTTAGAATTTTAGAGACAAAGCATGATGACATATATCCGTTTATTGATAAGTCTCAACTAAGTGGTATATAAACAGGCACTTGTTTTATTTTGGCTTTCAGCTGTGTTATGTCCAATCCCTCATTTTCTTAATGATATCTTGGGCCGATTTCATAACTTTACAGTCACTTTTGGTTGTTAAAACTTCCAATTGCATATCTGATTGCAAAGCTGTATCCCTACTCCTCCCTCTTTTATTTTATTTTTCTCACTGTATTTATTTATTTATTACTCCTCCCTCTCTTAGAAGGGAATACCTTTAATATGTTGTGGCAGAGAACAAGAAGGAAAAAAAAGGCCAGAAGTGCCGCTTCACTTAGCTGGGTGAGGTTGCAAACCGTTACTGTTCATTGCTACTGTTCCTCCAGCTGACGTTAATGGTCAGTTTCTCTGCACACAGGAGTCTATATGTTGACTTTCCGCTGGAGGCACATGCATTTGTTATTGGAGGGCCCTGTGGGGTCTTCCCACTGCAACTTCCTTCCTGATGTGAGGTGCCTGAGTCTGGTCAGTCTTTTCCATCCCACCTTGGCTCCCATCACCGGCAACCCACAGCCCCCATGCTGCTGGGTCTGCAGTTGGCCCATACAGTACCTGTGAACATTTTTACAGGCTCTCCTCCCTTTGGGTGGACTCAGTTCTGGACCAACATGCATGGTTTGGGAAGCGGAGCATGAGCTGATTCTCAGCCCCTGCTTGACCCCTAGGCCAGGTAGCTCTGTGCAAGATAACACCTTCATGGGCTTCCCTGGTGGCGCAGTGGTTGGGAGTCCACCTGCCGATGCAGGGGACACGGGTTCGTGCCCCGGTCCGGGAAGATCCCACATGCCGCGGAGCGGCTGGGCCCGTGAGCCATGGCCGCTGAGCCTGCACGTCCGGAGCCTGTGCTCCGCGGCGGGAGAGGCCACAACAGTGAGAGGCCCGCGTACCGCAAAAAAAAAAAAAAAAAAAGACAACACCTTCATGAACATCATGTAGCCCTGTCTAGGGTCTTCTTGCCTAACAGGCTGCTCTCTTGGGTGGGATACTGACAAAATGGCTCAAGCTCTCAAGTATCCACCATAGATCCACTCAACTCAGAGACCTCTCCATTCTAAACAGGCAGACCTGCTGCCATGCCTTCTCTCAGCCCTGGTCTTGCCTCCCAGCTTCCTTGCTGAAATATGCACATGAGAAGATGAGCAGTTGTGCTGCCTAAGCTAATATCCAATCCAGGAATGAGATGCCAGTCTCTCTTTTTTCCAGCCACCCTCAATCTTTATGAATGATTCTTCTTGGAGCCACAGGTAAACTCACTGAGGAACTATAAGTAGTGGAAGAAAGGGTAGTGGTATAAGAAAGTGGACTTATCATTTGTCTTAGCAAATGGATCTTGTCTAAAATGCATGAATCAAGGACTACTGGTCAACATATTATTTAGAGGTATGAGGGAATGAAGGAACCACAAGACACAACTAAGAACTAAGGCAGAAAGAGATGAAAGTGCTTGCTACTTTTGCTTCCTCGTTGTATAGGTAAGGAAACTCATGCTCAGAGGTTTAGCAATTTCCAAAGTCTTGTAGACAGTAAATGGCAGATTCAGGTAAGAACCCAGTTCCACCTGACCTCAAAGCCCATCCTACTATCTGATATTCTTTGTGGCCGCACATAAATTGTTAAAGGCCCATTTGCTCCTACACTGAAAAAGTAGACTCTGGCAGGGTCATGGGATGAAGGAAAAGGAAAACGACCTTGGAGTTTTGTAGGCTTTTTTTAACCTTAGAAACCCACATGTCGGAGTATAATGTTCAAATCGTTAAAAACATAATTCTCATAAAATACACAGCGAGCTTATGTCAAGTTTTATTCATCAGTGAGGGAACCAGCAGAATGACAAAGCTGGCTCAAAGGAAGATGTTATGTACTTTTTTTTCAAAGAAAAAAATCTGAGGGTCTTCCCTGGTGAGTCAGTGGTTAAGAATCCATCTGCCAATGCAGGGGACATGGGTTCGAGCCCTGGTCCAGAAAGATCCTACATGCCGCGGAGCAACTAAGCCCATGCGCCACAACTAATGAGTCTGCGCTCTAGAGCCTGCAAGCCACAACTGCTGAGCCCGTGTGCCACAACTACTGAAGCCCGCGCTCCTAGAGCCCGTGCTCCGCAACAAGAGAAGTCTGAGAAGCCTGCGTACCGCAACGAAGAGTAGCCCCCCACTCGCCACAGCTAGAGAAAGCCCACGCAACAAAGGCCTAACGTAGCCAAAGATAAATAAAATTAAATCTTAAAAAAAAATCTGAAATAATATCGTTATGTTATATGTAAAACTGATTAATGTACTAGAGGGTGAGCAATAGTCCACAACATTTGAGGTTATCTCCTCTAATGAACAGAAATCATTTGTACCTCTACTGAACTAAAAAATATATGTGCATCTTCCCAAGTTTTCGACAAGTAAACATCTAACTATACAACTGGGCCTGAATCTATAATAAAAGCTAAGTCAAACAAAGGTACATTCCCCCGGAGAATTAGATGACCACTTAAGTAAGATTGTTAGATACTGCTCTATGACATTAAACATTAAAAGGACACACTCATCTTTTTGCCTGATTCTTGTTTTATTTTTTTCTTGATGTGTGCTGGTTACCCACACCAATCATCCATGCTAATAGCTTACATTAGTCACCCAACCTTGGATTGCCCGTCATTTGCCTTTATTCCAATCCAGAGATAACATCTCAAATAATTAAGCAAAAAAAAAAAAAAAAAGTATTTCCAAGCTATCTACTTTCCAAGATGGGTAGAATCCTAGGGTCAGAAGGCTGGGTTTGAGGTAGAAAAAAGAGGAATGCTTTCCATCAAGGATGACGCAACTAAGAGTAAGATTCAAAACTATTTAACCACAAGTAGGACACAGATGAGCCAATTAGAATGGATCCTTCCATAGGGCTGGAACATGATCGTGATGGCCCTGCTGGGCCAGGTTTTAACCTCTTACTTGGTGGATCTAGTGGATGTTTGAGAGGTTCCATGAAGGGCTTAGGGCTAGTGGTGGGGGTTTGGTGAGGGACTTGGACCAGTTGTTGTTTATCAACAGGGAGGGAAGTATTTCAACATTTTAACAAACTGTATGGCTATACAAACATGTTCTGGCTGAATATTAGTCATGCTCACACCTCAACCTCTGCCACCTTCCCCATCCTGACTTGCCCCCAAACACAGTCATGGTCATCCTGTCTTAAGACTTCAGCCCATTTCTCTCTTCTATCTGCCTCATGGGCTTTAGGGTCAAGGTAGAAGAGTGGAGAGAAAGGAATAAGGAGAAGGTCAGGAGTAGGGAAGAGAGTTAGAGTGTTCTAATGCATTCTGCACCCACGTCCAAGGGAAGGTGCAGCATTAAATCTAGGACAGGGGGAGCAGAAGTGACTACTTGGTACTGTTTCTAAGCTCTAGGGATATAGTAGTGCCCCAAACAGACAAGGATCCCTGTACTTATGGAGTTTATATTCTGCTGGGGGCAGATAGGAGATGTGAAAATTATGAGTTAATATGTGTGAAAGCACCTAGCATGGGCTTGGCACATAGAAAATACTTATGTCCTTATCCCAGCCTTGTCCTCAGCTGCGCCTTTGAAGCTTCCCTGAAGGCTTCTGAACACATAAATAAAGCTGGAACCCCATCTGGCTGAAAAAGTCAACCATCTGGAGATTTGGAAATATGGGGGAATTTCTAATGACTGGCTAATTTTTTTTTCAGTTTTTCAGCCAGATGTTTGATGTCATCCAGGCCCATCTGTAGCAGAAATAGCAGTTTATTGAACCTCTTTTTCATAATTTTAAGTTCCCTGTCCTAAAATCCTAAGTGGGCTTTCTTTTCTTAGTAGGCAACTTTTTAATGAATTGAATAAGTGATTATTGACTAATAAAGAGCAATTCAGGAATCAAAAATGAAAATATCAGAAATTTGGATTTAAAGGGGCTTTTAGATAATTTTCAGGGCTCAAAAGGCAGCCCTAGGGTCAAATTCAGCCATAAAGTGAGTTTGGCTTGGCTGGCACTGCATGTTTAAAAAGTTAAACTAGTTGCCCACATTTTAAAAATCAGGAGATTTAACATCTAGCTTTTTAAAATTTGGAATATTGGGCCAAGTTTGGTATACATTTCCCCAGAGTAAAGATCGACTCAAGCCACACAGTAATTATTTCCGATGTGCCACAGTCCGCACCACTCTCTGTTGCCCACACACTGAGACCAAGTTTCAGTTACCTTATATCTTCTCAAACACACTCTTACTCCTTCCCCCACCCCAACATAACTGAGGTAAGAGGACTGTGAAATGTTTGTTTCACACTTTACATTACCTGCCAAGTCCACAGGGACCTTTGGATTTGTTACTTCCTAATCTTATCTGAAGCTCTCATTTTAGAACTGGGTAAACTGAGGTCCAAAGGAGGAAATAACGTACACAATTCACATAGCTATCAGTGACAGAAATGTGATTAGCACCCAGGGTTCCTTGCTACTAGGCCAGTGGTCTTTCCATGATCTAAACACATCACTTTGATTATAACTAGGACTTCAAGAGGTTTCTTAATGAGAGAATCACATATTGAACATGTTCTCATTCAAATTCACGCACCACCATTGAAAGCACGCAGCAGGTAGGGGCACTGCTTTGTGAATGCCTTGCGTGCTTTCCAGCTAACGAGTCAGGCATTCGTTCTGGCTTCTCATTGTGGGTGTCTCTACATAGGTCGATTGTGTTTTCATTCAAAGAGTGTCCTTTGCTGCCTCTGAGTTTTTGCCTGTCTGGTGGCTCCTGCCCCCCTGCAGAGGCTGCACAGGCATGCTGAGTGTTCTGGGATCTGGGACTTCTGAATGGAAAAACCCATGTGTCAGGGCATTCTCACAAGCTAATATTTGTACCAGTAGCAACCTATCCACTAGTGCATGAATTAATGCTCCCTAGCAAGTGTTCAGTGAAGCAACATGGCTTAGGTGAAGTAGTGTCTGCTGAGTGTAGGTATGTGACCTTGGGCAAGTTACATAACTTCTCCTGGCCTCAGTTTTCTCATCTGTAAAATGAGGCTAATACTTTTACCTGCATCATTGAACGCCTTTGAAGATGAAAGTTATTTTTTCAAAATTCTTAGCACAATCCTAGCACATAATAAGTGCTAAATATAAATGACTTTCTGGTGAGTTATAGAAATGAAAACTGGAAATATCTCTTCTCTCACTTGAGAGACGTGATCCTTCCTAACACACATGGTCATTCCCAGACCCATTGTAAATGCTCAGCATGTGTTGCCTTTAATATTGTAATTGCTTGGAGGAATTTTAGAAAATTAAGATTCCAAGTGATCCACCACTGACCCATGGAGGCAAAGAACCTAGTTGTGGGGGCCTGATAATCTATTTTTTAAATCTCCCCATATGATTCTGTTGACTAGTTAAGACTGGAAACAACTGATGTAGTTTTCTTATACTTGAATATCTTTGGTGGTAGACAACTCATAACTTCTGAAAGCTCCCCATGCCATATTAGATAGTTACTTATATTGAGGTAAACCCTGTTTTCCTTCTAGCTACCACTTCTAAGCCCTTGAGGCCACATAGAACATTTTGAATCTTTTTCCATATGACGGCCCCTCAGATAGTTGCAGACAGCTGTCATGATCCCTTTGGAGCATTCTCTTCTTTGTATGAAATAGCCACATTTTCCTCATGACTCTTAAAAAAGTATGGATGCCCGCCCCCCACCGCCCCAGTTATCCTTTAACACTTAAAGGACCAGAAAAATGAGGATGCTAAGGCTTTGGGAGACAGGACTACTGAGCAGGAGATGCTGTACACCTTCATTCCAGCAGAGGATGGATGCTGCCTACTGCATGTGTCTTCCATGCAGAAAAGCAGAGGGTTCCTGCAAATTCCTTGAACACTTGATATGTTCATTACATGAGGGAAAATCTTGGCTTCAGATTTCAGCCAGGCCTATCTAGGTGTTGAGTATATGGGTGTACACATAGCTAAAATTTTATTGTGATTCATTAAAGTTTATGCATCTTACTGTATTAATACTTCGAAATGTAAAAAAAAAAAAAAAATAGCTGGGCCAAATTGCATGGAGACTGCAGGAAATTTTCTCAGAAGAATTCACCTGACCAAGAACATACCTTAGATTAATCTAATTTCTTCTTGATTCAAATTCTCACTTCTCCCACTAAGCCCACAGAATACCTGGGTGGGGTTCCAATTCCTTGTACAAACTGTGGGTGTAGGAGATGATGTTGGAGAAAAGAGAAACCATCAGTTGAGAAATTCTGAGCAAGGATTCAGGAATTTCAGGCCCTAAGAGGGGAGGTCAAAATTGGTGATTAGTTTTGAATTCCCAGGTTTAGGTCAAGGGGGCAGAAGAACTGGGAATAACTGACACTTGATCTACGTATGTGCCATTTCTGGATTGGGAGGCACCTCAGATTTTTTATGCCAACCCTGGAACCATGTAAGCATCGAAACATCCACCAAATCTCAACTTTATAAATGATGACTCAATTCTTTATTGTTAACATAGGAAAGGGAATTATGATATTTCCTTAAGGTAACTGACTTCACCATATCTGAGCACAAATAATCACAGATATTAGATTTTTGTCAATGTTTAGAAAAGAATTTCCATCACTACCTTGTATACAATGAGAGCTTTGCATAGTGCTAATTCATGACCACCTATTCCAAATTAATTATTTACCAGACTAATATACTGAGGGTTGGATGGGTAAATGTCTTAGCCAAGGTCACACAGATAGTTTGCAGCATTACCCAGGTCTTCAGACATCAAATACAGTAATCCTTGTTGCATTTAAAGTAGTCCTTTCCTACCTGGGCTTCCCACCAGTTGCAAATTTGCAATGGAAAGAGAATCAACTCTAGTAGTGCTACAGTCAGGAGAGCAGTTGTTCAGAGTGTCAGAACATGGGAGGAAGGCCAGGCAGTGATGCAACATTACACTAGCAAGTGATGTAATAGCATGATTTCCTAAGCAATTTACATAAATGCAACTTCTCAAGAAGCCCTGACGAATGCCAGCCAGTAGGAATGCAGGCATGGAGAACCAATGGCAGGCAGGGGAGGAGAGCACATAGGAAACACAGATTTCCTTGCTCATCACTATGACAAGCTTCACAGATCCCTCAGAAGCCTGAGAAAACTCCCTTCTGCCCCTCTAATCCAGGGCCTTCCCTCAGGCACATAGGCTCTAAAGAGATCTGGTTTCCTTCTCTATTTTTCTGTTTACTCCTACTGACATGCAGGCATTGCCCAATGATGCTAGGAGTGACTCCTGGTGTACTGGAAGCAAGTTTAGTAGTGAGACAGGCTACCTAAGAGCTTGACATTCTAAAATTGGTCTGTCCTCTTCATTATAATTTAGAATGAATCCTCAATTTTTTGAATGAGAAGTGGTATGCTGTGATTCTCAGAGAATCAATCTTATGCAAATGTCATAGAGATATATTTGTTGGGTTTGCAGATGCTTTAGGAAAGAAGACAGGTGGACACCAAATACCAAGACTTCAGTTTTGGTTTTTCATCCCAAATGGAGATGTATTAATAAGTGTGTGTGTGTGTGTGTGTGTGTTTAGAGGTTCATATGTGTTAGTCTGGAACTTGTTGGCAATGGAAGTTCATGAAAATATCTAGTTAGACCAAACTCAGAAGAAACTGATAAGACTATGTTGAGAAGGAAATAGCGCAGAGTGTGCCAGGCTAGGTCAGAATCTCTCTCTCTCTCTCTCTCTCTCTCTCTCTCCCCCCTCCCCCTTCCCTCCTTTTCTCTTCCTTCACCTCTCCCCCACTGAAATGCAACTTAAGCAGAGCCAAAGACCCCATCTCAAGCCAGAGATCAAAGCAAAGCAGTTCACAATATACCCAGAGATTTTAGATTTGAAGACATTTTCTCCACTGCAGAAGCTGCCTAGAGTGCCACAAAATCTCATCTCATGAAGCTTATACCAAAAACAATCAACAAGACCCAACCCTTTTATCCCACACAGGATTAGTCTTGCTTGGAACAATCTGGACGTCTGCACATTCTCGGCAATAATTTGAACTATCTCTCTTTCCCCATCACTGCCTCCATCTCCCCAACGACACATTGGAATAGCAGAATATCAGAAACTGGATTATTTAGGGCCATTGAGAGGAATTTGTAAATACCTTCTAGGCAGCAGGTCCTCCACAGCCCTGAATGGGTCATTACTTCTTCATTCTTCCTGCTGGTTTCATTATCACTTGTAGATTTAGTCCTGCACACACCTCTGGAATATAACCAGTAGTCCGTGCCCACTGCAATGGTCATTAAACTAAAAGCTGCGAAGGCTCCCACAGTAGTGATCAACATCTGGATTCCTCTGTCACACATCCTCATACTTCTTCATGGTACTCTAGATGGCTGGGGGTTGGAGAGGGAGGTTCAATGCCAGAGGGGAAAATCGCTCTGCAGCTGGGTAACCTAGGACAGGCCCTTCCAAAAATTCAGGTCTCCTTGTGTCAGCATCCACAGGGACTTTGGGAAAGCTGGGATTTCCTGTCTGGAGCTCTCTCCAGTTCCCTGGGTCGCCTATGGCCCTCGGAAGGGTGCAGGCTCCAGGAGGTTGGTCCACATCACTGCTGCCTTCTGAGGGTCCCTGGGTTCCTTTCATTCCTCAGGAGCTTGGTGAGCATGAGGGTCCGTGCAGGGCATGGCTCTGGAGCCTGGAGCTGCCAGCTCGGTTTGAGATGCGCCTGGTTCCTCACAGCCCCGGGAGACTCAAGGCAAAGAAATCCAGAGAGGTCTGTGTGTGTGTGTGTGTGTGTGTGCGTGCGTGCGTGTGTGTGCGAGCGCGTGTGCTGGGGGTGAGGGCGGATGGCAAAAAATAGCGCTGCTGGGAGGCGAGTCTCTGAGAAGAGTGTTCATTGCTTCCCCAGCCTCCCAGGAAAGCTCTCCGCCAGCTCCCGACACCCCCGCTCAAACTGGAGAAAAGACAGTCCCGGGGCGGGGGCCGAGAGGTTGCATTGGAGGGCAAAGGTCTGCGGTGCTGAAGGGACAGCTCCCCGCCTGTTGCCCCGCCTCCGCCTTCTTAACGCCCAGTTTTAAGCCCGTGGTGCTGAAGGGACAGCTCCTCCGCTGCGGCTGCACCCTCCGCCTTTCCAGCGCCCGGGCTAGAGACCTGGGGTACTGAAGGGTCTGTCTTCTCCCCGCCCTTCCCAGGCCAGCCAGCCTGCTCGGCTCTGCCTAGTCAACCCACGCTCCGCGCAAAGTTTCGGGAGACCAGGGCAGTCAGCGCCCCGGCTCCGTAGCGCTGCAGCACGACCCTGATCCTCCTCTCCCGCTCCCGGAAGGGTTAAGGAAAGGGGAAAGGGAAAGGAGCCCGCAGCGCACTCTGGCGCTCTCGCCGCCCCCACCCGACGCGGCATTCCCCCCCACCCCCCCACCCCCAAGGAGCCAGGCAAGTTTGCCTTTTGCTGCGGGCGCCGCTGGAGCCCATCGGGGAAGACCGAGTCTTCTTAAAGGGGCCAGCGATTCCGGGCGACGGTTCTATGGCTCACTTGGGCGGGCAAAAAGTGTTGTCATAGGCACATCTGTGGATAGTCTGTCTCAATTTGGTTCCCCAGAAAACAAACCAATATGTCTACCCTCCTTTCTCTGGAGCTCTGGTTTACACTGGAGACAACGTGCTCAGACCAGACCCGGAACTGTTCATATACATATGATCATGTATTACTAAAAGACAGAAGGAGCTAGAAGTGTGTAGACTCTCTTATATACATATTAGGGATTTGGGCCGAGGGGGTGTGAGATTGTGGTCTCTGAAAACACATATATTTTAACAACCCTACATTTTGGGGTTGGCAGTGGTGATGGATTCAAGGAGGGAGAGTCGCTGAAAATGTCAGATTCTCTTCAAAGGTCCCTGGGATGTCCATTTGTTAACATCCTTGTCTAAGTTAGACCAGGAGGCAGGTGAAGTTGGGTTTGCTTTCCTTGTTAGTCCAAAGTGCAAATGTCAGTTCATACCTGAAAGCTAGTGAGATGCTTCCTTAGAAATAGCCAATGTTGCAATGTTGCAAAGGATCAGCATTTAATTTAACTAGCTTTTTGTTACTATGTATTCTGAGCACACCTAATACACTAAGGACAGTCCACAGAATGCCCTCATTATTTTCTTTCCTTTGGCATGATGGTACAGATACCCAGAGGTCAGGTGTTTGGAATTGAGGCTGCTTGGATTGTTCCTGCCGTCCCCGAGATGTGTTCATAACCAACTGTCATATTTGAATGTTATTTAACTGGACAAAAAAGATAATGGTGCCATCTCTGGCTCTCCATCTGAGAGCTTCTATCTAGGTGAATGAGTTAGCAGCAATGCATGGAAGAGTTCTCAAATGCAGCTCACAACTGCTTGGTGACTCTGCTACTTTTTACTTTTTTTTTTTTTTTTTTTGGTTTGTTTTTGGTCTCAAGTTCACTTAAAGGCTTGGTTCTTGGTGTTAGATATACCTGCGCAGGCATGTGTATGTTTGAATATATAGTCATCATGTGACTGTGTTTGAATGTTTACCTGTGCCGTGTTCAATTTAGTTATGAGTTCTGAATGACTGGGAATTTGTTGTAGAAGTAAAGCAGGTATGTAAAGATATGTCTGTACCTGCTTGCAGTTTGCTGCAAGCAAACTGCAGTAAGCCTGTTTGCTGCAAATGCATAGCTGTGTGCATTTGTGGGCAGGAAATAGAAATACTGAAATTTTGCCACATAACCAAAATAGAACAGATAAACTTGGGGCCAAGACCACAGCTAGTCATATCCCAGAAGAATGATAGGAGGTAATGGGGGAAGATGTACAAGGCCTTCTGTAAGTTACTTATTGTTTTTTCTTTCCTGAAAAGAAAAATTGCTTCTCAGTAAATATCCTTTTTTAAAAAAAAAAAAAAAAAAAGGAAAAAGCCATATGTAACATGGAGGTGAAGCTGGTCTTTCCTGAGAAGGGTTACTAAATTAGTGAAATTTTCTTTCCCCATCTCTAACTTAAATAACATGAAGTAATTAATAATGACCAAAGCAGCTGTTCCAGGATCTGTTTGTTTCTTCTCTTCTTCTGATAAGAGTGAGAAAGGTCTTTTCCCAAAACAAGATCGTGTGATTGGAAAGTCAATGGGCTTTGGGCTTTGGAAGAGTGTATTCCAATCACTCCATTCACCAGATGCACAGTAAAACAAAAGCAGCCCCCACTCTATCTCCTTGGTCTGTAATATAAGCCCAGGTAGACAAGGTATGGTTCCCAGAAGGTCCAGAAGAAAGGAATCAGGTATCCAGGTAGACAGTGTGGGGTTGGGGAGAAGGGACAGGAACTCAGGCAGTTGAAGGGGACAGTCATGGGTCAGGATGTGAACAATTTTTCTGAAGGAGAGAAAGGGATCAACATAACAAGAATGAAACTTTATACTGAGCCTCTGGCTTGGATTGGCAGGATTATCCTTTACAACCCCTGCCCAGGGCCAAAGCTGATCACAGAGAATGGGAAGACCTGAACCTGCATCTGGAGAGAGTCAGAACACCTGACTGGAGTGGGAGTGCAGAGACAGGGAAGCCGTCAGTTAGTTCCTGATGATGCCTCCCCAGTTACTAGGGGGTGACCTCATCCTTTCATTCAATTGAATGTGTGGGTGTGTGTACATGTGTGCGTAGAATAGACGTCTAAGCCTAGATGTAATTGCTCATTTTCACCACTAGAGGGCTCTTTCACCAGATCCATAAGGGACCCAAGAGATTGAAAGCACATCTTTCCTTATAATGATGGAGCCAGGCTCTTTCTCTGTGTTTGCAGATGACCTTCTTTGATCCTACTAATGGTGCAGGAGACTGGGAGGCACTTAAGCAGTTTGAAACTGATGTTTGATTCTCTTATTAAGGCTACTTTCCACCCCTCCTCCATTGGATTCTTAGGTAGTAGAGTAGCTGGCAAGGTGGATTTGTGCTTTTTTCTGTTCATCCTCTCATAGGTCGGAACTACCCTCACGTCAGAAGGAGTCAGTGCCCCTGAAAGTGGCTGTGTCATTTAGGAAGGAGTACCGGCAGCTGATTCAATTCAATAAATGCTCTGTGTGAGTGCCTACTATGTACAAAGCATTCTGCTTAGCAGTTTGGAGAATACACAGATATAGTTCCTACCCTCCAAGGAGCCCATTACATAGTAGGGGATATTTTGTTAGTACATTTTGGCTGTAAATAGCGGAAACTCACTGGAGCTAGTTTAAGAAATTGGGGTTTTGGTATAAGGATGTGGTGCTGTTTCAAGAAACCTTCAAGCAAAGTCCTCAGCAAGGAGCTGAAACAAGGGGAAAAAAGCCATCAGGAGTCTTGACAGTCACTCTATTTTTCATCTCTGCCTTTTTCCATATTTTTAGTTGAAAAAGATTGTTTTGCCTTCTCTACTTGTTGATCTTCAAGATGGAAGCTAGATTTTGAGGTTTTATGTCTCCTCTATCCAAGAGATCCACCCAGATTCAACTGGGCAGTTTTAGCCTCAATTTAAAATTTCCAGGGGAGACAAACTGATTGTGTCATGTGCCACTTCCTGGCCCATACTGCTGTGGTCATAGAGATAGGGTCGTGTAGTATATACATGGCTGTTGGGACCAGCCTCTGTGAGTTGAGGGAGGGAGAACAGTTCTCAAAGTAGGAGGAATGTTCGAGACATCTCAGAAGACTGCTATGGAAAGTCTATGTGATTCACTTTTGGAGCCACTCTGATGATGCCCAGGGACTCAGCAGTAAAACATGATCATGAATGAGAGACCACGTGGGAGGGCTCTGAAGAGACTGGAGTCTCTGCTAGAGGTAGAACTGGGCTGGGAACCAGCTTCACCTTTGTCTATGCTCTTCTTCCAAGGAACATAAGTTGAAAGAGAAAAACTCTTCTGCTGTAAAGTCACCCACATGAGTGTAAGTTAAGGAGATGGTGAAGACCAAGCAGACACAGACCGAGGGTGTACTGTTTGCCATCCCGTAATTCCCCCTTGACTGTGTTCTCACACAGTCTAGTTATTAGCTTTCTACTCTTAGACTCAACCTATAGAAAAAGCATTGAAAATGAAATATGGTTATAAAACATATCCTCATCTTATTACTTAAAATTTAGCCTTACTGAATTTCTTTCAGTAACCGAAATCCCCTATTCTCCCTGTCACACCCAAATACTTGAAAGTTAGGTCCCTACTGTCTACAACAGTGATAGGAGTTGGATGGTTGAAGGAGGGGAGGAATGGTAGGAATGCAACATCCCGATATTACAAAGACAACAGCCAAGAGATACTGTCTATAGTCGATGAAAGCACTAGAGGCTTGTTATTGAAAGTTACAAAGATAACCAGTAGAGGAACCATAAATATCCAACAACTGTATTTGGAGTGAAATAAGTTAAACTAAGACAGAAATGGCTAACTGAGGTAACTTTTGGGGAGAGGGGCTGGAGTGGGATGAGGAACTGCTTTTCATGACAGTCCCTTTGATCCTATTTGATTTTTTAAAAAATCTTGTGCATATATACTTTGATAAATGTTTAAAGTCAATTAAAAAATAAATGAAAACAGTAAGCAACATGCCACCTGTCCATCTTTCCAGCCACCTCCTGCCTTATCAGTATAGAAATGCCAGGCGTTTCCTGTGATTCATCCATCCATTCCCTGTGCCTGGAATGCTCTCCCCTGAGATATCCTTCTCATAAGAAAACATTTATTTTGAAATAATTTTGAATTTACCCAGATGTTCTTTCTCATGATTCAATCCCTCGCTTCATTCATATCTCGGCTCAAATGTCGCCTTCTCAGAGAATCCTTCTTTAACCGCTCTAAAATAACACCTCGGACTTCTCTCTGTCCTCTCCCTCTTCTTTGCTTTTCTCCATAGCATTTATCAATATCTGACATCATCCTATGTACATATATACCTATGTACACATGTATGTATGTGTGCCTGTGTGTTTATTGCCACCTCCCCAACTAGGGCAAGAGAATTCACATCTAAATTACAAGACATTGTTCTTGATCACTTGGAACACTCAGTCTGATGGAGAGAACAGAGATAATTGAACAAATAAGAAAAATTCTAGTAGATGCTGCTAGTATCCCATAGATGCCTGGATCCCCTTTGCTAGGTTGGTGCTAGGTATTTGCAGCACCAACCTTCCCACCCCCTCTGCCAGCCCTTGGTTGCCCCTTCTTGGGAGAATTGCTCTCAGCTGATAGGAGCTGCCTCACCCAAGGGATCCCTCCCGCAAGGGACAGCCTACCGTCAATGAGTGCTGATACAGAGATGCAAAAATCTTCCCTCTTGCCAGAGGCAGGGACAATTCTGTGGTGCAATTTATGCTCCAGAGTCCTCCATGGATCAGGCCAAGGCTAGATCTTACCTGGGACCACATCCTTATTTGACTTTGGCCCCTTCCCCTGTGGTTCTCAAACTTAAGTGTGCATCAGCATCACTTAAAGGGCTGGTTAAACAACAGCTTACTTGTTCCATTCCCAGAGTTTCTAGGCTGGTTCTGGGAGTTTCTCACTTCTAGCAAGGTCCCTGGCAAAGCTAATGCTGCTTGCTCCTCTGGGAGGTCACAGGTAGAGACTCACTGCCCTTCGTTATGCTTGTTCCCATACTCCCTTACAGGTTTTTCCTAAAGATCACTCCTAGAAGTTACATGTACCGGACTCCCTGCCTCAGGCTCTACTTCTAGGGAATGCTACCTAAAATATCATGGAGGTCTGGTAAGTACTCGTGAGGGACAATTCATATCACTGGGGGTGATCAAGAAAGGCTTCACAGAGGAAGTTCCATTTTAACTGAACCCTTAAGGACGAGTAGCCAAGTAAGGATGAGGGAAAACTGTGTTGCAGGCGGTTGGACCAGTACATGCAAAGCCCTGGTACGTGATGAGCTTGAGGGAATGACGGTAGCTTAGTATGGCTGGAGTGTGATGTGGGGTTAGTGTCGCAGATTTTCGTGCTTGCATATTATGTATAGATGAGATGTTTGTCCACGAATACTCTTCCAGAAAATATTCGAAGCTTATTAGATTTTGGAGGAACTATTTTGCCAAATATGACCCAAACTTGGGTAGCAACCTGTGACTATGACACCTCTAAACAGGTAAACCCCTGAAAGATTCTTGAGCCCAAGAGGAAGGCTGTTCTCCCCCAGTTCCACCTCAGATGGATCCAGGGAGAGAGATGGACAAAGAAGAATCTTCCAGAGGGCAGAGAGAAGATGATGGAAAATAATAGATAAGGGAGTTCCTCCTTGCTAGCCAGGAAACTTCTTCCATTCCCAGGGAAGAGAAATTTTGTTATTCCTGCTCAGTTGGGTTGGATAATTTCTATGAACCTGTGGATGCTCTGTGTAGCTCAGTCTCTGCATTTAAAAGAAGCTCTTAATGGTTATCTGGTTCCATCTGCCCAGTTGAATAATGGGTGTGCTGGTAGCAAGTATGTTATCTTTTAGTTTAGACCAAAATAAGACACACCCAGACCTGATGAAGAGGACTACACATTGTTCAGAAAGCTTACCCTCTCAGGGGATGTCTTGGGATTGTTTCCTTTGGGAAAAGGTGAGTGTGTTCTACGTATGGAAAGACTTTTGCTGGCAAAGGGGTGGACTGTTGCAGAGGCTGCTAGTGGCTTCCCTAATGACCTTTATGCATTTCTTTTTAACTAATAAAACTCCAGTTGTAGTTGGGGATGCTCTTTGTCTACTTGAAAGAAAATTACACCTTTCAGTTTTCCGTGAAGAGAATGGTGGCCCTGTCACAAAATTCTGACCAATAAAATGTAATTAAAAGTTGTTTTGTGGACAATAGCCAGAAGGTGCAAACAACCCAAGTGTCCGTCAACCGATGAACGGATAAACTTATGTGTTCTATACATACAATGGAATATTTTTCCGTCAGAAAAAGAAATGAGGTTTGGATACATGCGACAACATGATTGAACCTTGAAGACATTTTGCTTAGCAAAATCAGCCAGACACAAAAGGACAAATATCATATCATTCCACTTATAAGAAGTCTCTAGAATAGGCAGATTCATAGAGACAGAAAGTAGATTAGAGGTTATCAGGGGCCGAGAGGAGAGGGGGATGGAGAGTTATTGCTTAATGGTTAAGGAACTGTTTTGTGTGATGAGAAGTTTTAAAAAGAGAGAGTGGTGATGGTTACCTAACATTGTGGATGAAATTAAATTGTACCCTGAAAATGGCAAATTTTATGTTACATAAATTTTACCACAATTTTTAAAGTGGGGGAAAAAAGAGTTGTGTGTGGTGTGTAAAATCTCCTTCAACGGGGCTGGTGGTCAGACTTTGATAACCCACAGTGTGTTGCCCTTACCTTCTCTTTCTTCCTGCTAGGAACTGGAACTCTGCACCAGAGGTCAACCAGCTGACTTGTTACCATAACATGACAAGCACATTTTTAAGATAGCTGAAAATAAAATAAAATTGGAGAAGCCTGGGTCCCTACTAGCATTATGGAGCCACCATCCAAAGCCAGGATTGATTATCTCCAAAATCATTATTACATGACAAAAATAGACTCCTTAATTTATTTCCCCCCTTTTCAATTTTAGCAGTTGAAAGCGCACTTGACTCTCGACCAATGGAGGGGCTGGGGCGCCACCACTCCACTCAGTCAAAAATCCACGATTAACTTATAGTCTGCCCTCCTACACGTAGATGCAGCTCCTCTGTATCCGACGTTCTGGTTCTGCATCCGCAGATTCCACCAACTGCAAGTCGTATAGTACTGTAGCCTTTACTATTGAAAAAAGTCCCCACGTAAGTGGAACAGTGCCGTTCAAACCCTGTTGCTCAAGAACCAATGGTAATTCCTAATTTGTACAGATGAAGAGAAGTGGAATTAGATAGTCTATTGGTCATGAAGCTTCTTTTTAAAAAATATTTTATTGAAGTATAGTTGATTTACAATGTTATGTTAATTTCTGCTGTATAGCAAAATAATTCAGTTATATATATATGTGTGTGTGTATATATATTCTTTTTCATATCCTTTTCCATTATGGTTTATCACAGGATCTTGAATATAGGTCCCTGTGCTATACAGCAGGACCTTGTTGTTTATCCATCCTGTATAGAATAGTTTGCATCTGCTAATCCCAAACTCCCAGTCCTTCCCTCTCCCACCCCCCGGCCATGAAGCTTCTAGTCAGAGCTGACAGAAACCCAACTCAAAGGGTATACAACAAGCAAAAGCAATCAGTCAGTGCCTGTGATTTAAAAGTACAAAAGTAGATAAGCTCATGAGCAACTGGATCCAGGGCTTCCAACAATGGCATGCAGGATCTGCCTCTCCATCTCAGCCCTGGCTCCATCTCCACCAGCTCCATCTTCAGCCTGGCTCTCTTCTCAAGTACCAAGAACTCCTGTTCTGCATTCTACCAGTTGAGCCACCTTAGAAGAAAGAGGATATGTCTCCATCAAGAGTTACAACAAATGTCTTGGGGATGGTTTCTCATTGACCCATTTGGTTCAGACCTACCTGAGTCAATCGTGGTGGCCAGGAAATGGGATTCACTGACTTTCGGGTCTGTGCTATCATTCTGTCTCCAGACACAGAGGGAGGAAGATCAGCCTTACCGTAATCCGCGTGAACTGAGAGTGGGTAAAGGGCTGATTCTTTGAGGAATTTGAGGGTGATGTTACCAGAGGAAGGAAGAAGAAAATGAGATGTTCACTGTGCACTGCAGATAGGTCGATGCCATATGCCGCAGGGCCTTTTCTCCATGGTAGATCATTCAACAAATATCTATCAAGACCCACTTGTTTACCAGGCCCTGCTGTAGGCATTGAGGATGCAGTAGTGAGCAACACAGATTCCCTGCACCTAAGGAACTTGATGAGGGAGTTACCAAACAAACAAAAAAAATGCAAGTAATGATGAATGCTGTGAAGAAAAGAAAATGAAATCAAGTAATTCGATAGGATAACAGCAGTGTTGGCAATGGAAGAAGGACTGCTTTAGGGAGCACAGTCAAGGAGGGCATTCTGAGGAGGTGATTCTGAGCTGAAAAAAGTCAAAGGTGGAGGAGGAGTTAGCCCGAAGAAGATCTAGGGAAAGTATTCCCAGCGGAAGGATCACCAAGTGCAGAAGCCCTGAAATGAGAATGAATGTGTCCTTGTTGAAGGTCAGAATGGATACTGTGGCAGGAGTCTCGTGAACAAGAGGAAAAATGACAGCCAAGGAGGTCAGGGCGGTAGGCTGGGGCTGGATTACATAGAGCAAGTGTGCCAGGGTAAACAGTTTGGGTATTCTTTAACAACATACAGCCATTGCACAAGTTAAGCAGCAGGGTAACATGACCTGACCTATACTTTGGAAATTTCACTCTAGAAATAGACTCCACCGACAAGAGCGAAAAACCAGGAGCTGAATCAGGAGGCTACTGCATTTGCTTGGGCTAGAGACATGGACGTCCTAGACTAGGGTTGTTAGGGAATATGACTTTTTTCCTGAGGGTGGTGGGGAAGAGTGAGAGGTTTTAGCAGGAAGTGAAGTGATCAGATTTGTAATTTTTTAGTGGTACATCAGAGCCTTGGTTCTGCTCCTCTAATTCTGAACAGATTTGTGGGATAGAAGCTTAAATCTACGGAAACACCAAAAACTGTACTTGGGGCATGGCCGAAAGTATGGGGTTTGGAGTCAGTGAAACCTGGATTCAAGTCCTAATTGCATCACTTGCTGTGTGACCTTGAGAAAATTACCTAATCCTTCTTTGCCTCTCTTTCTTCATAAACAAAATAATAGGACCTATTTCTAAGGTCGATAGGACCTCCTTATCGTATAATGAGGATTACATATGATAATTCACACAAGTGCTTTACACGGTGCCTGACACATATGAAGTCCTCAATAAATGTCAGCTGCAGCTATAAATAAAATGATGCCAAAGAAGCCAGCTCTCTTAATGAGATTTGTTTTAATCTGCCAACTTCAGAATAACAAACAGCTGACTATTACGTGGTCCATCACTTTCCGTAGGACTTGTGCACCAGGAAATCAAAATGACCCAAGAGGCAGTTAGAGATTCAAAAGGTGTCTTTATTGAGAGATGAGATAAACACCTCAATAGTCAACTAAGAGGCTTAAAACCACTTTGGAAACCTTCCTAAATTCAGTAGAACAGGATGTGGTTTAGGGCTTTACCTGTTGGCTTGGAATGTTGGCCAAAGCCCCAAAGCTGAAAACAATAAACATGAAATATTCCCACATCCACAGGCAAAGAGCTGCCAAATGAATCCCCAGGGCTCCCCAGGGCTCCTGCAGTCCTCCCTCGGATAACTTCTGTCCAGATCATATGGACTGAGGATTGGAGTTCAATGAGGTGGGGAAACAGTGAGCCATGAGCCTGGGGGAGGGAGGTGCTTTGGCTCTGGGTGGCTCTTCCCCATCACGTCAAGTGAGAAGAGGTCCAGTCCACTCACTGGTGGGATGAGGGACCTACAAGAAGGGGGACTGACACCTCGCTCCCTGGCTGGTGCTTGCTGAAGTGGCCGCTCTAGGCTGGCACCTGGAACAAATGGTGGGCGGGAGCAAGCACCGAGAGGAGCACTTGAGAGAAACTAAGTGTCATCAGGTGTTTGGAGCATGCACGAACACACGAACATAGAGACTGTGTCTGGTTCCTGCCTGGAGAACCTTGAAGGCAAGAGGCTGGCTAGAGCAGCCCTCGATTATAGGGTGAGGAGAGGGGGCACCAGGAAGGCAGCCTCGACTGCCAGCATTTGGTGTTGCAAAGATGCACACGTACAGTATCCATGTGGATACTGAGGAAATTAGCTCAAACTCTCTCCATGGGGCCATACTCACAAGGGAACAACATCTGAATGCCAACAATGCAGAGGGCATCGGCAGCTGAAAGAGAACCACTGATGGCATCATCTAAGAGAAGTTTGACCTCTTACCCCTCTATCCACCTCACTTCCCCCTCCTCAACCCCAGAGGAACCAGCAACAGGAGAGGAGGGGAAGCAGAGAAGGACATCCCAGTCACCTCCCCCACCTACACGGAGCCCCTCCACTCATGATTGGGCCGGGGCTGGAGAGAAGGAAAGACTTTGAATGCAAGGTTCATATTTTGATTTCAACTGAATTGGACTTTAAAAACCTTTTCATTATGAAAAATTTTCAAACATGCATAAAAGTGGGGAGGATAGTGTAATGAATGAACGAATGCCCTTGTACCCATCACCAACTGCAAGAGTCATTGACCCATGGCCAATCCTGTTTTATCTCTATGTCCTATTAACTGCCCCTCCCCACTGATTTATTTTGAAGCAAGTCCCAGATCTGATATCATTCCTAGATTGGGCTTTTTTTTTGTTGTTGTTTTTTTTTTTGCGGTACGCGGGCCTCTCACTGTTGTGGCCTCTCCCGTTGCAGAGCACAGGCTCTGGACGCGCAGGCTCAGTGGCCATGGCTCACGGGCCCAGCCACTCCGTGGCATGTGGGATCTTCCCGGACCGGGGCACAAACCTGCGTCCCCTGCATTGGCAGGCGGACTCTCAACCACTGCGCCACCAGGGAAGCCCCCTGAGAAAGAGTTTTCAGAATGATTCCAGACAATGGTATAGAGGTCATCTCTTCCTAAATCCTATGTATTTATACATTTCCGGGAGAAACTTGCAAACTGGTATGCCTCACCACCTGAAATTTTACAATTTGCATTGCACTGAATTAAATTGTGGGCCCACATTTCAGCCAGCCATTGGTTGGAGGAGAGTAGCATCTGCCCCCTTCAATGAGGCACGCCTGCTTCATTTTACCGCAGTCTCCAGTCCTCCCTATGATCGTCCACCTGCGTCACTCCTAAGTCACCTGCCTGGTTCCAGTCGGACCTCTGGTTTAAAACAAAACAGAGACATGGAAGTATAGATTCTGACAACTCCCTTCAGTTTTTTTAAACGTATGATCTCATCCATGAAACCAGCTGGGCCCACTGTCATTCTTTGACTAAGTTTTCAACTTTTCCCATGGTTTTGTATCTTACTCAGATCTTTTAATTCTCCTTTCCAAATCAATTTTTTGGCCATATATGTTTTTCTATAATATAATCTATTTCATCCAAATTTTCTAATTTATCAGTATGAGGTTATGCATAATATCTTCTGCATTTTAAGTTTATTTTCCTTAACTGTAATTCTGATTTCTCTTACTCCTAATGGCACCTGTCTTTCTTCCTCTCCTTGATTAGATTAACTAAAAAAGTATTTCTTTTTTATTGATTCCCAACATCACCAAAGAGCTGCTTTTAAATTTTGTCTCATCCATATCATACTGAGTATAAATATTTTAAAGTTTCAAATATATGGATGGCAGCCCTCCATAATTGTCAGCACAGATAAGACTTTACCCCTCGTCTTTAAAAACTAAAACATACGACACAAATGAATTTATCTATGAAACAGAAACAGACTCATAGACATAGAGAACAGACTTGTGGCTGTCAAGGGGGCAGGAGTTTGGGGGAGGGATGGATTGGGAGTTTAGGACTAGCAGATGAAAACTATTATATATAGAATAGATAAACAACAAGGTCCTATTGTATAGCACAGGAAACTATGTTCAATATCCTGTGATAAACCATAATGGAAAAGAATATGAAAGAGAATGTGTATATATGTGTATAACTGAATCACTCTGCTGTATAGCAGAAATTAACACAACACTGTAAATCAACTATACTTCAATAAAATAAAATTTTAAATACATAAATATATATAGCATATGTATGTATATATGTATATACATATATATGTTTAAATATATATATTTAAATATACATATAGGAGAAAGGAGGAGCAGATAAACATTAGATGCCTGTAATCAAGTGATCAAGTTGCCTTCTTAACCAGAACTTTGTCTAGATTTTTTATTAGTTTTAATAAACTTTTAAATTACTTTATACTCTTTAATCAATCTGGAATTTACATTGATGTATAGTGAGATGAAGATTTAGTTTTGCTTTGTTAACCCCCCAATATTAATCAATTGTCCCAGTGTCACTATTGAATATTTCTTCTTTCTCCATAATCTTGGATGGCCACTTTTATTATCAGGTACATGAAAGTCAGGTACATGAAAGATTGCCTCAGAGCTATCTGCGCTATTCCATTGATCTATGTTTCAATATTTATGTACTATGCTATTTTAATCTTTGAAAATTTCTCGTCCATTTTAATATCTGTAGTCAGCATGTTCCCTAATTATTCTTCACTTTCAGGTTCTTCTGGGCTATTTTGCCCATTCATTCTTCAGGTTGAATTTTAGAGTCACTTCATCAAATTCTCCCCCTTCCCATCAAAGGAACACAAATATAACAAATATAAAAGTAATTGATTGGGGATGTTTATTAGAATTATATCAAACCATATGTTTATTTAAGAAGAACTGACATTATTAACTAACAATACTTTGATTCCATTCATCTGATCTTGTTTTAAATTCCCTTGATGAACTTTTATTATTTCTTCACATACATTCTGCACACCCCTAGTTATATTTATTTCTAAGCAGGGACTGTTTTTATCCCCATTTTAGAAGTGAAGAACTCAGCCATAAAAAGAATGAAATAATGCCATTTGCAGCAACATGGATGGACCTAGAGATTATCATACTAAGTGAAGTAAGTCAGAAAGAGACAAATATCATATGATATCACTCATATATGAAATCTAAAAAACATGATACAAGTGAACTTATTTACAAAATTGAAATAGATTCACAGACATAGAAAACAAACTTAAGGTTACTCAGGGGGAATGGAAGGGAGGGATAAATCAGGAATTTAAGGTTAACAGATACACACTACTATATATAAAACAGATAAACAACAAGGACCTACTGAATAGCGTAGGGAACTGTATTCAATATCTTGTAATAACCTAAAAGGGAAAAGAATCTGAAAAAGAATAGCTAGATGATAGATAGATAGTTGATAGATACATAGAGAGATGACAGATAGATAGATAGATGTCTAACTGACATATACCTGCTGTACACCTGAAACACTGTAAATCAACTATACTTCAATTAAGAAAATTAAAGAAATAAAAAAAGGGGGGGGGGGAAACAAGTGAAGAAACTGAGTGTTGCCTAAGGTCACACAGCTAGTAAATGGTGGAGACTGGATTTGAATCCGGATCAGTCTGAAAGCAGAGCCTCCACCCTAAATCACTATGCTGCTTTAAGATGATAAGATTTTAAGTATATTATAAAGATTATATTATACTTAAAATATATTATAATATTCTGTTATATAAAGAGTTTTAGTAATTATTTTCCAGAAAAGCATCATCTTCATCAAGATTTTCCAGTTTGCTAACAAAGAATTGTACATTGTACTTTCGCTTTTTTTTCTAATTTCTTGAGTTGGATGCTTACTTCATTTAATTTCCTTTTTCTTTTTTTTTAATGAATAGAAACCATTATGGCGACCCTCCCCTTTCCATGCCCCCTCCCCACTCTCTCTTCCCGAATTCAGAACTTCGTTCTTTGGGTCCTCTGCATACTGTCTTATCCTCCAGTGGCTGGAGTGGAGAGATGGCCACTCTGGATGGGTAATGCTCTGGTCAGGCCAAGCAGGTCAAATCTTTGATCCCAGGGGTTGGGTGTTCAGTTTAGTTCAGGGTCATATGGCTCAGCTCTGTGTCCTCAGCCAAGACTGAATAGACTCTCCCAGTCCACCCATCTCCTCCTTGGCTTAGTCCATGGAGCAGAAATGACACTTTTTTTGTGTGTGTGTGGTACGCGGGCCTCTCACTGTTGCGGCCCCACCCGTTGCGGAGCACAGGCTCCGGACACGCAAGCTCAGCGGCCATGGCTCATGGGTCCCGCCGCCCCGCGGCATGTGGGATCCTCCTGGACCGGGGCTCGAACCCGTGTCCCCTGCATCGGCAGGCGGACCCTCAGCCACAGCGCCACCAGGGAAGCCCCAGAAATGACACTTTTAAAAAGTTAACCAGATCATGTCACTATACTGTTTTTTTTAAACTTCCAAATTTCTCATTTTTCTTAGAATAGACCCACATTCTTTACCTTGGCCAACAAGGCCATGTGTGGTCTGGCCTCCTTCCATCTTTGCCCTCATCTCTTATTTTTTCTTGTTGACTTCAAGGCTGGCCCTTTTTTGTGTTTGTTTCTTGACTGTGCCAAACCCTTCCCCTAACCCTGGCTTTCCTCTCAGTGTTTCTGCCGCCCAGGTTGCACCTCCTCCAGAATCACATGGCATAGATCTCACGTCTTGTCCCTCAAAGGCCACTTCCTCAGAGGGGACTGAGGGCAGTGCCTTAACTACTACCAGTCTCATCACTATTTTCCTTACAGTGTTGATCACAATCGGCAATGCTGTTATTTATTTCCTTGCTTGCTTGTCTGTTTTCGTATCACCTGTCTGCCACATTGGAGTCTGGGCACAGGAACCATATCTGTCTTCTTGCGACGTCTCCGGGGCCCGGCACAGTGTGTGGCACATGGTGGGAGCTCAGTGAATCAACGAAAACCCAGCCTTGCTGCACCCTAGCTGGGCGACTTTGGACAATTCCACTCCTTGAGCTCAGTTCCAAACCTGAAAAAAAGACAATACCATGGGGGTGTTTTGAGCAAAAAAAAATGAAATCATGTAGGTAAAGCCCTTTGCTCTCTGTGTGGCACATACAAAGCTCTCAAGGAGGAGTAGCACAAATCATCATCACTAACATCATCGTCGTCGTCCCGATTGTTTAAATTTAAGAGCACAGTCAGAAAGGTCGGTGGAGAGTTGCCCAGACATGATTTTGTGGGATTGGAGCCTATTCAGTTTGGAATCAAATCATACAAGTCAAGAAGCTCATTTTTTATTTTATTTTATCTTATTTTATTTTTTTGCCAAAGTCCAAGAATTGATCATTTTTTTTTACAGGAACTCATTCACACTAACTGTACCTAATGACAATCATTTATTATTATCTCTCACTGTTCTGGGAATTGACTGAATCAGCTATGTGGTTCTCGTTCAGGGTTCTTCTCTGGTTGCAGTTAGATGGTGGCTGGAGTTGGAATCATCTCAAAGTCTTCCCCACCTGCCCATCTGGTGGTTGATGCTGGCTGTGGCCTTGGACCTCAGAAGGAACTTTCACAGGGAGCACCTCTATGTGGCCTCTGAGTGGCCTAGGCTTCCACACAGCATGGCAGCTGGGTCCCAAGAGTGAGCATCTCAGGACACGGAGCCTGGCAGAAGCTCTATAGCTCTTTCTAAGTGGAGCCTTGGAAACCACAGGCATTAATTCCATCACATTATATCCGTTAGGAGCCAGCCCAGATTCAAGAGGAAGGGAATTAGTTCCATCTCTTGATGGGAGGGATGTCAAAGAATCTGTGGACATGTTTAAGACCATCAAACTAGTCATATTGAGAGGAAACTGATGTATGGATCAGATGATTCTTTAATAATTAGCAAAAATAAATGCAGTTGTCAAAGGGCTCAGAACATTCATGTCAGCTCATCAATGCATTTTATCTCCTGGTTGGCATTTCAGTATGGTGATTAAGGTAAAGTGCTAGATTTATAGCCACCGACGTTCAAATTCTGGCTCTGTCGCCTATTAGCCTTGTGACTCTGGGCAAGTTTGTTAACCTCTCTGGGCTTCCTTCTCTGTAAAGCAAATGTGATAAAAGTAGAACATACGACAAATGCTGGTTCATGGGGAGCAGTCACTGTATGGCGATGACAACCCTAAGCCCCACCTCCTCCTCCAAGTCCTTTCCTGTTACAGACGTTCCAACCAGATGCGAGGCATGCTCCTTTCAAAAGAGTGAGCCAGCGGAGGGCACCTTGCCCACACCCGGGTCACTTCTGGCACTTGAGTTCCGCTCTCCTCACGGTTCATGCAGCTCTCAAGTGAGCCCCCCTAAAGGCTGGCTTCCCGGCTGCTAGGGTGGGTGGGCATGGCAACAGCCCCATCGCAGCCGGCGCGTGGCCAGGGACTCAGATCTGCCAGTGTGGGCGCAAACACTCCCTCCCCAGAAAAGCTGCTTGAAGGCATAGACGAGGGGAAGGGAAGGTTAAAAATAAAGAGTGGTCATGTTCGGTTTTGAAATTAAGGAGAGCCTGGACTCAAAGAGCCCTTCGACTCTCTTGCTTTGGGAGAGGCGGAGCGTTGAGGTGGGGGGCGTCATGGTGCTTAGACCCCGAATTCATAGGGACACCTTAGAATCGGTCAACCACACCTCCTGGCTCACAGCCACGGTCTTGTCTGAAACATTCATGTTTCAACTGTTTTCCGGGGCCTGGGGAAATAGTAGCACTTGTCCTTATTTTGCTTGTCCCTTACAGAGATTTTAAAATTTGAAGTTTGAATGTGTTGGCATCAGGCTTTTGCCCTCCCGGTATCCCCCAGCACTCCCTATTATCTGTGTCCAGCAAGCTCAGCTACATCAAATACTTCCCTGGCTCTGACAGACACTCAATTTTAGTTTCCATCCCACTCATTTTGGCTTTTCCTGCTCTCCCAACAACAATAAAACTTACATGTGTGATGCACATATGGTGTCCCCAGAACTGTGCTCAGTATTAATCAGTTATAACCTCAA
Source organism: Phocoena sinus (assembly GCF_008692025.1). NCBI lineage: Eukaryota > Metazoa > Chordata > Mammalia > Artiodactyla > Phocoenidae > Phocoena > Phocoena sinus. The sequence continues at coordinate 68,233,282 of NC_045777.1, read as the reverse complement.
TTACTATCCTGGAAACCCTGCAAGAAAGATATTTGCCCTCTGTAGAAGGGGCAACTAAGGATCAGAGGGGTTAAGAGATTTACCCAAAGTGACATGGTGTGTAAAAATGGCAGGGCTGGTATTTGAAGCCAGGTAGTAGCAATTAGTTAGGCATTTTTTAGTTGCCCGTGACAGAAAATCCACTTCAAATTGGTTTAATTCAAGAAAAAAAATGATGGTGATCGATTGGCTCAAATAGAGTATGTCTGGGTCCTGGGGCTCAAATTTCATCTCTCAGCTCTGGTTTCTTCTATCATTTTTGGGCCAGCAATATCCTTGCAGTGGCAAGATGGCTTCTAGCCTCGCCCAGCCAACAACCTACCCTCTCACCAACCCCAGTCGAAAAGAAAGAGCTTTTCTTCCCCAGTAGTCTTTTTTTTTTTTTTTTTTTTTTTAACGCCCAGGATATGATGACTCTGGTAAGAATCAAATCACACAGTCATCTCAGAACCAATCATATGGCCAAAGGTATACGATGGGTTTAGGTTACAGCTTTATGCTTGAAGACTTGGGTGGGTGAGCCCCATTCTGAACCATAGTGACTGAGAATGAGGGATGGATAGAACCGCAAGGAATATTGGCATGCTCTTTCCAGAAGGGGAAATGTCCACTACATAGGCTAGCAAAGAAGTTTATTGCCTTTCTTACAGGCTTCAGAGGCACTGAGAACCTCCCATTAAGAGTGATAGGTAATACACATCTAGGGACTAGATGGATCTATGCCTATAATCTTAGCATCCAAAAGTAAGTGACCCTATAGTCTGAGCTTTTAGGAGACACCTGTTATTATCTCCCAGACTCCCATTCCCCTTTCTTTTTAAAATTATATTACCATTTTCTTTTGGGAAACCATCCATCCCCATGTGATTCCAGAGGACTCTCTTACCTCCACGTTACTCCAGGGGCAAGCATGTGACCCAGCCCTGGCAAATCTATCCCTCTAGCTAAGATAATTAAGTTATAGACGGATGGATATTCAAGCCAAGCCAGTAGAACTCAGTCTCATTTTTATTGGGACTATTAGAAAAATTAAATTCTCCTCCCACTAGTATTGCTAAGCTCTGGGGCTAGTGACTGGAGCTTCTGTGGGCCACCAAGAAAATGAAGCCATGGAGAACATTAGATGAAGTCAGAGAAGGACAGCTTTCGATATTGTGTGAGTCCCTGGACACATCTGTACCTGAAGCCAGACAGTCCAAGGCTCTTTTAAATTTTTTTTTGCGGTACACGGGCCTCTCACTGCTGTGGCCTCTCCCGTTGCAGAGCACAGGCTCCGGACGCGCAGGCTCAGTGGCCATGGCTCACGGGCCCAGCCGCTCCGCGGCACGTGGGATCTTCCCGGACCGGGGCACGAACCTGCGTCCCCTGCATCGGCAGGCGGACTCTCAACCACTGCGCCACCAGGGAAGCCCCCAAGGCTCTTTTAATTATCTAAACAAAAAAATGATTCTTATTCTTTTAACTACTCCAGTTTGAGGTGGGTTTTGCCACATGTAAACCTAAGAGGGTCCAACATGCAAGTTCAATGCGCAACCAGGTTTTGGGTTCCAAGAGGTAACAAGGCAGAAGGATGCTCTTCACATTTAGCCAGAGGGAAGGGAAGGGTCTGTGGTCCTCTGGTTTCAGGGAGCAGGGTGTCTGTGGGCTGGGGCCTGTGGGGTGTCAGAGACACTCCCAGTGAGGCTCTATCCCAAACCTTCCCCCCTCAGGCACTGCCCGGTCATGTGGACTTTTTCTTTGGAAACTCCCTGGAAGTTACTCCCTGGCTGATTAGCAATTAGTCTTTATCCTAGTTTTTTCCACCTCCTTTAGCAGAAGCCATTCTGGGAGAAACAAGCGTCTGAACATTTTAATGTGAGGCTTAAACACACAGGCTGTAGGGTCTGATAGACCTGTGTTCATGCCTTCATTTGCCCACTTAGCAGCTATATGACCTTATTCAAACCATCTCTGAGTCTCAACTTTCTCATCTGTAAAATGGGTAGAATAATAACATCCAGCTCCTACAGTTTCTATGAGGCTAACGTGAACTTAACATTGGTGGAACCTAGGAATAATTCCCTCCCAGAGCTAGCTATTGTCATCATTATAAAGCAAACTATATCCCCCCAAACCCCCACCAATGTTCAGTTTTGTCTGCAACTTCATTTGAAATCTCTCTCTTTGCCATGTTCTTTCTTGCTCGTGGGCATTTTTGCAGTGGAACTAACCACAGGTAATTGACATTGTCAATTGATTTATGAACAAAATGTAGTAGCCAAGAGCATAGACTCGGGAACTGAACTGCCTGGATTCAAACTCTGCCCCAGTTCGTGGCTGTGTGGACTTGGACAAATGACTCCATCTCTCTGTGACTCAGCTTCCACATAAAATGGGGGTGATAGGAATAGTATCTGTCTCAATGAGATTAGGTAAATTAATATTTGTAGGGTGTTTAGAATAGGGACTAGCACATGGTAAGGGCTCTATAAAAGTTTGCCATCATCTATATGATTAAGTTAGTGCCACGTCAACTACAAATATGGTTCAGTGGTCACGTACTGACTTGCGGTGGGCACAAGCAACTCTGTGAACGTGGCACGGCTTTGCTGAGCTCTGTTTGCTTGGGTTCTCTCGTGGTCCTGCTAATCCCAACATCACTCAGTGATACACACCTTTATAAATACACACTTTGGTGACAGCTCTGGCCGTGCCGACATTCTGTGCGGGTCTTAAAATTTTTTATGTGATCCATAACTTTTTTTTTTTTTTCGGTACGCGGGCCTCTCACTGTCGTGGCCTCTCCCATTGCGGAGCACAGGCTCCGGACGCGCAGGCTCAGCGGCCATGGCTCACGGGCCCAGCCACTCCATGGCATGTGGGATCTTCCCGGACCGGGGCACGAACCCGTGTCCCCTGTATTGGCAGGCGGACCCTCAACCACTGCGCCACCAGGGAAGCCCCCATAACAAATTTTTAAAAGTCAGCTTGCATTAAAATCTGGCTCTACCACCTGCTCTTTTGTCTTGAGCAAGTTACTTACCCTGTGAGCTTCAGTCTCTTCCACTGTAAAATGACAAAAGTAATAGTACCTACCTTATAGGGTTGTTGTGAGGATTGAATTATTATTATAAAGCCCTAGGATAGGGCTTGGCACATTGTAAGTGTTAAATTATTATAAATAATAATGTCCAGTTAATAAGTTCTGCAGATGAAATGCCTTCTCCCCCAGATATCCTTAGAAGACTCTTAAAAGAGCTGAAAATGTGTACCCGCTTATCTTGAAGCCTGCCTGACAATTGTATTAAATGGACATATTTTATTTGCACGGCCCAGAGTTTCAAAAAATTAGAATTAGTGGTCCACATTTTAAAATCAAGACATTTTATATAAAAAACTAGATTTCTAGCTTCTTTTGAGGAATGGAACATACAGCACTGTTGGGCTGCATCCTTGCAGGTTGTCTCTTGGAGAGGATGCCACAGTGGCTGCTGACGTCAGACAGGAGGAGGCACTCTCCAGGTCAAAAACTCTTAGCTCACAACCCTCTTATTTTTCTACTCCTAGAATGCTTCATGCATTTGCCTTATCTGCCCGGCTCCTGTAATAAAGAAAATAATCGCTGACACATAAACGAAACAAACTATATTCCAGGCACTGTCTCACTCAATCTCCACAACAATTCTAAGGAAGAGTATTATTGTCCCCTCCCATCTTAAGGATGGGAAGACGTGGCTAAGTAACTTGCCAAGGTTATGCAGCTGGTACGTAGCAGAGCTGGGAGTTGAATGCTCTGGAGGCAGAGTCTGGGTTTTCGCCACCCCACTCTAGAGTAACCCCTTTATTCTAACCGAGGCAAAGTTTTCTGCAGTTGTATCCATGAAATGGGAACGTGTTCCAGGGGGTCGATATTCAGTTCTCCTGGTCATGTTGGCCAGGAGGGCTTAGTTATGGGTGCCTAGGGTCATGATTCGGGAATTAGCTGCCTAATTTTCATGATACCCAAGGACTTATTCTAAGTCCTTGATACTCAAGCTTCTACTGAGAAGCTCCTGCTGGAAGGTATTGAAGTTGGAGGGAGAGTCTCTTCCAACCTGAGTAGCTCCCAACTCAGCCCCTGAACTGTAGGGCATGGAGGACAAAACTCGTGCCCAGAAGTTGGTATATTCTGCTTATCCTTTACAACCACTGACGCACTCCTTCCTAGATGGCTGTACTCACTTTCCAAACATTCTTAGAATCAAGTCAAGGTGACATGTCCTTCTACTGAAGGGGCTACATAGCATTTTTTAAAAAATGTGTCCCTTTTTGATAAACATAAAAATCTCACCATGGCCAGGAAATTCCAATAAACCCTCATCCCAGAGCCTGTGATTCTTGATTGAGAAATTCCTCCATTTTCTACATAGCCTTTCTAGCAAAATTTGGTCAAGCTTTCTTTCCTGAAGTCTGTATTATAGAAACAAGACATTTTCCCCTTTTCCGGTAATAAAGTTATATGATAATATTTGAAGTTGTTTCAAAATACAACTCATCCCTTATTCCAAACCCTGATCTATGAGTGATTCTCCTGGATTTTTAAAACAATGTCTTTACCCAAGTGGTAGCTTTTGAGATAATGCCTGACAACTGCTATCAAATGCTTAACTTTGAAAATAAATTCGCAAAACACAGAAGATGAACAGATGGTGAGTTTTGTCCATTCTCTGTAGCTTTCCACCACTCCCTGCAGCGTCAGACATAGAGGCATTTGAGCCAACCCCAAGTGGGTGTATTGTGAGGGGGAGGCAAGTTGTCCACAGACCTGAACCATACAAAGCAATGGCTGGTTGTCTTCAGGGGTCCCGCACAAGGGCTGCACCACAGGCAGGGTTCTTGCTCCCGGTTTCAGCTGGTGAGGGCAGCACTAATGGGGAAGGGGTTTAAAGTCATCAGGGTCCCCTGGCTGTCAGAGTGACATTAGTTTCTTCTCATCTTGTTTCCTGGGATGATTGGGACCGAGATTCCATCTCCGACTTCACTTGCCTGGTGGCACGCCCACATCGGAAGGGTTTGTTTCAGAATTCCAGTTTGGCCTATTTGTCAGTAGTTGAGTCAAACTCTACACTATGATCTTGTCCACACCAGGTGTATTAGCTTCTTAGAGATGCTGTAACAAATGACCAAAACTGGATGGGTTAAAACAACAGAAATTGATACTTTCATGGTTCTGGAGGCCAAAATCAAGGTGTTGGCACGGTATCAATATCTTTGGAGGCTTGGGGGGAGAACCCATTCTTCACCTCTTTCAGCTTCCAGCGTCTGTCGACATTCCTTGGCTTGTGGTCACATCCTTCTCTGTTCCTTCTTCATGCCGCCTTCTCTGTGTGTATGTGTTACTGCCCTTTGTGTCTCTTTTGTAAAGATACTTGTGATGGCATTTAGGGCCCACCCTGGTAATCCAGGGTAATCTCTTCATCTCAAGATCCTCAGTGTAATTACATATGCAAAGACTCTTTTCCCAAAGAAGGTGAATTTTACAAATTCCAGGGTTAAGACTCAATACTTGGTGTGTGTGTATGGGGGGGGCAGTCCTCAACTTACTACCCCAGGTTTTCCCCACCACTGCTGAAGCCCTTCCCCCACTCATCCCCAGTCTGGTTATTTATTCCGCCCTAGTCCTTTATCCCAAGCATCGCCCCCCAACCCCAGACTGGGGTCTAGCCCCACCCTGCTTATGTCACTGGAAGGGATGTTTCACTCCCATCCAGTCCAGGCCTCTTCCCTTCCGAAAAGCCACACAGACCCAAGAGTTCTCTAAAGAGACTGATGCTGGACTAGTTGAGCTTATTCAGCTGGGAGTCAGCACACCTGTTTGGCCAGATAGTCCTTTGTGTTTTTCTCTTTCATCTCTATGAGGACAACAGAGGTCCGGCACCTCTGCTTCCCCCTGCACTACCGCAATTGTCTCCATTGAGCTTCCTTTCTTCCTCTCACCCTTACAAAACCATGTTCTCTAAGGTAAATCAGATCGTCAGCCCGTTGCTTCATGTCTCTGCGGGAGATGGAATAAAGGCCCTCTAAAGGTGTCCCCTCCTAATCCCTGAAGCCTATAAATATATTACCTGACATGGCAAAAGAGATTTGCAAATGTGTTAAAGATCATGAGATGGGGAGATTATCCTGAATTATCTGGATGGGCCCAATGTAATCACAAGGAAGACAGGAGAGTCACAGGTAAAAAAGATATGACGACAGAAGCAGAGGATGTAGTGATGTGCTTTGAAGATGACAGAGATCCACGAGCCAAGGAACCCAGGAGGACTCCAGAAGGTGGAAAAGACAAGGAAATCGATTCTCCCCTAGAGCCTCCAGGAGGAACCAGCTCTGTGGACAACTTGACTTTAGACCAGGGAGACCGATTTTTGACTTGTGACATCCAGAACGACAAGAGAATACATGTGCGTTGTTTTAAGCCACACGGCTCGTGACAATTAGTTACAGCAGCAACAGGAAAGTAATACAGTGTCCAGGGGATTCTCCCTGAACTTAGAATAAAGTCAAACTTCCCATCAAGGTCCACGAATGCTTGACAAGATCTGGCCCCTGCTTTGCTCTCTGGCTTCACCTCCCCCACTTTGCCGCGTCTTGCCTTTCTCCAGTGACACGGGCTCCTTTCTGGTCTCTGGGAGGCCAGGTCTCACGCTCTGGAACTTGCTGTCCCTTCTGTCTGGAATGTTTTGCTCTGGCTCCTTATCACTGACCTCGAACTACCACCTTCTCAAGGAGGTCTTCCTTGAGCGTTTGGGTTAAGTAGCGGATGACCCAGCCATCCCCATCCCTGCCAGTGTCTACCCACCACTCTGCTTTGTTTTCTTCATGGCAGGCATTGCTATCTGTAATGTTACTCACTGTATTTCATATGTATCCCTCTCAGCACATCAGCTGTATGAGAAGAGGGCCCATGTTTTGTTCCCCATCTGGAACAGACATTAGTCCTAAAGAGAGGTTTAATGAATGAGTGAATGAAATATATTGGATCATGTTCAGGTCTAATGATTTCTCTTTGCAGTGCAGTCATGGGCTGCCTGACACAGTTTCAGTCTTTGTAGCATAATAATGAGGAAGATGGGATCTGGAGGCTTTTTCTGCTTGCTCCTCTCTTCAATCAGAGTTTCCTCCCCCTTTACATCATTTAAAAATATTTTCACCTTCTTTCCCTGTAAGTCCGCCCCTGGGCTCTGTTCACTTACAGCTAGTAGAATTTCCTGACAATGATCTTGGGGTCATTGGAGCCCCCGCCTTGGGGGCTCCTCAACTAAAGTTCCATGGTTCCTTTCAGCTTTCTGTTGCTTAACTAGGGCAGAGATATGAATCTAATGCTGCTTGTGTTTGGGGGGTGGGATTCAAGGAAACTCCTCTGTTTTGAGACCAAGGGCGCTTCAATCTCGTGGGATTAAATAAATGCTGATTAATGTTCTATTTAGGAGAGGCTCAAATCTTTTGATGCAAGAAAAAAGTAATTTCCATTCAGATAAATGGTGTCAGTCTGGCCACCCACACCAGCTCGGAAACTCCCAGTCAGAAAAGGGATGATCACAGTGCCTCCTCCACACCCTCACTTCGCCTCCGAGGAGGGGTTTGTTCTGGTTGATCAAGATTGAGCACATTCATTGAACACAGTGTTGAGACCCCCCTCGGTCTCCCATACCCCATCCCGTATTATATCTCTTAGAGGATACCCTTAACACCTATGTGGCAGGCAGCTTCTGATATGACTCCCCGTGGTCTCTGCCTCACTTATTTATGCCCTTGTATAATCCCTTCTCCTTAAGTGTGGGCTGGACCTAGTGACGATTCATTTACAAAAGAACGGCACTTCCCGCTTACTGGTGTTCTCACTATATTGCCTTCTTAGCTTGTACACTTTGATGAAGCAAGCCGACATTTTGGAAAGACCCAAATGGCAAACAACTGAGGGCAGCCTCCAGCCAAGAGCCAGTGAGGAACCGAGGTTCTCAGTCCAATAGCTCACAAGGAACTGAATCCTGCCAACAACAACGGAAGCAAGCTTAGAAGCAGATGCTTCCCTAGTTGAACCTTCAGATAAGACCACCGCCCCTGTCAATACCTCAATTGAAGCTTATAAGACACCGTGAAGCAGAAGACCCAGCTAAACTGTACCTGGACTCCCAACCCACAGAGATTGTGAGCTAATATGTCTTAAGCTGCTAAATTTTGGGGTAACTTGTTAACAGCGATAGATAAGTAATATAACTCACACGATATCTAGGAATTCACCATGCAGTCTAACCCAGCTTGAGGTCAGGATCCCACACTGGGATGTAAAGTCGAATCTTCAAATACTGATCAGATTTTCATTTACTAGGCACTGTCCTCTATGCATTTATTTCCTTCTTGCACCTCGTGAGGAAGAGTGACTGGTTGAAAACAGAACTGAATGTCCTTGCATCTTTTGTTTAAACACCACTGTAATCTCAACCCTGACATCTGGCCTGATATCAGCAGTCCATATGCCAGGGAAACTAGCATTCTATGGGACAAAATCCATAGTGGAGGGAGTGTGGTTCAGTCGTTTGGGCGAGAAGTCTGAAGTGCAAACCTTTATTGTTTTGGGAAATCAGGATTCACTTTTGGAGCCACCATTGCTTGTCTAGGAAGTGATGAGCAGCAGAATTCCATGTAGGTCAAAGCTCCACATCAAAATCAGGAAAGACACAGGAGCTCAGCTATTTGGCTTTTGGGCTTTTAGAACCAGATATTGATAGGTGGTACTGGATCGGGTGTCCCAGATTTCGTTATTATTTATCTTGCTTTTCATTCCTCCCTGGCATCTCAGCTTGTATGTGCGGTGAGAAAAAGAACCATGGCAGGAGTAGCAGGTGAGGATTTCAGAACTTTGTCTTCATTGGTTTGAAGAACCTATAGCACCAGCTCTCAAGCTGACTCTTGTTATCTCACTGGCAAGCCTGAACTTTAGCACCGTATCTTTGTATGTTGAGATTGAAGAGACAAGTAGGGTGACTGACTTCTGGTGATCTATGAGGCCTGACCACGGGGCAGCCCAGGATGTTCCTGGAAGTTTCTTTCCCGTCTGTCTTATTTCTTTGATGTCCCCTAAGTTCACGAATGGTGCCCTTGTTGGACTCCACGGTAGATATAAAGTTGGTCACACATTTTTCCGTCCCTCTGTCCATTTGCCTTTGCAATGTGTTTTTACAGTACCTCCCATCCAAAAGTAGAGTCCATTTCTCTACCCCTTGAATTTCTATTATGGGAATGCAGCAACCATGACATAAGCTGAGGTTTGAAAAGTGCTCGTGCCCTGGGGTTTGCTTCCCATTGCTGCTTTTTTGTAGTCCTCAAAACCACCAGAGGAAGCCTATGTTCTAGCCTGCTGGAATGGAATAGAGCACATGGAGTAAAACCACACCATCCCAGCTGAGCCTTCCCTAGACCAGTCAGTCTTGCAAACTCTGTACATGTGGATGAGGCCAGCCTAGACCATGCAGTCACCAGCTGCCCTTCCAGGTGACGGAAAGTACACAGGCAAATCCATCAGAGAAGCTGGGATGGCCAAAGCAGAAAAACCATTGTGAGTTAAATAAATGGTTGTTTTTAAAAGACACTAAGTTTTGAAGTGTCTTGTTACTCAGTATTAAATAATTGATGTAGACTTATGCGTATGTTTCTACCAACACATCTCCTTGGTGGATTTTGAGTCCCTGAAGGTAAAGGACTATAATTCCTCTGAACGTCAAATTCAGGCTCTTGCCTTTGGTGGTGAACTTGGCAATGAAACGATGGGGACTCTGTGGATCAAATGCAATGACAAGTGAGTCATTCCTTTAATTGCTTCTCAGTATTGACCTGTCTCTCAGCCTTAAGGAATCTTTGGGGTAACCCCAAATTCCCATCTTCAGAGAACCCACCATTGTGGTTTGCTTCCTCAACATACATTCCCCTGGTTCCGAGAACAGCTTCCGATTTTTATTCAGAGCGTGGTCCCTCACCCAGTCTCAGTTAATGTAGTTTGGGTGGCACTCTACCCCTAGCTCCAGAGGTGCAGCCCCTGATGTGTGTAGTAAGCAGTCTCCAAGATGACACCTAGAGGCCCCCACTTCCTGGAACTCTCACCTTGTATAATTCCCTCCCTTTGAGTATGGGCTGGATTTACTGACTTGCTTCTAAAGAACAGAAAACAGTCATATGATGGGATGTCACTTCTGAGACTGGGTTACTACTGAGATTATATGGCTTCCAGATTAGACACTCTCACTTGATTCATTTTCCCCCAGGGAAGCCGTGTCCAAAGACAGTTCTATGGAGATACCTATCTTGCTAGGAACTGAGGCTGCCAACACCATGTGATTAAACTTGAAGTGAATCCCATCTCCCCCAGTCGAGCCTTCATGTGTGACTGCAACCTTGGCCAACAGCCTGATTGCAGCCTTGTGAGAGGCATTAAACCAATGAAGCCACACCACCCAGATTCCTGCCCACAGACACTGAGAGGTAATGAATATTTGCTGTTTCAAAGTTTTAGAATAATTTGTTACACAGCAGTAGATAACTAATACAACTTAGGTCTGGCCAATCAAAGTGCCTCACCCACCATTCCTCTCCACCCCAGATACAGTGCTTGGTTCAGGGATGTACATGGGACCAGGCTGAGCCAGTCAGAGGAAACTACAGGGCTCTTACAGGAGCTCCCACTCTGTCTCACTGGACATGATCCCAGGAAGATAAGTGGCTGGGACTTCTGCAGTCTTTTTGTGCCTATGAGTAGAAAGTCCTGGATTGCCTTGTTGGTCTCTATATGCCCAGCACCCAGAACTATGCCTGGCTCAGAGCCGGTGCTCAATATTTACGAAATGAAACTGGTTTATATCCAGCAGAGGGAGAAAATATGTGGCGTTGGCATGAAAAAGGGAGGAATCAGAAGTAACAATAGCAACCTCTTTTCTAACATCATCTTCAATGGAACACGCCATCACACATCTAAAGAAATCCACATATTTTTGTTTTCTAAATGTGACGCATTGAATACACAGTTTCTTCTTTTAAGTTGGCTTTACCCAATTTTAACTGGCAGAGTTTCTAAAATTCTACAGAGTCCACTAAGACCAGTGGCTTCACTGTATCTGCCCAGTGCCCATTTCCTGGGGGTCTTCCAAGGAGGGAGGAGATGAATAAATTCTGTGGAGTCATGATGTACTTGGTGTGACAGAATTGCTCTTTTCTGCTACCCTATGGCATTAGCAGCTACAAAGCCATGCGTTACCGATTGGACTACTACATCTTTCAAAAAGAAAAGAGAAGCATAATTTCATTCAGAGAAGGTGTCAGGCTCACACCCAGTGATTCAGTAACATGACACTCTGATCTCAGAGAGAATGGGGTTCCTTATCATGCCAACAGCTTTTAACAGTGATCTCCCTTATTTTCCCTTCCTCTTCTGACCTCCTTGGACAAGTATGGCTGTTGAGAAAAGGGCAAACTCCTGTTTGTTTTGTTTTGTCTGTTGCAGATACTAAGTTAGGAGAAAATAGTAAAAGGTAAGTAGTTTTACAAATATGAGTGATATCCTCACGGAAGGGTTCTTTCTGTCCTGACTCCAGTCTCCTTGCTGACTTTTGCCATGGCAGCAATGAAATTATGTCCTGTACTTTGTGCCTGAGGATTTAATACACACAAACCACTCAAATGGATGACTGAGCAGATACCCTGATTACGGGCACAGGAAAATATGAAGGTCATTAAGTCTGTGACTTGCAAATGGCAGAGGTCTCAATCTCAAATGGCTAGAAAATCCAGAGAAGTGGATGAGAGCATAGTACAATAGGGGGTGGTAGAGACTGTGGTAAAATTAGAGGATGCACGGCTTTTAAAGGAGATAGCCATTTTTCAGTTCTGTTGAATTATTTCCACATGGAAATGTAGGCCCAATGCTACCAGTCTTCTGATTTTTCAAAAAGTGAATCTGAAAGTCTAGAAATTTACATAAAACTTCCATTTTTTAATGTTGACAATGATTTCAATTAAATGAAATTCTGTGCAAGTGAAACGAAGTTCATTTACGCATCAGCCTATGGCTCTCCAGTTTGTAACCTCTGCGCCAGACTCTATTTAAAAGCAGACATGTAGGGCTTCCCTGGTGGCGCAGTGGTTGAGAGTCCGCCTGCCGATGCAGGGGACACGGGTTCGTGCCCCGGTCCGGGAAGATCCCACATGCCGCGGAGCGGCTGGGCCCGTGAGCCGTGGCCGCTGAGCCTGCGTGGCCAGAGCCTGTGCTCCGCAGCGGGAGAGGCCTCAACGGTGAGAGGCCCGTGTACCGGAAAAAAAAAAAAAAAGCAGACATGTAAACAAGAGTTTGCATATATTAACTCAGTTTAATCATATCAATTCTTAAACAAAAAATTTCCTCCAAGAGACAATAGTTCACAGTAACTGCAAAGCTTACTCACAATTTAAAAATACCAGTCATGCTTAGCATTCAAGGGGGATATCATAGAATAACTGTAAAAACTTTTACCATGAACATTAGCTTCTGACTTTAAAAATTACAAATGCTGAAGCATTTTGGTATCAGACATAGTAGTTCTGATATCGTCTGTTCATTTGATGAGTTTCTGGCAGTTTGGAAAATTGTACCTCTACAATTGGATAAAGCGCTTACTCTAAACTAAACATTTTCAGATGTAGAAAACAAACTAGCAAGCTACACATACAAAGAAAAGCCCTCTAGGACAAGCTCTCCACGTGTGGAATGCCAGCATATGCACCATGAATCCTGGAAGACTATAATAGATACATACACTTGCCCTGAAGTCTTATACTCCAGGCTTACAATGGAGTTTGCATTCACCTACACATTAATGACAAACTCTGGGTTAGTATAGGAGAAGCCAGCAAATTCA